>NC_045447.1:13412375-13527834 GCF_002776525.5 Piliocolobus tephrosceles
AAAAAAAAAAAAAAAAAAAAAAAAAAAGAATGGCTTGGCTGGGTATGGTGTCTCACGCCTGTAATCCCAGCACTTTGGGAGGCCGAGGCGGGCGGATCACGAGGTCAGGAGATCCAGACCATCCTGGCTAACACTGTGAAACCCCGTCTCTACTAAAAATGTGAGAAATTAGCCGGGTGTGGCGGCGGGCGCCTGTAGTCCCAGCTACTCGGGAGGCTGAGGCAGGAGAATGGCGTGAACCCGGGAGGCGGAGCTTGCAGTGAGCCGAGATTGCGCCGCCGCTGCACTCCAGCCTGGGCGACAGAGCGAGACTCCGTCTCAAAAATAAATAAATAAATAAATAAAATATGTCATTTAAAAGCGGCCAGGCGCAGTGGCTCAACGCCTGTAATCCCGGCACTTTGGGAGGCGGAGGTGGGCGGATCACCTAAGATCAGGAGTTTGATACCAGCCTGGCCAACATGGTGAAACTACTAAGAAGACAAAAATTAGCTGGGCATGATGGTGTGCGCCTGTAATCCCAGGTACTTGGGAGACTGAGGCACGGGAATCACTTGAGCTGGGAGGCAGTTTGCAGTGAACTGAGATTGCGCCACTGGACTCCAGCCTGGGCGACAGAGCGAGACTCTCAAAAAAAAAAAAAAAAAAAAAAAAAAAAAAAAGGAAAAAAGCCGGACACAGTGGCTCACGCCTCTGATCCCAGCACTTTGGGAGGCCGAGGTGGGTGGATCACGAGGTTAGGAGATCGAGACCATCCTGGCTAACATGGTGAAACCCGTCGCTGCTAAAAATGCAAAAAATTAGCTGGGTGTGATGGCGGGCGCCTGTAGTCCCAGCTACTCAGGAGGCTGAGACAGGAGAATGGCGTGAACCTGGGAGGCGGAGCTTGCAGTGAGCTGAGATCGCGCCACCGCACTCCAGCCTGGGCGACAGAGCGAGACTCCATCTCAAGAAAAAAAAAGGAAAGGTTAAAAAGAATGTTATATAAATGGAATTACATAGTGTATAACCTTTTGGGATAGTTTTGACTTTGTTTTTTCACTCAACACAAATACCTTGAGGCGAATCCAGGTTGTTGTGTGGCAGTATTCATTTATTTATTGCTGAGTAGTAGTACATGGTGTGGATGTACCGAAATTTGTTTAACCATTCACTCATTGAAGGACATCTGATTTGTTTCTAGTTTTGGGCTATTATGAATTAGGCTTCTGTGAGTATTTATACACAGATTTTGAACATGTTTTTATTGCCAAGACTACAATTGCTGGTTAAATGGTAAGTCTGTGGTTTGCAATTTACTTTTAAAATTACCGGATAAGATGGCCGGGCGCGGTGGCTCAAGCCTGTAATCCCAGCACTTTGGGAGGCCGAGACGGGCGGATCATGAGGTCAGGAGATCAAGACCATCCTGGCTAACACGGTGAAACCCCGTCTCTACTAAAAATACAAAAAACTAGCCGGGCGAGGTGGCGGGCGCCTGCAGTCCCATCTACTCCGGAGGCTGAGGCAGGAGAATGGCGTGAACCCGGGAGGCGGAGCTTGCAGTGAGCTGAGATCCGGCCACTGCACTCCAGCCCAGGAGACACAGCAAGACTCCGTCTCAAAAAAAAAAAAAAAAAAAAAAAAAATTACCGGATAAGAACCTTCTACTGGCCGAGCACACGCCTGTAATCCCAGCACCTTGAGAGGCTGAGGTGGGTGGATCACCTGAAGTCAGGAGTTCAAGACCAGCCTGGTCAACGTGGTAAAATCCTGTGTCTACTAAAAATACAAAAATTAGCCGGATGTGGTGGCGCACGCCTGTAACCCCAGCTACTTGGGAGGCTGAGGCAGGAGAATTGTTTGAATCTGGGAGACAGAGGTAGAAGCGGCCGAGATTGTGCCACTGCACTTCAGCCTGGGAGATAGAGCGAGACTCCGTTTCAAAAAAAAGGTTTTTTTTGTTTGTTTGTTTGTTTGTTTTTGGTGAAAAGCATCATTTTACAGTTCTTGTAAAGCTGTCTGTCTCCTAGAGCCTAGTGTCTCTGTAGGTAGTTTGCATTGCATTAAGAATTCTGTATGACAGCTGGCAGAAATCCAACACTTGAATTATCACAGGGTACTTTCCTTTCCAATCAAAAAATATACTTGGGCTTTCTAAGTATTAGACCTGGTATTTTTCTTTTTTGGTATTTTATCTTTAGTTTTGATGTTGTAGTAAATGTTTGCCTTTTTTTTTCTCTTTTTACAGCGGCTGTGTGACTATGTTTGTGACCTGCTCTTAGAAGAGTCAAATGTTCAGCCAGTATCAACACCAGTAACAGTGTGTGGAGATATACATGGACAGGTAAAATTTCATGAGCAGATTTTTAAGTTTTGTACTGTCCATGATCTATGTATGTTTTCACATGTGCTGCAAAATTAACAACAACATCAACAAACACAACTGGTGGTAAGCTAGGTTGCCTCAGTCTCTGTGACATTAATGATTCCTGTTTTACATTTTTGGTGAATAAAAGCACTGGTCAAATTAGTTATGGAGTTTGTTGATACTACATTTGTGAAGTGAATAATATTTTGTGGAATGGTGGGGTTGGGAGTGGGTAGAAAATAAAAAGTACAAACATATACTGCTCATAATAACTATGATTAACAGGAGATGTTTTGGTGTTAGGTACTTTTTTCATTCAGTTAATTTCTGTTCTCCTGTCATATATTGTTGAAAATGTATCATTTCTTTAGTGGGAATGAGAATAGCAAAGGTACAGAAAAATAAAATTGTTGGTCTATGATGTCACAGCAAATCACTGATGAATGAACTAGAAAATATTGAGTTCAATTTCTCATCTGCTGGGTGTTTGTAAGAATTTCAAAGCAGTGCCTGGCATGATGGCTCATGCCTGTAATCCCAGCACTTTGGGTGGCTGAGGCTGCTGGATCGCGAGGTCAGCAGTTTGAGACCAGCCACACCAACATGGTGAAACCCCGTCTCTACTGAAAATACAAAAAAATTTGCTGGGCATGGTGGCGCATGCCTGTAATCCTAGCTACTCAAGGGGCTGAGGCAGTAGAATCGCTTGAATCTGGGAGGCGAAGGTTGCAGTGAGCCAAGACCGCGCCACTGCACTCCAGCTTGGGCGACAGAGTGAGATTCTGTCAAAAAAAAATTTTTTTTTCAAAGCATTAACAGGAAGGGCATACCTCATATTTAGATTCTGTTGTCAGTGTTTAGCCTCATGTATATTTGTAGAATTTTTTCACTGGGAAATGAAAGCTGAACAGATTACTCATAGAGGTGCTATATGCATACACTATAGTTGGGGCTATAAGACTTAATAATACATTGCAAAACAGTGTAGTCTTTAAAGGATGCCAACAGGACTTACGGTCACCTGTGCAATTTCCCTGCCTTAAATATGACTGTGTAAATGAGCAGAAATGTGTGTAAATTGGCTCTGATTAGGGACTGCTCCACGAGTAAAATCTTGTTTTGGCTACTTACAGGCTGATTTTTTTGGTTTTTCAAGGTGTTTTCTGCATCAGTTGAGATTAAAAAAAAATCTGACACTTGCATGTCATCACCTCCTAGATAGAGGTCCCATTACGTCATCTTTAATCTGTTAAAATTACAGTTTTTTAGAGTAGACTTTAGGAATTGATTTCCTAAAATTTCTGTGTAACTTCTCTCTAAAAATAAACATTTGTATTTTGCTAACATAAAGGATATTAATATAAGCAGTGTTTTAACACATTCCTGAAAACTGGAATAAACCAAGTCATGTTTTCCCTCAGTTGTAGTGTTAAAACTGAGGGGTTACCTGTGTTATCAAGGACTTTTTAAGATGTGAATTACAGCCATGATCAAAGGTCAGAAAGTTAGAGACCAACCTCGAGCTACTAAAATTAGAAAATAAAATTGAACTTTTGTATTATATATACCTTCAGTCAAATGTACAGTTATTGCTAACATTTATCTTGTGTTTTGAGGTTAACAAAGTACTTTTTCACATATTCTGAATCAGTTTTTTCCCCAAGAGTCCTATGAGATAGTATTATTTTGTAGACAATGAAAGGGGAGACTGAAAGATTGAAGAAATAGCCCAAACTCACACACAGCCACTGCAGGGCAGATTGAGATTTGAAACTAATTTGGGTTTCTGTTGTACATGTTATTTTAAGACCACTACCAAACTGTTAACAATTGTTTATGTTGTATATGTTCCTTAAAAACGATTGCACCAGGCGTGGTGGCTCACGCCTGTAATCCCAGCACTTTGGGAGGCCGAGGCGGGCAGATCACAAGGTCAGGAGTTTGAGACCAGCCTGGCCAACATGGTAAAACCCCGTCTCTACTAAAAATACAAAAATAAGCCAGGCGTGGTGGTGCATGCCTGTAATCCCAGCTACTCGGGAGGCTGAGGCAGGAGAATCGCTAGAGACCAGGAGGCGGAGGTTGCAGTGAGCCGAGATCGTGCCATTGCACCCCAGCCTGGGCAACAGAGTGAGACTCCCCGTCTGGAAAAAAAAAAAAAATAGGCGGGGCATGGTGGCTCATATTTGTAATCCCAGCACTTTGGGAGACTGAGGTGGGTAGATCACGAGGTCAAGAGATTGAGACCATCCTGGCAAACATGGTGAAACCCCATCTCTACTAAAAATACAGAAATTAACCAGGCGTGTTGGCGGGTGCCTATAATCGCAGCTACTTGGGAGGCTGAGGCAGGAGAATCATTTGAACCTGGAAGGCAGAGGTTGTGGTGAGCCGAGATCGTGCCATTGCACTCCAGCCTGGGCAACAAGAGTGAAACTCCGTCTCAAAAAAACAAAACAAAAACACACAAAAAAATGATTACTAATCAGAAACATGGGATTTGAGCCTCTAAATAACTATTGACTGATTAAATATGATGTAAAATATATCCTTTGGGACTTATCTTCCTCCGGGGCCTGTTCTGGAATTGCAGGATTGGGTTTTGAGTATGAATAAACATGTTAGCAAGCATGTTGTGCTGAGAAGCATTGAAGCTGTGTAATATAGTGAGGAGTTATAGATTTCAGTGTCAGATACAACTTAGTTTAAATCTTGGCTTGGCTATATATTAGCTATTTAAGAAGCCATTTCAGCTAGCTCACAAATTTGTTAAGTGTGGCCTGTGGACCCTTGGGTCTCTAAGGAGGTACAGAGGCAATGGAGGGTTAAATTGCTCGTGCCTTAGCATGAATCAAGGGAAAAGCACTAGAATAAGCTGATTATCATTGAGTTCTTCACCAGCATGCCTGCACAGTAAAATAAAATGCCAGTTTCACTTAACTCTCAATCCTTTAGAATATACATTATGTAAAAAGTCTGGCTGGGCATGATGGCTCATGCCTATAATCCCAGCACTTTGGGAGGCTAAGGTGGGAGGATCGCTTGAAGCCGTGGGTTCTAGACCAGCCTGGGCAACCAAGTGAGACTTCCCATCTCAAACTCCTGACCTCAGGTGATCCACCTGCCTCAGCCTCCCAAAGTGCTGGGATTACAGGTGTGAGCCACTGCATCCAGCCTGAGACTCCCCATGTCTAAAAAAAAAAAAAAATTTTTTTTTTTTTTTTTGAGACAGAGGTTTGCTCTTGTCCAGGCTGGAGTGCAATGGCACAATCTTGGCTCACTGCAACCTGCAACCTCTGCCTCCCGGATTCAAGTGATTCTCCTGCCTCAGCCTCCTGAGTAGCTGAGATTACAGGAATATGCCACCATGCCTGGCTAATTTTTTTGTAGTATTAGTTGAGATAGGGTTTCTCCATGTTGCCCAGGCTGGTCTTGAACCCCTGACCTCATGTGATCCTCCTGTCTTGGCCTCCCAAAGTGCTGGGACTACAGGTGTGAGCCACTGTGCCCAGCCTTTCTTTCTTTCTTTCTTTTGGCAGGGGACAGGGTCTCGCTATGTCACCCAGGCTGGAGTGCAGTGGTGTGATCTCAACTCAGTGCAGCCTCTGCCTGCTGGGTTCAAGTGATTCTTTTGCCTCAGCATTCTGAGTAGCTGGGACTACAGGTGTGCACCACCATGCCTGGCTAATTTTTGTATTTTTAGTAGAGATGGGATTTTGCCATGTTGGCCAGGTTGGTCTCGAACCCCTGGCCTCTTGTGATCCATCCGCCTCAGCCTCCCAAAGTGCTGGGACTACAGGTGTGAGCCACTGCACCTGGCTCCCATCTCTTAAAAAAAAAAAAAAAAAAAAAAAGAAATTAGTCAGGATTGGTGGTCTGAATCTGTAAGTCCTAGCCACTCAAGAGGCTAAGGTGGTGGGAGCATTGCTTGAGCCCAGGAGTTTGAGGCTGCTGCAGTCAGCTATTATTGTGCCACTGCACTCCAGCCTGGGCAAGAGTGAGACCCCATCTAAAAAGAAGAAGAAAAAAGTCTGTGTGATGAAATGGGAAGTATGCGTAAAGCGTATCTGCTGCATGCTGAAGAAAGATGGTTTACTCAAGGAAAAGTACTTGTGGGTTGGTCACGGTGGCTCACACCTATAATCCCAGCACTTTGGAAGGCCAAGACGGGCAGATCACCTGAGGTCAGGAGTTCAAGATCAGCCTGGCCAACATGGCAAAACCCCATCTTTACTACAAAATACAAAAATTAGCCAGGTGTGGTGGCGGGTGCCCATAATCCCAGCTAGTTGGGGCTAAGGCAGGGAAAATTGCTTAGCCCCAACTAGCTGGGAGGCAGATGTTGCAGTGAGCTGAGATAGTACCATTGCACTCCAGCCTGGGTGACAGAGTGAGACTCTGTCTCAAAAAAAAAAAAAAAAAAAAACCAAAACAAAAAGAAAGAAAAGTACTTGTGAAATTCTTTGAGTCATGAGTTAAAATAACTGCTTTTTTATGGAACACTATTTTTACTTGAGAATGACTGACAAACTGTGATTATTTAGACTTGGGTATTTGGCAACTATATTTGCAAAAGTGAAGGAAGTGAGCCAGTCACTTCAAGGAGAACAATTGACAGTGTTTGTTGCCGATGACGAAAATTGAATTTACTAATGAAAAATAGGAATTTTGGAAAATCTGAGTCCACCACTATGAGGCTAACAGTTTCCGATACTTTCCTGAGATGAGATGAGAAGTGATATTAACAAATATGGTTTTTTGATGATATAAAATGCAATGTCATTTTCATTTTTCAAATTACTAGTTTACCATTTACTCAAAGTGTAAGATAACAAATGTAACAGAGTATGAAAGATCACTGTTATAGTCCGGGCGCGGTGACTCACACCTGTAATCCCAGCACTTTGAGAGGCCGTGGCAAGCAGATCGCTTGAGCCCAGGAGTTTGAGACCAGCCTGAGTAACATGGTGAAACCCTGTCTCTCCTAAAAATACAAAAATTAGCCAGGTGTGGAGGTATGCGCCTGTAATCTCAGCTACTCAGGTGACTGAGGCATGAGAATTGCTTGAACCTGGGAGGTGGAGGTTGCACTGAGTCGAGAATGTGCCATTGCACTCCAGCCTGGGCAATAGAGCTAGACCCTGTCTCAAAAAGAAAAAGAAGATCACTGTTATGGTTTCAGATTTCATATTGCGATTAACTTTTAAGTTTCATAAACTGCCACTTGTCAAATTTTGGTACAGTATTAAAAGAATATGCACAGTTACCTGAAAATGTTATTAAAATACTCCTTCCTTTTGTAACTGCTTATCTGTGTGAAGCTGGATTTTCCTCATCTGCTTTACTCAATATATCCCAACAGACTGAATGCAGAGGCAAGTTATGTGACTAGCCATGTTCTATTTAGCCAGACATTAAAGAGATTTGTGAAAATGTAAAACAATGTGAGTTCTCCTCTTACTAAACAATTTTATTTTATTTAAAATGTGTTTGTGATACTTTTTGATGGGTATGTTACTGATTTTTTTTTTGAGATGGAGTTTCACTCTTGTCACCCAGGCTGGAGTGCAATGGTGTGATCTTGGCTCACTGCAACCTCGGCCTCCCAGGTTCAAGCGATTCTCCTGCCTCAGCCTCCCAAGTAGCTGGGATTACAGGTGTGAGTCACCGTGCCTGGCCTATGTTATTAATTTTTTAAAATTAATTTAAATATTTAAAACTTCTGAGTTTTAATCTCTAATATGGTAAATACTGATTTGTAAAACTTACATAACAGATTTTGAGGACTTCTGGTTTTTAAGATCACAAATGAATCCTGAAACCAAAAAGTTTGAGAACTACTGGGCACACTGGATGTTTCCTTGCCTCTGATGAAAAAAATTCCACTTCCCAGACGGGCGGGGTGGCTCATGCCTGTAATCCCAGCACTGTGGGAGGCCAAGGTGGGCGGATCATGAGATCAAGAGATTGAGACGATCGTGGCCAACGTGGTGAAACCCCGTCTCTACTAAAAATACAAAAAGTAGCTGGGCATGGTAGCACATGCCTATATTCGCAACTGCTCAGGAGGCTAAGCAGCAGAGTTGCTTGAACCGGGGAGGCGGAGGTTGCAGTGAGCTGAGATCGTGCCACTGCACTCCAATCTGGGTGACAGAGTGAGACTCCATCTCAAAAAAAAAAAAAAAAAAATCCACTTTCCAGGCTGGGTAAAGTGGTACATACCTATAGTTCCAGCTACTCAGGAGGCTGAGGTGGGAGGATTGCTTGATCCCAAAAGTTTGAGACCAGCCTGGACAATATAGTGAGACTCCATCTAAAAAATAATGATAATTAAAGAAAAAAAATCTACTTCTCAAGATTGTTTTTGGTTTAAAATGGGAGCAGAGTGTCTGAAATATGAAAAACATAGAGTAGCTGGGTGCAGTGGCTCACGCTTGTAATCCTAGTACTTTGGGAGGCTGAGGCCGGTGGATTACCTGAGGTCAGGGGTTTAAGACCAGCCTGGCCAATGTGGCAAAACCCTTTCTCTACAAAAAAATACAGAAATTAGGCAGGTGTAGTAGGACGTGCCTGTAGTCCCTGCTACTCGGGAGGCTGAGGCAGGAGGGTTGCTTGAACCTGGGAGCCGGAGGCAGCAGTGAACTGAGATTGCACCACTGAACTCCAGCCTGGGTAACAGAGCGTGACTCTGTCTCAAAAAGTAAAAAAAGAGGGAGAGAGAGAGACATAGAATAGACGGTAGATTTTATTTGACGATGAGGTAGGTGGCTAGTAATGTAGGATGAAAATAGGGCTGGACGCGGTGGCTCACACCTATAATCCTAGCATTTGGGAGACCCAAGCGGGTGGATCACCTGAGGTCAGGAGTTCGAGATTTGCCTGGCCAACATGGTGAAACCCTGTCTTTACTAAAAACACAAAAATTAGCGGGGGGGCGGTGGCAGGCACCTGTAATCCTAGCTACTCGGGAGGCTGAGGCAGGAGAATCACTTGAAGCCGGGAGGTGGAGGTTGCAGTGAACTGAGATCGTACCATTGCTTTCCAGCCTGGGCAACAAGAACAGAACTCCATCTCAAAAAAAAAAAAGGAAAAGACTTGCCCAAGTTCTCAGGAAATGGGAACCTATGTATCACTGACACAGAATATTTAATTGTCTGCCTATGTGTCTGGTAAATATAGACTTTAAAAGCTTTTGTTTAAGAATAGATACCTGGCCGGGTGTGGTGGCTCACGCCTATAATCCCAACACTTTGGGAGGCCGAGGTGGGCAGATCACGAGGTCAGGAGTTCAGGACCAGCCTGACCAACATGGTGAAACCCCATCTCTACTAAAAATACAAAAATTAGCTGGGCCTGTTGACATGCGCCTGTAATCCCAGCTACTCGGGAGGCTGAGGCAGGAGAATCGCTTGAACCCGGGAGGCGGAGGTTGCAGTGAGCCGAGATCATGCCATTGCACTCCAGCCTGGGCAACAGTGAGACTCCATCTCAGAAAAAAAAAAAAAAGAACAGATATCTGTAAACAGCAATAGAAAAGTTTAAGGATACTCTTCTATCATATTTTTATAAAAAACCTGACTTTTAAAACTTTTTAATGTTCACTTCCTGACTTCATGTATATACCTACTCAATTTTTTACATAATGGAATTGTATGGTTATATTATAGGTATTGTTTTGTGTTCCATTCTTTTCCCTAATGATTTTTGCATTTTGCTACGTGGTTTTCATCATAATTATTATTCATGACCTCGTAAGGTCCTTGAGTTGCTAGATCTTAATTTAAGATATTCACTTACGTTAGTCATGAAAGCTGTTTCTTTTGATTTTTTAAATGATATCGTAACACTTTTTTTTTTTTTTTTTTTTGAGACAGAATCTTGCTCTGTCATCCAGGCTGGAGTACAATGGCACCATCCTGGCTCACTGCAACCTCTGTCTTCTGGGTTCAAGTGATTCTGCTGCCTCAGCTTCCCTAGGTAGCTGGGACTACAGGTACCCGCCACCACGTCTGACTAATTTTTGTATTTTTAGTAGAGACTGGGTTTTGCCCTGTTGGCCAGGCTGGTCTTTAACTCCTGACCTCAGGTGATCCACCCACCTCAGTCTCCCAAATTGCTGAGATTACTATGAGTGAGCCACCACACCTGGCCCACATTTTTTTTATTTTTTATTTTTTTTGAGACAAGGTCTTGCTCTGTCACCCAGGCTGGAGTGCAGTGGCGTGATCCTGGCTTACTGCAACCTCCACCTCTCAAGTTCAAGTGATTCTCCAGCCTCAGCCTCCCAAGTAGCAGGGATTGATTACAGGTGCCTACCACCATGCCCGGCAAATTTTTGTATTTTTAGTAGAGACGGGGTTTCACCATGTTAGACCCAGCTGGTCTCTAACTCCTGACCTCAGGTGATCCACCTGCCTCGGCCTCCCACAGTGCTGGGATTACAAGTGTGAGCCACCACTGTTCCCGGACCATAACATGCCTTTTTTTTTTTTTTTTTTTTTTTTTGAGACGAAATCTTGCTTTGTTGCCCAGGCTGGAGTGCAGTGGCATGATCTTGGCTCACTGCAACCTCTGCCTCCTGGGCTCAAGCAATTCTTGTGCCTCAGCCACCCAAGTAGCTGGGATTACAGGTGCAGGCCACCATGCCTGGATAATTTTTGTATTTTTAGTAGAGATAAGATTTCACCATGTTGGCTAAGCTGGTCTGGAACTCCTGACCTCAGGTGATCCACCTGCCTGGGACTCCCAAAGTGCTGGGATTACAGGTGTGAGCTCCCAAAGTTCAGGGATTACAGGTGTGAGCAGCCCGGCCTGTTAGCTAATTTTCAGAAGACAGATACATTTTATACCTATCTAAAGGTTTTTTTTCTTTGGTCTGACTTTTTAGACTTATGGGACATTGTTACAAAGGGTGTTACTTTATTTCTTTCAGTAGTTAATATTTCACTTTCAATTTTCTTCACTTTGACTAAGATTCCTATTAAGTGTTTAAAGCTTAAATGATAATTTTATTTCAACTGTAAAAGATGAATGTGTTAGAAATTGTTAGTTGTAGTTGGTCCAATGTATTGTAGTCAGTTCCCTTAATCCAAAATCATTTTTTTTCCAGAAAAACTGTAATGCTTTCTTTGGAAATTAGGGCTAGGATAATAATTGAGTTGATTGAAATTTGACAAATGCACAATTTGCGGGTTACCACATTTCAGTCAAATAGAAATATGATGAAATATGATTGGGTATTGCTGGGCACAGTAGCTTACGCCTGTAATCCCAGCACTTTGGGAGGCCGAGGTGGGTGGATCATGAGGTCAGGAGATCGAGACCATCCTGGCTAACACGGTGAAACCCTGTCTCTACTAAAAATACAAAAAAAAAAAAAAAAAAAAAAAGCAAGCCAGGCGTGGTGGCGGGCGCCTGTAGTCCCAGCTACTTGGGAGGTTGAGGCAGGAGAATGGCGTGAACCCAGGAGGAAGAGCTTGCAGTGAGCTGAGATGGCCACTGCACTCCATCCTGGGCGACAGAGTGAGACTCTGTCTGAAAAATAAAAAAAGAAATATGATTGGGTGTCATAGCTCGCACTTGTAGTCCCAGCATTTTGGGAGGCTGAGGTGGGAGAATTGCCTGAAGCCAGTAGTTTGAGACTAGCTTGGGCAAAAGAGCGAGGCCCTGTCTCTATAAAAATTTGCTGGGCATGGTGGTGTGTAACTGTGCTCCTAGCTATTGAGGAGGGCAAAGTAGGAGGATCACTTGAACCCAGGAGTTTGAGGCGGCAGTGAGTTATGATTGCATCACTCCATTCCTGCCTGGGTAACAGAGCCAGACGCTGTCTTAAAAAAGAAACAAAAAATGATGAAATATGTACTTTTTTTTTTTTAACTGATCATTGAGAAGAGACTGCATGGCTGTGGAGCCTGAGGGTACATGACTCTTAACTGTAGAATGTGGGAATATCTCTGTATGACACTGTGAAGTGTCATGTAAGTTCAGTTTGGAAGAAAAAGAGATACCCACTTGTTTCCTTAATCTTTTGTCTCATTAAAATAGATACAGAATTTGGGTTGGCTATTAAATTAGCTTACTGAGAAATTAGACAATTTATAAAGGATGTCAGAATTCTCAAGAGATAGATGGGGAGATGTATGAAAGAAAATGAGAAAGGGAAACCTATGATAATGATCTAGTAGTGGTTTTATGGTAACTGTGAGCTTAATTTAGTGCTTTTTTTAGTCGTGAGAACTGTGTGCTTGGCAGTTTGGCTTACACTTTATTTCTTAAAAATGTAAATATTTGGAGTCCTCTTAACTGGTTCTTTACACATTTCACTCTCAGTTTTGTTGTTTTGCTTCTTA
This sequence comes from Piliocolobus tephrosceles, assembly GCF_002776525.5. Taxonomy (NCBI): domain Eukaryota; kingdom Metazoa; phylum Chordata; class Mammalia; order Primates; family Cercopithecidae; genus Piliocolobus; species Piliocolobus tephrosceles. The sequence continues at coordinate 13,425,075 of NC_045447.1, forward strand.
ACAGGAATTTGTAATCAGCATATATTGCATTTCTTTTGTAGTTTTATGACCTTTGTGAACTGTTCAGAACTGGAGGTCAGGTTCCTGACACAAACTACATATTTATGGTATGTAAACACCACTGATATCAAGTGCTTGTTTAACATGGAAAGGATCTGACTTATTAAATGTAAATTGCATACTAATTTTTTGCCATGTGATAGTCCCCATTTCAGTGTATGAAAAGGTGTGTATTAGTCCATTTTCATGCTGCTGATAAAGACATACCCGAGATTGGGCAATGTATAAAAGAAAGAGGTTTAATGGACTTACAGTTTCACATGGCTGGAGAGGCCTCATAATTATGCAGAAGGCAGGCAGGACCAAGTCACATCTTACATGGATGGCAGCAGGCAAAGAGAGAGAGAGACTCTGCAGGGAACTCTTGTTTTTAAAACCATCAGATCTCATGAGACTTACTATCATGAGAACAGCACAGGAAAGACTTGCCCCCATGATTCAATTACTTCCCACCGAGTCCCTCCCACAACATGTGGGATTTCAAGATGAGATTTGGGTGGGGACACAGCCAAACCATATCAAGGTGATTGTGTACTTTTCTACATTTAACTATGTCCTCTAATTAATTGCCTTAGTAAGCCACTGTAGATAGGGTTGGATAGTAGCTATCAGTAATGGGTGGGCATAAAAATAACCCAGAACCCCTGGTTTAAGGCACAAATCGTCAATTGACTATTATTTATTCAAACTTTTCGAGCATTCATTTTTATCTCTTGTTAATCTATGGATGGATGAATATACACACATATACATTTGCTATTAAGGTAGATGTTTGCTTTTCTTTTGGAATGTAGTGTTACTGTTGAACTTTTTCTGGATCCTTCTCTCATTATCTTTCCTTCTGAAAGTTTCTGGGTCACTTTCCTATTCTTTTTTTTTTTTTGAAACAGAGTCTCGCTCTGTTGCCAGGTTGGAGTGCAGGTGTGATCAGCTTATTGCTACCTCTGCCTCCTGGGTTCAAGTGATTCTCTTGCCTCAGCCTCCTGAGTAGCTGGGATTACAGGCGCGTGCCACCATGCCCAGCTAATTTTTGTATTTTTACTAGAGACGGGGTTTCACCATGTTGGCCAGGATGGTCAGTATCTCTTGACCTCCTAATCTGCCCGCCTCAGCCTCCCAAGCTGCTGGGATTACAGACATGAGCCACCGCACTCGGCCACTTTTCTTTCAGTTGTTTTCCTATTGGTGTAATATTGGCCCAAGTCAGACATTAATGGGAAGTGTAAATAGTATATTATCATATATGGTTGTTAAATGCAAAACTGAACCTAGAACGCTGTTATAATTATAGTATTTGTTTTTACAAGAATTTTTTTTTTCTTCAAGTAGGCAGCTCTTCCAATACAGTTAAAATGATTTCTTAAAATAGGAAGTTATTTTGTCTGGGCATGGTGGTGCACACCTGGAGTCCCAGCTACTTGGAGGCTGAGGTGGGATGATTGTTTAGGCTCAGGAGTTCTAGACCACTTTGGACAACATAGTGAGACCCCCATCTCTAAAAAAAAAAAATTGAATTTTTAAAAATTAAATTACTTAAAAAATACGGATTAACAGATGACCAAATCAACTAATGCAGGTAATAGAGGATTGAAAAAAATGGTGGGTTTGCCAGGTGTGGTGGCTCACGTGAGCCTATAATCCCAGCACTTTGGGAGGCCGAGGTGGGCAGATCACAAGGTCAGGAGTTTCAGACCACCCTGACCAACATAGTGAAACCCCCATCTCTGCTAAAAATAGAAAAATTAGCCAGGTGTGGTGTCAGTGTGCGCCTGTAATCCCAGCTACTCAGGAGGCTGAGGCAGGAGAATCACTTGAACCCAGGAGGTGGAGGTTGCAGTGAGCCGAGGTTGCACAACTGCACTCCAGCCTGGGCGACAGAGTGATACTTTGTCTCAAAAAAAAAAAGCGAGAAAATGGTGGTTTTTCAGGGAAAGTTCTTGAGAGAATGGCACAGCAGATTCTTGTAGGTTTCCCTGGAGTCCAAAGTCTTGTTTCTATAAACATTTAATAGAAACAGTTTGTTTACTTCTATTTTAATTTTTGTTAAAATCAAATTTCCAAATATTTCAGTATGTAACTCTTTATTGTAGTTATGAACCATGAGTTTGTGCAGTTTGATATAATTTGAACAGAATATTGTGGCTATTGTATTGTTTGTAACTGTACACTTTTACTTCACAGGGTGATTTTGTAGACAGAGGTTACTATAGTTTGGAGACCTTCACTTACCTTCTTGCATTAAAGGCTAAATGGCCTGATCGTATTACACTTTTGCGAGGAAATCATGAGAGTAGACAGATAACACAGGTCTATGGATTTTATGGTAAGAACTCCTATTTCTCTGATTCTGAATATTATTTTACTTTCCTCTTTGGAAAACAAAGCTACACAAGTCATACACGTGCTTTATGTATATTATTTTCCCCACATCCTCACTCCTTCACTCCTCCCCAACAATTGAAAATCTTACGCTGGAGAGATTACTGTTAACTTTTTGGTGTGCATCTTTCTAGATCTGTGCCTCAAAGTGTAGTCCTTAGTTTACGTTGCTGGAATCACCTGGGTTCTCGTTAAAAATGTAGATTGTGGGCTGGGTGGGGTGGCTCACGCCTGTAATCACAGCACTATGGGAGGCTGAGGCGGGCAGATCACAAAGTCAGGAGATGGAGACCATCCTGGCCAATATGGTGAGGCGCCATCTCTTCTAAAAATACAAAAATGAGCTGGGAGTGGTGGTGCATGCATGTAATCCCAGTTACTCGGGAGGCTGAGGCAGGACAATCGCTTGAACCAAGGAGTCGGAGGTTATGGTGAGCCAAGATCACGCCATAGCACTCCAGCCTGGCGACATAGTGAGCCTCCATCTCAAAAAAACAAAACAAAACAAAACAAAAATGTAGATTGCTGGGCCTCACCACAGATTTATTAATCAAAATATTTTGGAGTGGGAATCTAGAATCTGCTGAAGGTGAATGTTCTGCACAAATTGGAGAGTCCATTCTCATCTATTTTGTGTGTGTGTGTATTTATGTGTGTTTATATATGTACAAACACACACTAAAATGGGGTCATACCTGATTTTTTGACTTTATTGTTATGTTTATAGCTGAATCATATACCATATGGATGTACCATAATTGATGTATCAGTTTTTTTCTCTATCATTGGATTTTAGAGTTGTTTTTAAGCTGCTGTTACACATCCTTTTACATATATCTCTGTATGCTCACTCCAGAGAATGCTAGGACCTCAGGGATCAGAAGCAGAACTTAGTCATAAAAAGCAAAATAGGCCAGGTGCAGTGGCTCACCCCTGTAATCCCAGCACTTTGGGAGGCTGAGGCAGGTGGATCACCCGAGGTCAGGAGTTCAAGACCAGTCTGACCAACTAAACCCCGTCTCTACTGAAAATACAAAAGTTAGCCGGGCATGGTGGTGGGGGCCTGTAATCCCAGCTACTTGGGAGGCTGAGGCAGGGAGAATTGATTGAACCCAGGAGGTGGAGGTTGCAGTGAGCCAAGATCGTGCCATTGCACTCCAATCTGGGCAACTGAGCGAGACTATGTCTCAAGAAAGAAAAAAAAGCAAAATAGCTACTTCTCTAAAACTTTTATTTGGTTGAAAGTTACAGAGAGAGAGAGAGAGAGAGAGAGCGCGCGCTTATTAGGAACGCCCTTGAAGGAAATATAATTATCAAGATTATGAATTTGGATTTTCCTTGAGCACAATTAAGGCAGATATTGAGAGATTTAGAAACATTAATTGCAGAACCCTTTAGTTTTAAATTTTGTATTTTGAATTATCTTCTGTCCTTATAAAGATAGGCTGGGCTACGCATGTTGGCTCATGCCTGTAATCCTAGCACTTTGGGAGGCCAAGGCAGGCAGATCATGAGGTCAGGAGATTGAGACCATCCTGTCTAACATGGTAAAACCCCATCTCTACAAAAAATACAAAAATTAGCTGGGCATGGTGGTGCTTGCCTGTAGTCCCAGCTACTCGGGAGGCTGAGGCAGGAGAATCGCTTGAACCTGGGAGGCGGAGGTTGCAGTGAGCCGAGATTATGCCATTGCACTCCAGCCTGGGTGACAGAGCGAGACTCTGTCTCAAAACAAAACAAAACAAAGATACTCTGAACTCTCTTACTCTTCAGTTTGTCTGCCATTATCAATTAGAAAAATTTTGATAATTGTTTTTATATAATTTTTTAAATACTTGTAAAGTTAGATAATTGTCTCCTTTCTACAAGTTACTTCTTATTTTCATTCACAAAATAAACACCAATTGAAATACAACTTTTGGATTCTTTTGCAAAATAATCAATATTTTGGATACCGTACTATGATATTAGCTCAGTGAAAATACTAAAACTAATGTTATCAAAACACACACACCTACTATATATATGTAACTAATGCTACATGCATAATATATAAAACGCATAGTTGTATATGACTAATATATGTTTTTTTATATGTGACTGTTTTTATATATACAGTTATACTCCAGAATTCGCCCAGCTTTCATCAATGTAGGGCTAAAGGGGAAAAAAATGGGGTGAGGAAGGAGGACATTTTAATCAAGGTGCCTTGACTGAGGAAAATGACAGCAACACAAAATCTAGTATTGAACTTTCTTGTTCCCAGAGCTCTGTTCTTGTAGTGGTGTTGTATGGTTTTGTTTAATAAAATGAAGCTTAACAGCTCCTCAGAAATAAGATAATTTTAGTTATTATAAGACTTATGGCCGGGCGCGATGGCTCACGCCTGTAATCCCAGCACTTTGGGAGGCCGAGGCGGGCGGATCACAAGGTCAGGAGATCGAGACCACGGTGAAACCCCGTCTCTACTAAAAATACAAAAAATTAGCCAAGATCGTGCCACTGCACTCCAGCCAGGGGGACAGAGCGAGACTCCGTCTCAAAAAAAAAAAAAGACTTACATTGATTTTAAAGGAATAAGATATCCCTATATAACTTTACACTGGGCCTTCAGTTCACGCTGATGAACACATACTGGGCAGTTACTATAGAGCCAAGTTCAAGATCCCTGCCTGCAACCTGAGCTCATTGTTAGGGCTCTCTTATGCCAAGTTTACATAACAATCTTGCTTCACATAGATATATAATTGAGAAAATCTTAGGGAGTGGTCATAACCTGCAGACTTCTTTCCTATATCATTTTCAGCTTCACTTAAGGCAATAGTGGTATGTCAGGTTTTTTTTTTTTCTAAAATTATGGAAGAAGTCAAAGTGCAGAGCTTCCATGGTATTAACAGAAGAAGTGTATACTCTATTAACTATGTAGACAGTCAGGGTATAGTGGCTCACATCTGTAATCTCAGCACTGTGGGAGGCTGAGGTAGGAGGATTGCTTGAACTCAAGAGTTCAGGAGCAGCCTGGACAAGGGAGACCCCCATCTCTACCAGAAATAAAATTAGTCAGGTGTGGTGGCACATGCCTGTAGTTCCAGCTATTCGGAAGGCTGAGGTGGTAGGATCGCTTGAGCCCAGGTGGTTGAGGCTGTGATCTTGCCACTGCTGATTGCGCCACTCTATTCCAACTTGGGCAACAGAGTGAGACCTTGTCTCAAAAACAAAAAGCTATGGAGGCAGCAGAAAGAGTGTTCAACTGAGAATTTGTAAGAACCTGACTAGCAATCTGTCCTCAGTTGTGATCCACTGAAGCTCAAGTGTTTAGTTGGACAATTTGCAGAAAATCTCAGAAGAGATAACTTAGCCCTGAGAAGAGTTAGGAATTGCTCATGTTCCTATAACTAAGGGTCCTCTAATTTGTTTGATCTGATTATCCTGCTAGAATGGTCTCCTTAAATAAATGTATCTGTTTATCAGAATTACCTAATATTAACATAACTGTAAAAACATTTGCTTCAGGTTGTGTGAAATTTGTATTGACTCTTCTAATGCTAACATTTTGGTTAATAATTTCAGCTGCTTCTTAGGTCCATTCCAGGAATGAAGAGCAGTACTACATCCTTAGGAAATACAGTCATGTGCCACATAGTGACATTTCAGTCGATGATGGACTGTATATATAACAGTGGTCCCATAGATATAACGGAGTTGAAAAATTCCTATTGCACAAATACTTACCCTTGTGTTACTATTTCCTTACAATATTTAGTACAGTGACATGCTTCACAAGTTTATAGCCTAGGAGCAATAGGCTATATCATATTGCTTAGGTGTGTAGTACGCTAGACCATCTGGGTTTAGTAAGGATATGTGATGATGTTCACACAATGACGAAATCACCTAACAATGCATTTTTCAGAATGTATCCCCATGGTTAAGGGATATATGACTGTATATAGTTAGTCAGTAGTGTTCTTTTGGCTCTATGTGGAGGTCCTAGTAGGACTAAATATGTGTCATATCTTGCTGTCCTAGTTTAAGCTGAATTTCTGTTGTACTGAAGGCTGCTTTAGTATTGGATATATTGTTTATTTTTATTGGCAGATTCATTAATTAAAACCCTTCTGTTTCTTTCGCAGATGAGTGCCAAACCAAATATGGAAATGCTAATGCCTGGCGATACTGTACCAAAGTTTTTGACATGCTCACAGTAGCAGCTGTAAGTTTCTATTTTTAAAGTCTCATGTATGTTCCTGCCAATAACACATTGCATATTTTTATCTAGTTGTCATCTCAATTATGTTGATATCTTTAGTATTCATTGATGAATTTAGATATGCCTGAGGTTATATATTCAACTCTTCGTTATCCTTTTTTGCTAGTTAATAGATGAGCAGATTTTGTGTGTCCATGGTGGTTTATCTCCTGATATCAAAACACTGGATCAAATTCGAACCATCGAACGGAATCAGGAAATTCCTCATAAAGGAGCATTTTGTGATCTGGTTTGGTCAGATCCTGAAGATGTGGATACTTGGGCTATCAGTCCGCGAGGAGCAGGTTGGCTTTTTGGAGCAAAGGTCACAAATGAGGTAAAGCCAGCATTTTTGGAAAAGTAATTTGTAGATTGCTAATGGACTGCATAGAGAACTACGGTGGCCCTAGATAACTAACTTGTAGTCTAGCTTTCTCAAAATATGGTGGATATGGATATTAAATTTCTAGTTTAGTTATTAATGTATGTCTTTTTTTAATGGTTAAATAAGATCACACAGCGAAAGCACCTACTCCAGCATCCACTTGGTAATAGTGGATAAAGTAAATGTTCTTTTCCTTTTTTTTTTTTGAGATGGAGTCTTGCTCTGTCACCCAAGCTGCAGTGCAGTGGCATGATCTTGGCTTACTGCAACCTCTACCTCCCAGGTTCAAGCAATTCTCCTGCCTCAGCCTTCTGAGTAGCTGGGACCACAGGCGTACGCCACCACGCCCGGCTAATTTTTGTATTCTTAGTAGAGATGGGGTTTCACCATGTTGGCTAGGCTGGTCTTGAACTCCTGACCTCAGGTGATCCATCCGCCTCAGTCTCCCAAAGAGCTGGTATTACAAGTGTGAGCCACTGTGCCTGGCCGGCCCCTTTCCTTTCAAATACTGTAGTTAAGTAACAAAATGGCAAGACCAAGATAGGCAGTACTTTTTTTGTTTTTTTTTTTTTAAAGACCTCAAATCACAGACACTTTTATTAGTTTCCTCTACAAGAGCCAATAACATCAATCTTTTTTTTTTTTTTTGAGACAGAGTTTCACTCATATTGCCCAGGCTGGAGTGCAATGGTGCAATCTCAGCTCACTGCAACCTCTGCCTCCTGGGTTCAAGCAATTCTCCTGTCTCAGCCTTCTGAGTAGCTGGGATTACAGGTGTGCACCAACACGCCTGGCTAATTTAGTATTTTTAGTAGAGACAGGGTTTCACCATGTTGGTCAGGCTGGTCTTGAAGTCCTTACCTCAGGTGATCTGCCCACCTTGGTTTCCCAAAGTGCTGGGATTACAGGCGTGAGCCATCGCGCCCAGCCTATGTCAATCTTTTTTTTTTTTTTTTTTTTGAGGTGGAGTCTTGCTCTGTCATCCAGGTTGGAGTGCAGTGACCGGTCTTGGCTCACTGCCAGCTCCGCCTCCCAGGTTCATGCCATTCTCTTGCCTCAACCTCTTGAGTAGCTGGGACTACAGGCTACTGCCACCTGGCTAATTGTTTGTATTTTTAGTAGAGATGGGGTTTCACTGTGTTAGCCAGGATGGTCTCGATCTCTTGATCTTGTGATCCGCCCGCCTCGGCCTCCCAAAGTGCTGGGATTACAGGCGTGAGCCACCGCTCCTGGCTTTTTTTTTTTAAAAAAAAAAACAGAAATCTCTGTTCATTTGAAATGCCAAGTAGATCCAAAGAAGGAAGATGGCAATTAAATACTTAAATTAATCAAAAGGCACTATGAGACCACCTAAAACCTACTGCCACAGGGGTAGTAGGCTAAGGAAGATCAAGCTACGGCAAATCATGTAATGTGAATGTTAGCGATTACATAGCAGGAAGCACATTTGCTTTCCAGAAGACTATGGTGCAGTGTTCCTTTGGGCCCAAGAGGATATTTGGCCAGGAAAGGATCAAGATGGATGAAGGTAAAGCCAAATCAAAGGAATAGGTACAAAAGAGAATCCAAGCTACGTAGTCAAGCAGATAATGATGAATCAGGCTTCTTCATCCCAAGAAACATTTGCTGCACTGTGGTGCTTCCCTCGTCCACTACCCGCCACCCCCTACCCCATGGCTGCTCAAGTCCAACTGCCTGTTCCTGCCTTACAGGGTGCTTAGCTAGCCACTGGGACTAGGTTTGGGGTTGCCCAGGGCTCTTGCCGTAATTTCGCATAGACCTTGGGGAGAACTGCTCACACATGGGTTGGCTTTGTTGCTGGTTGTTCTCAACAAAGAAAACCCTGAAGCATTCACATGCGAAGTAGTCTGAGCTTCTCCAATCACAGTCAGACACCCCCACACAATATCCTCAAAAGTCTGAAATCTTGTAACAGCTGAGCTCTCGTTAAAGCTGCAAGACTCACAAAATCATCAAGGAAGCCAGAATGAGACAGTGCAGGTAGGAAGTCCCAGCAGTTAATCTCAACCCGTCTTTTTCCATTTCGGATAAGCTCAGATATACCTGATGTGGGATATTGAAAGCTACACTGGAGTAAGCTGGGTCTTCTGAATTTGTCATCAAATACCAAGGGAAAACAAGGGGTGGGGTGGATTTGATTCTTAAAAAACCTCAGAAGTAACTGTGTTATAAAGGGACATGACTGAATAGGTAAGAAACGGATTCTTCATTGTGAGTTTTCCTGATGGCTTCTGCAAGGATCATAGAGATGTCGATCACCTGTATTTTGGAGCAGTGATTCATCTTGTTGTCCTGGGGTATGATTGGTGACTACTACTGCTTTAAAGCATGCGTTGTTGATGTGAGAAATAGCTGGACCACAGAAGATACTGTGAGTCAAGATAGCATAAACTCTGGTGACTCCAGCTAAGAGAAGTTTGTCAGCTGCATGGCAGATTGTGCCACAAGTGTCAACCATGTCATCCACAAGGATGGCCACCAGATCCTTCACATCTCCCACAAACACCATGCGATCCACTTAATTGGCCTTCTTTGTGAATCAAGGCAAAGTCCACATTCAGCCTGTCTTCTATGGAGTTCACTCCCTTAGCTCCACCAGCATCAGATGAGACAATAGTGCAGTTCCTCCGCTCAGAGATATTCTCCCTTATCCACTTCAGGACACCTAGGTCTGCATACAAGTAGTTCACTGGGATACCAAAAAAACCCTGAATTTGAGAAGCATGTAGGTCCATGGTGATAATATGATCTGCACCTGCTACAGATAGCATATTTGCAACAAGCTTGGCTGAGATTGTCACCCGACTCTTGTCTTTCTTATCCTGCTTGGCTAAGGGAAACATGGGATGACTGCAGTAAGCTGGCTGGCTGAAACAATCTTGCAGGTATTAATCATGATTAAAGGTGCCATTAAATTATTGTTGATTTCACCACAACCACTCCAAATGATGTAGACATTCTCTCCACGTACACTTTCGCCAATTTCCACACAGGTCTCCTAGTTGCTGAATTTCTTAGTCACTACCTTGCCGAGCTCCAGACCCAGGCAGTCAGCGGTTTTCTGAGATAAGTCCTGGTGGGAGCTGCTGCTGAAGATTTTGATATTCAGGATCCTGGCCAACTACCCTAAGCATTCTTCACTAAGTGATCACTGCTGCTGCAGAGACTGGAATCGAAGTCGGTCCAGAGACTCAATGCTAACCGCTTTGTGATGCTACCCCACCATCTTCAAGATAGGCAATACTTTGAACTTTAACTGTTTTCAACTAAATACACACACACACACACACACACACACACACACACGACTTTATATTGGGAAGTGCTCCAGCATCATAATGAAGTCAGAAAACTAGAGTCTGATCCTGTATCAGTGCATCTTAATTTAGATAAGTTATTTACCTAGTCTGAGCTTTTGTTTCCTTAAGTTGAAAAAGAATAATCTCTTTCAGAATTATTGCAACATCTACACATACTAAACTTTCAGTAAATTGTAGATACTGATAGTAATATCTTTATTATTAAATCAGAAAACACAAAATTTTGATTCATAGTACCTATTGAATGCTTTTTCTTCCAGAAATTTCTAACTATGTAGCTATACAGTTTCTATAGCTGTGTAGTTGACTCAGGCCAAAATTGCTCTCTTTGCCTAAACTTATTAAATTGTTGGGGATAATTATAGAGTGGGTTCTATACTCATGATGCATTTCGTAGTAATAGGATTTGGTATTTAAATGATTATTTTCTTACATATGTAGGGTGATTGTTTTTTAAGTGCTAAATACAGTGTCTTTCTAAATTGCAGTTTGTTCATATCAACAACTTAAAACTCATCTGCAGAGCACATCAACTAGTGCACGAAGGCTATAAATTTATGTTTGATGAGAAGCTGGTGACAGTATGGTCTGCTCCTAATTACTGCTATCGTTGTGGAAATATTGCTTCGATCATGGTCTTCAAAGATGTAAATACAAGAGAACCAAAGTTATTCCGGGCAGTTCCAGATTCAGAACGTGTTATTCCTCCCAGAACGACAACGCCGTATTTCCTTTGAGGCCTTCGCCCATCCTGCTGACCCATTTTTCTGCCCTCTTCTTACCCCAATTTTCTTGTATTACCCTCTACAATATACTTTTTATTGAGCACTTTGCTGCTGAAATGCTGCCTCTTGCCTTTTTTTTTTTAATTTTAAATTATCTAAATTTATTGTTTGTTGTGGTGTCTATAGCAAAGTTTTTCTATCAATTTTCCCCCCATCCCATCCCCACCCTGGACTCATTTGAGAAGACTTAAGAAATGTCTTCATACTCACACTGCTGCATGTAGCTCTTGCTTATTTACTGATCTGGGAAACAGGATGTGTTTCCTTTTTTTAAAAGCCAATTGACAGATTACACCTAAATACTCCTCCTTTTTGTATCATTCAGCCTTTTGTTTTAGTTTGGTAACTTTTAAGAAATTTCAGCAGCAAAGTTGTTATTCAGTGGGCACGATGGACTCCAAATGCCTCAAGTTATGTATACCTGTCCCAGATGTAAACTTCATTGTCCTTTGTTGGATGATATTTTAAATGGATATAAAATAAATTGGTCTAAAGGGCTGCCCTCCTTGTTGTGTTTTTAAATTTTAGTTAAAAACTGCTACAGCTTATGACTTTGTACATTAAGATAATTGTATTGATCTTTTTTCAGATTCCTTGTATTTTTAATAAAGTAATCTTAAATAAAAGATAGGTTAAGTGTTAGAAATTTTAAACAGCTTACATTGTTAGTGTAAAGTTATCTTTTCTTTTTTCCTAATCAGAGTTCTTGACCCTTTGGTTATTGAGTTTAAAACTTCAATTGAAATTCAATAGTATTTATTTTTTAAAAAAATCACTAAACTGTGCCTAAAGAACATAACTGCCATATTAATGTTTTGGTTTATATCCTCTATAGTAATAGAAAAACATTTAATACTTGTAATGCTGATGTGTTAATTTGATACCAGTTGAGTAGAATGTGATCAATCCAGTTTACAGTCTATCATGAGTATTATTAACTAAAATCTATGTACTTTTCAATAGGAATCATTCTTCTCTTGCTGTAACACTTGACCTTAACTTTTAGAAAGTGTTCATTTTTAAGCTGCAACTGGAAAGGTTGAAAAGTCAGGACTCTTGTATTTGTGAACTGTAATCTGAAGCAGATTATTTAAAGTGTAGAAAAAGAAACAAGTTGTTCTTTTTTGCAAAGATCTGTGATTCCATATTTCAGCTTTGTGTAAGTAATTTGATATCCAAAGGGTTGTGATGATCAGTTCTTAATATGCAACTGTCCACTTAATAAGGACAAGTATTCCAGTATCTCTTATGACTGTAGTCATAAATGATGTTGGAATGCACCATTTTGTGAAATAGTTGGTATCCCTTTACTATAATTAATTTTTGTCATTCCAGGAAATACTTGTGAAGCCAGCCAATTAATAAAGCACTTTAGCATCTGTTCAGGTAGTTTTGAAAACCAACTTTTCCCCTTCAGGATAAGAACTTCCAGGTTACCTAAAAATGCAATAAAAATCTTTATAGTCTAAGCTTCTTGGCATATAATTTTTCATCAGGGTTTTCTTTTATTAAATGAGCACAATACTGTTTTGATTTTATTTTTTTCCCTCAAACCACCAGCTCCTTACATAGTTTTTAATTATATAGCTATATGAAAGAGGTGGCTAAGACATTTGCTGCACACACTTGAACTAATGTTGGGTCAGTAACTTCGTGTTACTGCCCTGACACCAGTGTAATTCAGGTGGAAAGGTATTTTTATCTTACAGGGATATGTAGCTATGTATTTTACTAATTGTGAAACACTGGAAATTAATGATGCAGACAACTTGGTGTGGTCTTTGAACAGCTCTCTGCAGTATTTTTTTTTTCCTGTTACCATAAATTGTATTTAAGTGCTCGCTTTCTACTTAAGTTGTACCAATAGAACCGGTAACTCCCAGCCCTCCCTGTTTGACACTCCTTAGCTTAGATTGATGTAGTTGTTTTTGTTATCCCTATAATGTGACTTTTATTTTTAAGTCATCGTGTACTGCATTTGTTTGTCACTAGTTGGGCACGTGCCAATAATATTCTCTCCATTCCTTAACTGCCATCTCTGTTTTGCCTGATTTCTCTTCAACTGAATAATGGCTTTTTGCATGGAAAAAATAGTTTTTACTATTAGATGTGTAAAGGGAAGAGAGAGCTAATGTATTGGACTTTGTGAGCCTACAAGGAATATTTTGGATCCCTCCAATAAATAAGGGCTATGTACTATATGTACTATATAGAGTAATCATGTGGTGGAAGATACTTGCAAGTCACAGATTTATGGGCAGGAGGATTTGTTACTCCCTGTATCTAGGCTGAATGTAAAATCCCTTATGTTGTATCAATGGGGGTAAGAACTATTTTTATTTGCCTATGATATACTTGGTTTCTAATAAACTGTCCTAGGCTCTAGTGAGAACTGTCTACTTTGAATTGCCATTTACTCCCTTTCCTGATTTGGCCGATATGCTCTTGGCTAGCTTTTTATAAGTTAATGTGTTTCCCTAAAAAGTTTCACTACTTTATTTGAGTGTGATCCTAAAATGCCTGGATCAACAGTATATCTCATATGCAACTTGCATCAGCTCCTATTCTGTTGGGATGTCTAGAACTGTTGGAAGATTTTGACGTCTTAAGCCCTAGGTTTTGCTTTGGGAAATAAGGTTTGAAATATTGTTCATTGCATTAAGATTTGTGTGTGTTTGCTTTGTAAGCCCAGCACCAGGTTTTGGAAAATGCCTGTACTGTGAAAGTAAATCAGGACTCTTTCTGAGCCTCTTTCATTGTCAGAAATAGAATTACTTTCCATCAGCTTCCAGGAAATTGTGTATCTGGAGTCGAGATTTAACAGCAAGAATCCAGATTTTTAAATGTAATTGTTTTTTAAATGCTAATGTTTGTAAAGCACCTTCAGTTCTTCGGGTGAAAGGTGCTATATTCCCTCAGTGTAAATTAATAAAAAGATTATAGGAAGTTTGTCAAAAAATTTAATGCATAGTCTGTAGTATGTCCTGACAAGAAGTTAGCATTTTATATAAGAAATTAAAAAATGCTTATTCCTCCACTTGGTTGCTTGACTGGTAAACAAAAGTGAAACCTTTTTTTTGTTTTGTTTTGCATTTGACTCTGAGCTAAGTGTTCCAACTCTTTAGAGGCAATGTTTATTGTTACAACTTCGATCCAGTGCCCAGAACTATGCTTCATGAGATCATTACAACTCTTTAAATTGTGTATTTACAGTGTGCAGTGATACTGACGAAATACACAATAGTAAACCAAAGGAAACATTTGGAAAGTCCCCTAGCATGATGCCAGACACACTAGATGCTTGGGGAAGGTTGGTTCTGCATTCCCCTCCTGTTAGTTTTCTATTTCTCTATCAACTTCTTGGTGAATTTGTGCCTTTACCCTCATGAGAGTAGGCTTATGCTGGCTTAGATCATTCAAATGTTTTCTTAATTCAAAAATGAGTGGCATTAATAGATTTGTGTTGTCAACAAAAATACTACATAAGTATATTCCACTCAATCCCTAGGCACCCACTATTCTCAGCAACACTCTGCTTTTGTATATAAATGGTGGGTTATAAAAGACTGCATGGAGGCATTATGGAATAGCACAGGCTTTGGGATCAGATCTAGGTTAAAACCCCAGCTCTGCCATGCAGTAATAGCAACTAACTTGTATTCAGCATATGTAGCTAAATTGTTATGTTCTTTATTTTGTGATGCCCTTGCTATGGGTCTATAACTATATTACCTTTAATTTTTTTTTTTTTTCTTCTTGGTAGAGAGGGGGTCTCCCTATGTTGCCCAGGCTAGTCTTGAACTCCTGGCTGAAGTGATCCTCCTATCTCAGCCTTCCAAAGCACTGGGATTACAAGCATAAGATTCTGTGCCCAGCCCAAACTTTTAAAAAAATTAATTTTGTTCATTCTTCTCTAGAACTTTTTTCCCCAGATGAGGAAATAGGCTTAGAGAGGATAAGTGACTTGTTTAAGGTTGCACAGGAGAGCTGGAACTTGAATCCCTAAAGGGCACACCAGAGTACATCTTTAGCCCTCTATTTTAAGCAATATTGGTTATTGTAGCTGTGTGACCCTGAACAAATTGAATTTTCTGAATCTTAAATTTCTGTGTCTAAAATAAGAGTATCAGACAGGGTTAATCTCAGTATTAAAAATAGCACACACAAAGCACCCAGTATCTGGTCCAAAGCTGCTTTTTATTAAGGGCTCATACTCATAGGCCATTTGTTCACATTCATTGTAGTTGGGAAGAATAATCCAAGGCAATGTGTAATTGCTAACATAGTGTAGATTTTGTAAGTACAACACATCTGGAGAAGGAAATGTTCGATGTAGGATGGAGTAATTGGCGAAAATACAGAGGAAGTGTGAATTAAATGTGGTCTGGAATGATGGGATTTGTGTCTTACAGAGTAAAAACAACCAGAGATCACTTGGACACAATGTGAAGACTTGAGGATCCTTTTTGGGAAGGCATAAGAAATGAATAGCTTCTGTTCTATTGACAATATCATATATATATCAGTGAGGATTGGTCAGTTATGAAAGATGCTAAAAAGCAGGCAATGGTTTTTTAATAAGGAATGTAATAAATGGATTTCAAGATTACTTCCCTAGTGAGTTGATGATCCCCCTTCGTCTGACACAAATTATTCTTGAGTTCTTTCCTCTGGCTTGATAATACGGGTGGAAACTGTTGGTTGAGATTGAGCTGATTTGTGGTTCTGTGACTAGGATTACATGAAATACTAATTTGGGGGGCCAACAGAGATTTGACATTTTTTCTTTGTCAAAGCAATTTTTCAAATCCTGCTACAATTTACCATCAGTATTACTTCATAAATGGAAAGTCATTTTACCATTAAAGATGTAGGTAGGACCATCTCAGAAGAAAAGACAGCTCTTTACACCAACACATTTGGTTTTATGAAAAACTAGTATCCTAATATTTGCCATTTATGGAGATCAATGAGAGATTTTCCCCACCCCAATGTTGACATGTACTACTCGAGGCTGTCATATTATTGAGGCATAAACGATGTTCTAATAAAGTGGAAGTGGCTTAAGAGAAAGTTTTATGCCTCCTCCCAACTCTGAACAGATGCTAAGAATTTACTAAACAAGTGCACACAGGAGTAGTGATTTAGAGAGGCCTTCCCACCTTCAAGAATTTTATAATACGTTAATGAGCTGAGTCTTATTTTCAAGGATGGCTTTGTTAAAGCAGAAGACGATGGGTAACTATGCTTATGAAAGGCAGTTTTGCATGCTTGTCTGTCAAAAAATACAGCAAAATTTATTTTAAAATTGATTAATTGGTGTAGAACTTGCAATGGTCACAGAATCAGGATGGTCGGCTTACATTCAGGGATTAAATTTGTCCAGGCCTTTCTTTTTCTTTTTTTTTTTTTTTTGAGACAGAGTCTCGCTCTGTTCCCCGGGCTGGAGTGCAGTGGCCGGATCTCAGCTCACTGCAAGCTCCGCCTCCCGGGTTTACGCCATTCTCCTGCCTCAGCCTCCTGCCTCAGCCTCCCGAGTAACTGGGACTACAGGCGCCCACCACCTCGCCCGGCTAGCTTTTTGTATTTTTTAGTAGAAACGGGGTTTCACCGTGTTAGCCAGGATGGTCTCGACCTCGTGATCCGCCCGTCTCGGCCTCCCAAAGTGCTGGGATTACAGGCTTGAGCCACCGCGCCCGGCCTTGTCCAGGTCTTTCAAAATGGAACACGTTGCTTTTAGTATGGCATTGGTTCTGTTTGCAGTACTGATTTTTCTTTCACGGTAATTAAAAAAAATCTTGCTTTCTTAAAAGCCTGCATCCAAGCTAGTGATCTTTTCTGCAGAGGATTGAGCATCTCAGCCATGCTTTATTTTGGTGGATTCTTACAGTTTTCTGGCTGGGTCCTTTTTGAAGGGTGGCTGTGAGCTGTGAGACAATTTCAGCAAGATATAGGGACAAGGATCGCATTCGAGGTGGCTTAAAAGGAAACACGTTTGTGAGAGTTGCCTCACTGTCTCACCTGCTAGAGGAAACTGGGAGATTTCAGGGTTTGTTTTCGGTCCTGGCGTGGTGCAGAGGTGGAGAGGCGCCAGCAGGTGTGTGGGATGCAGGACGCAAAGCCAGGAGAACCTGGGGCAGGTGTCTGGCGCCGGGGGTGCAGTTCCTATTTTTCGGCGCTTGGTGGCGCTCGGGTCTCCTCCGGCCCTGCTAGCAATCTCTAAGGCACCTCCGCCGCCACCTGCAGTCTCAACCAAACCTCTGGGTGGGCAGCGCGGGATGTGATGGGCCGAGCGTCCAATCGACTGACAGGTTTCCGTCCACACTACTGAACTAGCCAATGGGAGCCGAGGAGAGGCGCGGAGAAGGCGGGCCCCGCGGCAAGCCTGGCAGAGGCGCGAGGCCCTCCTCCCGCCTCTCCGCCTACTCCAGCCTCCGCCGCCTCAGCTTCCCGAGCGAGCCCTGCGGCCGCCGGAGCAGCTCCCGCGGCGGAGCAGGAGCCGGATGGTCAGAGGAGCCCGGCAGCCCCAGCAGCCGCGGAGTCGCCTGGCCCCCAGGTGGGGCGGGGGCTGGGTGGAGGCCGGGGTTGGGGATGGGGCGGGGGCCAGGGAGCGGGCCCAGGGGCAGCGGCTCGGGGCCGCGGAGCATTCGGGGCGCAGAGACCGGAGGGGCGGGGGGTGCAGGCTGGGGGGCTCTGGGGGGCGGCTGGAGGCGGCGGCGCGGGCTGGGCGCGATCTCATCCTCGAGGCCAGGTGAGAGGGGCGTGTGAGGGAAGGGGCGCCGAGGGGTGAGGCTGGCAGCGCGGGGCCGGGAGGGGCAAGGCGCGCGCGCCCCCGGAGGGGCCGTGGAATGCGGGGGTCGCCGGGCCCAGAGAGGCGGGGCGTGGAGAGGGCAGTGTACGGTCGGGAGCGGGTGGGCACAGGAAAGGGGAGGCTGGGGGAGCTTACGGGGGTGACGAGGCAGACAATGAGTAGGTGGAGGTGGGTGATTTCGGGGAGCTGGGCTGTGACGAGCAGGGGTTGAAGATGGGGTGAGGGACCAGGAAGGTTTGGGCTCAGGGGGAATTGGGGGAACGGTGAGTCCCAGGAGTGCTTGGTCTTGGTAAATAGGGGAAACAGGGCATAAGGCGTTTGTAAGGTCAGGTCTGGGCTAGGCGAGCCTGTGGTCCCAGAGGGTGGTCTGTTTAGTTCTTGACTGGCACGGTAGCGCCGGGAGATGTTTTCTTGTATATTACTTTTAGTTACTGTCTTATTTGTTTGGTCTGTAGACTGACTGGCACAGTGGAGAAACCGCCTCGAAAACGGAGAAGCAGGTAAGGCAGTGCCTTCCTATTTTGCTTCATGTTTTTCTTTTTGCTTGGCTGCACCTGTGCCGTACTGCATAATTGTACACTGTCAGTAGATGAAGTTTCTTATTTATCCCCTTTTTAAAAGAATATAACCACATGCATGATTTTTCTTTTGAGGACTTCAAATTATTACCTCTATAGTCGATTTTTTTTTTTTTTTGGTATCTAAGATAATGTGAAAAATCTTGAGAGATCCTACTTTTTTACTTTATGATGTTGTGTAAGCATCTCAGCTAGTTTTTTTTACCTTAGCCATAATTTCAGTTTCTCCAGCATCTCTGTTTAAAAACCTTATCTTGGCTGGGGTGGCTCATGCCTTCAATCCCATGAGGCGTGAGATCTGGGAGGCTGAGGCAGGAGGATCATTTGAGCCTGGGAGTTCAAGACCAGTCGGGGCAACAGAACAAGACTCCATCTCTATAAAAAATTGAAAAACTAGCCGGTCCCATAAATATATACATCTACTATGTACCCACAAAAACAAAAAATAAAATTAAAAAAAGCACAAAAACTAACTAGCTGAGCAGGTGTTGTGGACCTGTAGTCCCAGCTTCTCAAGAGGCTGAGATGGGAGGATTGCTTGAGCCCAGGAAGTCAAGGCTGCAGTGATGCAGTGAGCCGTAATCATGCCACTGCACTCCAGTGTGGGGGAACACAGCAAGACCCTGCCTCAAAAAATAAAAGAAACTAATTTTATTGAGCTTCTACTATGTGCCAAGCACTGTGTGCAAATGCTATATATGTATCTTCTCCTGCAATCCTCAAAGCACCCTAAGAGAATATGTAGTGTTGTCACTGTTTTACAGAAGAGGGAACTGTGACACAGAGGGGCCAAATATTTACCCAGAATCATGCATCTAGTAAAAGATAAAACCAGGATTTGAATCTAGACAGTCTGACTCCAGAGCTTAAGCTCCTAACTGTTATACCATAATGCTCCTAATAAATATACAATTGAAAGTAGGTTTTCTTATTGATTTATCTTTTGTCGTTGGACACTGTGTGGTTAACTCGAATGGTTGAACCTTAGAAAAACAGAAACAAAGAGTTTAGTCCACAAACAAAGTGAATTAGTCCTTGAGTAATGAAGATGAAGATATATTTATCACATAAACATTTTTGACTGCATTCCATGTGAGAGGTACTACATAGCAATTCTGTGTAGTCATTAGATGATTCCTTTTTCACAGATGTTGGCATTGGCCTAGAGAAAGTAAGCTACTGTAGTTATGTGACCAGTAGGACTATTTTCGTAGTTAATATCTGGCAAGTTATTGATGTTAATAGACAGAAAATCTCAACAGTAAATAGACACGAAATGCTGATGGTGGAAGTGCCAACAGAGTTTCTTTGTCACACTTTAGGCCTGTGCTGTCCAATCCAGTAGCCATATGCAGGTGAGCACTCAAAATGCATCTAGCATGACTGAGGAACTAAATTTTTAATTTTATTTAATTGTAATTAAATTAACTTGACAAACTGCTACTTGATCACCTATTGGAAAACGTTCAAGTATGTTTTGAACAACTTGGGTATGTGAGTCTGTATTTTTCATCTGTCATTTTATGAAATCTAAATATATATCAAATATGTCCAATGAGAATTGAGTGTCTGAAATAAGTATAAAATACACACTAGATTTCAAGTTAGTGCAAAAATCAAATACATAAAATTTCTCAGTAACTTTTTATATTGATGACATAGTGAAATAATATTTTAGGTATATTAGATTAAACACTTTTTTTTTTTTTTTTTTTTTTTTTTGAGACAGGGTCTGGCTCTGTCACCCAGGCTGGAGTGCAGTGGTGCAATCTCAGTGTACTGCAACCTCCACCTTCTGGGCTCAAGCCATCCAGCCAGTACAGCCTCTGGAGTAGCTGGAACTACAGGCGCCTGACACCTCACCCAGCTCTTTTTTTTTTTTCTGTAGAGACAAGATTTGGTCATGTTGCCCAGGCTGGTCTCAAACTCCTGGGCTCAAATGATCCAATCACCTTGGCCTCCCAAAGTGCTGGAATTACAAGTGTGAGCTGCCATGCCTGGCTGTAAATAAAATTGTTACTAAAATTATTTTCACTTATTTTTTCCTGAGACAAAGTCTTACTTTTTTGCCCAGACTGGAGTGATGTGATCTTGACTCACTGCAATCTCTGCCTCCTGGGTTCAAGCAATTCTCTTTCCTCAGCCTCCCGATTAGCTGGGATTACAGGCGCCCACCACCATGCCCGGCTAATTTTTGTATTTTTAGTAGAGACAGGGTTTCAACATATTGGCCAGGCTGGTCTCGAACTCCTGGTCTCAAGTGATCTGCCTGACTAGGCCTCCCAAAGTGCTGGGATTACAGGTGTGAGCCACTGGGCCTGGCTTTCACTTATTTCTTTTTCCTTTTTATTTTTCTTCTGAGACAGGGCCTGGCTCTGTTGTCCAGGCCGAAGTGAAGTGGCACAATCACAGCTCACTGCAGCCTTGTCCTGGTAATCCTTCCACCTCAGCCTCCCAAGTACCTGGGACTACAGATGTGCACCACCATGCCAGGCTAATTTTTTGTTTTTTGTTAGAGACGGGGTCTCACTATGTTGCTCAGGCTGGTCTCAAACTCCTATGCTCAAGTGATGCTCTAGCCTTGGCCTCCCAAAGTGCTAGGATTATAGGCGTGAGCCACCATACCCAGCCTTTCTTTTTATTTTCCTATTATGGCTACTAGAAAATTAAAAGCTACATACATGTAACTTGCATTGCATTTATTTGCATTGTATTTCTTTTGGATAGTTTAACTCTCATTACCCTACTGCCAGACTCTTCCGTAGCCTTCTGACTGGTTTCCCTACCTTGAATCTGTAATTCCCTCCCTGTACTGTGCAAATCGATCTTGTAATTCTTATGCTTAGGATCCTTCTGTGCTTCCTCATTGCTTATTGAACATCATTCAGACTTTTAGCCTAATCATATAAAAAGATTGCCTTCATTTGACTTCTTCATACTTTCCCAGCCACAGTTAATACTTTGGCCATAGCAATTTTCAATGATGGAACTATTAAATGTCTACTTTTAAATGATTTAACTTTCTGGTGAACCTTCAAGATGAATTAATTGCCAAATGTAACTCTGTGCTCCATTTGCCGTTCCCAGAACTTACGTTCCCTCTTTGCTTTGGTTTTTTGTTTTTAGGGTTTTTTTTTTTTTTTTTTAAAGACAGGGTCTCACTCCAGTCCAGGCTAGAGTGCAGTGGTGTGATCATGGCTCACTGGAGCCTCGACTTCTCGGGCCCAGGTGATTTCCCACCTCAGCCTCCCAAGTAGCTGGGACTACAGATGTACACCACTATGCCCAGCTAATGTTTGCCTTTTTTGTAGAGGTGGGGTTTTATCTTGTTGCCCAGGCTGGTCGTGAACTCCTGGGCTCAAGCGATCCGCCTTCCTCAGCCTCTCAAAGTGCTGGGATTATAGGCGTCAGCCACCGTACCTGGGCTGCTTTGGGTTTTTGTATGTGATTTTTCTCTCTGGAATACTTTCTCCTTGCTCCTTGACAAGCCCCCTCGTTTAAGACTTTGCTCAGTGAGGGCTTCCCCTCACCCCCGCTCTGCTCCACCTTATTGGGTCCTGTCATGGCCTGTACATACACTTACATGAAATGGTCTGGGCTGAATTTGAATTCAGCTCTGTCAAATGTAGTTTGCAAGATCATGTGCAAGTTAATAAGCCTGTCTCTGCCTCAGTTTCCTCATCTATGTAGTAGAAGTAATAGTTCGGCTGGGTGCGGTGGCTCACGCCTGTAATCCCAGCACTTTGGGAGGCCGAGGTGGGCAGATCACCTGAGGTTGGGAGTTTGAGACCAGCCTGACCAATATGGAGAAACCCTGTTTCTACTAAAAATACAAAATCGACTGGGCGTGGTAGCGCATGTCTGCAATCCCAGCTACTCGGGAGGCTGAAGCGGGAGAATTGCTTGAACCCAGGAGGTGGAGGTTGTGGTGAGCTGAGATTGCGCCATTGCATTCCAGCCTGGGCAACAAGAGCAAAACTCTTTCTCAAAAAAAAAAAGAAATAATTGTTCGACTTCCCTAAGGTTGTAAGGTGCCTAGGATAGTGCCTGGCACATAGAAGATACACAATAAATTTTAGATTAAAAAGCACCCATCACATATCTTTTATTTCCCACTTCTTTTCAAAATGAGATGATTAAAAATAAAGGCCAAGAAGAAATGAAAGAAGCAGATAAAGCCAGTGGCAGAATTAGTACATAGACCAGAAAGTCCTGCATCATTGCTAATGGTTGCTTTGGTGTTTGGCTCTGAGTTTTCTGGAGTAAAATGAAGAAGAAAATAAAGTTCAATTTTCAGATTCATGGTATGTCTAAAATCAAGCATATGTTATGAGTTTTTAAAGATTGCTTCTTGGCCAGGTGTGGTGGCTCACGTCTGTAATCCCAGCACTTTGGGAGGCTGAGGCGGGTGGATCTCCTGAGGTCAGGAGTTTGAGACCAATCTGGCCAACATGACAAAACCCCATCTCTACTAAAAATAGAAAAAAATTAGCTGGGCATGGTGGCGCATTCCTGTAATCCCAGCTACTCGGGGGGCTGAGGTCGGAGAATCTTTTGAACCTGGGAGGCAAAGGTTGCGGTAAGCCGAGATTGTGCCACTACACTCCAGCCAGGGCGACAGAGTGAGACTCCGTCTTAAGTAAATAAATAAAGATTGCTTCTTATACTTCTCAATCCAAGTTGAGTTATTGCCAGTGAACGGTCTCTGCAGGGCCAAAGCAAT
Source organism: Piliocolobus tephrosceles (assembly GCF_002776525.5). Classification (NCBI taxonomy): domain Eukaryota; kingdom Metazoa; phylum Chordata; class Mammalia; order Primates; family Cercopithecidae; genus Piliocolobus; species Piliocolobus tephrosceles. The sequence goes on from NC_045447.1 coordinate 13,448,386, forward strand.
GTGGTTTTGGTATATGGCTCTCTGATGGTTTGGCTTGATTCAGAGGTAAAGATGGATGCATACACCATGGGGACTATATGTATTTTGTTCACTGTTTATCCCCAGCAGCTAGAATAGCATCTGGCACATAGAGAACAGTTTATTGAATTTTTGAGTGAACACATCCTTAAGTAATTCTCCAGGAATTTAAGTAAGCATCAGGTCGCAATGAGTTTAAGTTTATTTTCTCCGTCCAGAATCATGAGGCTACATACTCTGCATGCCTGATTTAGATCAGATCCTGATCATGTCAGGATTTTGACCTGAATGGACAACCAGCATACATATGTAAAGGTCCTATGGGCAGGACCAAGATTTTCCTCAGAAAACAGTGCAGGGGTAGAAAACAAAATGTACAGTTAAGACCCCAAAGATGAATTATAGAATAAGAATGTAGTGGTTGTAGCTAGATAGTTAGAAAAATAGGTGTTAGGCCGGGCGTGGTGGCCCATGCCTATAATCCCAGCACTTTGGGAGGCCGAGGCGGGTGAATCATGAGGTCAGGAGTTCGAGACCAGCCTGACCAAGATTGTGAAACTCCATCTCTACTAAAAATACGAAAGTTAGCCAGGCACCGTGGCACATGCCTGTAATCCCAGTTACTCGAGAGGTTGAGGCAGGAGAATCACTTGAACCTGGGAGGCAGAGGTTGCAGTGGAATGTAGATCGCTGCACTCTAGCCTGGGCGACAGAGCAAGACTCCATCTCAAAAAAAAAAAAAAAAAAAGGTATTAGTTGCCAGTCATGGTGGCTCACACCTGTAATCCTAGCACTTTGGGAGGCCGAGGCTGGCAGATCACGAGGTCAGGAGTTTGAGACCAGCCTGGTCAACATAGTGAAACTGTCTCTACTAAAAGTACAAAAATTAGCCAGGCGTGGTGGCAGGTGCCTGTAATCCCAGCTACTCGGGAGGCTGGGGCAGGAGAATTGCTTCAACCTGGGAGGCAGCGGTTGCAGTGAGCTGAGACCACGCCATTGCACTCCAGTCCGGGCAACAGAGCGAGACTCCATCTCAAAAAACAAAAAACAAAACAAAAAAAGACAGAAAGGTATTAGTATCAGTTTTATATTGTGGCCATAGAAATTCTGAATATCAAATGATACAAATTCCTGGTAAACACTTCAAGATAAATTAATTGAGGCAGATGAATAGTGTGAGCCCAAGAGTTTGAGACCAGCCTGGGCAACATGGTGAAACCACATCTCTACCAAAAATACAAAAATTAGCCAGGTATGGTGGTACACGCCTGTAGTCCCAGCTACTTGGGAGGCTGAGGTGAGAGGATCAGCGGAGCCTGGGAGGTGGAGGCTGCAGTGAGCCATGATTGCACCACTGCCCTCCAGCCTGGGCAACAGTGAAAACCTGTCTCAAAAAAAAAAAAGGTAAGTTAATTGTTGAATGTAGCCTTGAGTAACTGATTGAATGGGTCTGCTATGTAGAGTTGTTGACAATTATGTTACATATGTAGTACATTTTAGAAAAGCAGTTGACAGAATTATTATTATTATTTTTTGAGATGGAGCTTTGCTTGTTGCCCAGGCTAGAGTGCAGTGGTGTGATCTTGGCTTACCGCAGCCTCCGCCTCCTGGGTTCAAGTGATTCTTCTGCCTCAGCTTCCCAAGTATCTGGGATTACAGACATGCGCCACCATGTCCAGCTAATTTTGTATTTTTAGTAGAGATGGGTTTCTCCATGTTGGTCAGGCTGGTCTTGAACTCCTGACCTCAGGCGATCCACTTGCCTTGGCCTCTCAAAGTGCTGGGATTATAGGCGTGAGCCACCATGCCCAGCCCAGAATTAGGATTTTTTAAATTTTTATTTATTTTCGAGATGGAATCTTGCTCTGTTGCTCAGACTGGAGTGCAGTCGTGCTATCTCGGCTCACGGCAAACCTCTGCCTCCTGGGTTCAAGTGATTCTTGTGCCTCTGCCGCCCGAATACCTGATGTTAAAGGGGTGCACCACCACATCCAGCTAATTTTTTATATTTTTAGTGGGGGGGGGGATTTCCCCATGGTGGCTAGGCTGATCTTGAACTCCTGGCCTCAAGTGATCCACCTGCCTCGGCCTCCCAAAGTGTTGGGATTACAGGCGTAAGCTATCATGCCTGACCTAAAATTATGATTTTTATTTTAGGATATTGATGTTAAATAATTCTTCTTGACAGGTGTTAGTGGCTGAGTTATCTTTTGAGGACATTTCTAGTGCAGACCAAACTGTAAGACAGTTTATGAAAAACGAAGACAGTTGGAGATAAGAACCTCATGCACTATGATTATTTCTTTGTATCTTTTTCCCCTTAAAACTTTTATTTCCGCATCATAGTTCATCTTTGCACCCTTAGTACTGAGGGGAGCTCAGTAAAACTAGTGAACCAGTAAATGAATTGGTGGCAAGAGGAGTTAGTGTGGGATGGGTGTGATATTTAATGCCCCTGAAAAACTGCACTGAACTGAAAGGAGTTTTAAGATTAGGAAACTTTAGCCTGTAATCCCAGCACTTCGGGAGGCTGAGGTGAGCAGATCACCTAAGGTCGGGAGTTTGAGACCAGCCTGACCAACATGGAGAAACCCTGTCTCTACTAAAAATACAAAATTAGCCTGGCATGGTGGCACATGCCTATAATCCTGGCTACTCAGGAGGCTGATGCAGGAGAATCACTTGAACCCGGGAGGTAGAGGTTGCAGTGAGCTGAGATTGCGCCATTGCACTCTAGCCTGGGCAACAAGAGCAAAACTCCGTCTCAAAAAAAAAAAAAAGAAAAAAAAAAAAATAGAAAACTTGGTCTCTATGTTCTTTTGGAAAATTCTGGAGTCCAGGATGTCTGTTAATAATGTTTGGGTTATGAGTTAGAGAATCCTTTCTGGTCCTATTAAGAACAAGATCCAGCCGGTGCGATGGCTCAAGCCTATAATCCCAGCACTTTGGGAGGCCGAGACAGGCGGATCACAAGGTCAGGAGATCCAGGCTAACACGGTGAAAACCCATCTCTACTAAAAAATAAAAAATAAAAATAAAAAAAAAAAATGGCTGGGCGAGGTGGCAGGCGCCTGTAGTCTGAGTTACTCGGGAGGCTAAGGCAGAAGAATGGCGTAAACCCGAGAGGCAGAGTTTGCAGTGAGCTGAGATCCGGCCACACTGCACCCCAGCCTGGGCGACAGAGCGAGACTCCGTCTCAAAAAAAAAAAAGAACAAGATCCATTTGTTTGGATAGGATTCACATTGATGAAAGCTTTACTGTACGATTTGGGGGATTTTCTTTTTTTTCTGTTATATATTTAAAGCAAAGGGATCCGGGCGTTTTGTTGTTGTATGTAATTTGTTTAAGGAACATTTGAATGCTTTCTAGTTCTGAGTTCTAGGGGTATAGATATGAGTGAGGTGGCCCTTGCTGGGGGAAATCTCATGTATTAATGGGAAGACAGACACTGAAATATGAGATAGTGTAATGACTTTGTATATATACAAAGGTTTACACAGTATATACAAAGGGTTTTTAGGAATTCTGCATACCAGTAGTGAGGGCAGTTTCTGCAGTCATTTATCTAAGCCTTGAAGGTTTAGAAGGTTAATTTGGTGGTAGTGTGACGATTGAAATGACAAGAGATGACAGCCTAGATGTAGACTGACTAATAATGAGGTCTTGGGTGAACTAAATTGAGCACCTGAACCAAGATAGTGTCAGGAGTGGAAAGAATGATGTTTCACAGCTTGGGCTGTGGTGTCAGACTAAGTGGTGGTTCTCAACTAATGAGGGTTTTGCCTCCTAAGGGACATTTGACAATGTCTGTAGACATTTTGGGTTGTTACAACTTAGAGCACTTAGTGGGTAGTGGCCAGGTATGCTGCCACACGTCCTAAAATGCATGGAACAGCATCCTAATCTAAGAGTTCCCCAGCTCAAAATATCATTAGTGCTGAGGCTGAGAAATCCTGAATTAGAGTTGGAATCCTAGCCAACTGTCCTCACCAATACTTGGTCTTGTGATTCTTTTTTTTTTTTTTTTTTTTTGAGGCGGAGTCTTGCTCTGTCGCCGGGACTGGAGTGCAGTGGCCGGATCTCAGCTCACTGCAAGCTCCGCCTCCCGGGTTTACGCCATTCTCCTGCCTCAGCCTCCCGAGTAGCTGAGACTACAGGCGCCTGCCACCTCGCCCAGCTAGTTTTTTTTTTGTATTTTTAGTAGAGACGGGGTTTCACCGTGTTAGCCAGGATGGTCTCGATCATCTGACCTCATGATCCGCCCGTCTCGGCCTCCCAAAGTGCTGGGATTACAGGCTTGAGCCACCGCGCCCGGCCGTGATTCTTTTTTTTTTTTTAAACAGGTCTATAGAGGTACAATTGGTATACAGCGAGCTGTACATATTTGAAGTGTACAGTTAGATAAATTTTGAAATAGATGTATACCCTTGAAACCACCACCATTGTTTGCCATTCTGTGGGTGTACAGTGGTACGTGTCATTGTGGTTTTCATTTGCCTTTCCCTGATGACTAATGGTGTTGAGTATCTTTTCATGTGCTAATTTGCCATTCATATAACTTAGTGAAGTGTCCAGATCTTTTGCTCACTTTTTGTCAGTTGTTTGTCTTCTTATATAGTTGTAAGAGTTATTTATGTATTCTAAAAACAAAATTTAAAAAAGCAAATTCTTTTTTTTTTTTGAGATGAAGTCTCGCTTTATCACCCAGGCTGGAGTGCAGTGGTTCAATCTTGTCTCACTGCAACCTCTGCCTCCCGGGTTCAAGTGATTCTTCTGCCTCAGCCTCTGTAGTAGCTGTGATTAAGGTGCCTGCTACCACACCCGGTGAATTTTTGAATTTTTAGTAGAGCTGGGGTTTCACCATGTTGCCTAGGCTGGTCTCGAACTCCTGACCTCAAGTGATCTGCCCACATCGGCCTCCCCAAAGTGCTAGGATTACAGGCATGAGCCACTGTGCCTGGCCACAAATTTGTTACAAGGTATATATTTTGCTGATATTTTCTCCCATATATGGCTTGCCTTTTACTTTTCTCCACAGTATCTTGAGATGCTTGTAGCTTGAATAATAGGTTGGATGGGAATGCTTTTATTTATTTATTTAGTTTTGAGACAGAGTCTCAGTCTGTTGCCCAGGCTGGAGTGCAGTGGCACAATCTTGGCTCACTGCAACCTCTGCCTCCCGAGTTCAAGTGATTCTCCTGCCTTAGACTCCTGAGTAGCTGGGATTACAGGCGTGTGCCACCACGCCCGGCTAATTTGTATTTTTAGTAGAGATGGGGCTTCAGCATGTTGGTCAGGCTGGTCTCGAACTCCTGTCCTCTCGATCCACCCACTTTGGCCTCCCAAAGTGCTGGGATTATAGGCATGAGCCATTGCACCGGCCTGAGAACGCTTTTTTTTTTTTTTGAGACGGGGTCTCGCTCTGTCGCCCAGGCTGGAGTGCAGTGGCTGGATCTCAGCTCACTGCAAGCTCCGCCTCCTGGCTAACACGGTGAAACCCCGTCTCTACTAAAAAATACAAAAAAAAAAAAAAAAAAAAAACTAGCCGGGCGAGGTGGTGGGTGCCTGTAGTCCCAGCTACTTGGGAGGCTGAGGCAGGAGAATTACAGGCGTGAGCCACCGGAGAATGCTTTTAATTGAGACAGCAGACACAGGAGCAAGAGCAAGTTTGGGACGGTAAGAACATGAGTTTATTTTGGCTATATGGATCGTGAGGTGCTTCAATGAACTGTTTCTAACCAGGCAGTTAAAAATATGTGTGTTTTGCAAAGAAGCAAGTTAAGGGCTTCAGGTATAGATTTTAAAGCATTCAGCAAACACTTGGTGATCCAAGTCATGCAAATGAATGGAATGGCTGGGTACAGTGGCTCACACCTGTAATCCCAGCACTTTGGATGGCCGAGGTGGGTGGATCACAAGGTCAGGAGTTCGAGACCAGCCTGGCTAACATGTTGAAACCCTTTCTCTGCTAGAAATACAAAAACTAGCCAGGCATGGTGGCATGTGCCTATAATCCCAGCTACTCAGGAGGCTGAAGCAGGAGAATTGCTTATACCCAGGAGGTGGACGTTGCAGTGAGCCAAGATCGTGCCACTACACCTTAGCCTGGGTGACAAAGCAAGATGCTGTCTCAAAAAAAAAAAAAAAAAAAAAAGGAAAAAAGAAAAGAAAATGAATGGGATGACCTGTCGAAAGCATATTGAGTGAAATGTGGAGAAACAGAGTATTACAGTAACACGGTGTGAAAATAGACCAAACTGCTTTCTCACATTTGGGTGTTATCTCTTTCTCTGTAGTGTTATCTGTTCACTGCAGGGTATTTCTGCAGGTAGCCATCAGACAGGTAGTGTTTATCTCTCGGAGTTTAGATCTCTATAGTGTTTGCTGAGAAACAGGTTCTGAAGATAGTTTTGTGGAAAACTAGAACACTTTTCTAATCTACACTGAAACACAGGACTGTTCTATAGTTACAGAGCTTGTGGTAGGTGGGCCTCAGCAACGTCCCTATAGCAAATGTAGTGGTTTTGGTAAAGCTGTTTCTTGTCAGTGAAAACCTAGGGCATAGAGCCACAATTCAATTCTGTAAAAGCAGACTGCAGGGCCAAGATAGCATGGTCAATGTATGCAGCATTTTCACGGTAATATTTTGTTCAAGAATGAAACCTGGAAGAGTCAAGCAGTGATTTTCAAGGGCATTCAAAAAGAGCTCACAGGTCCCTTGGGACTCATTCAAGGGCTTCCTGGAGGGTAGAGTGCCAGGAGTTGCCAGAGGGAGGTTAACAAGCCTAGCCTCAGGCTCTGCTCCTATGTTTTATGTATGTATGTATGTTTATTTTTATTTGTTTATTTATTTTGAGACGGAGTCTTGCTCTGTTGCCCAGGCTGGAGTGCAATGACACAATCTTGGCTCACTGCAACGTCCGCCTCCCAGGGTCAAGCAGTTCTCCCTCCTCAGCCTCCCGAGTAGCTGGGATTACAGGTAACTCCCATCATGCCTGGCTAATTTTTTTTTGTATTTTTGTAGAGATGGCATTTCACAATGTTGGCCAGGCTGGTCTCGAACTCCTGACCTCAGGTGATCCGCCCGCCTTGGCCTCCCAAAGTGCTGGGATTACAGGTGTGAGCCACCATGCTCAGCTGGTATGTTTATTTTTAATTTGGAAAATTTCAAATACACACCAGCTTAGAATACGACAGTGAGCCTAAATTGTTTATCACCAGCTTCAACAATTCTCAACTCAGTCATGTTTTGTCTTTATACCCCCAACTTTACCTATAATATGTTCCATACATCATATTCATATTCATCTATAAATATTTCAGTGTGTATTCTTGAAGTATAAGGCTTCATTTAGAATACATAAGCACACTACCATTAACAGTAACTTGAAAATTAACCGTATTCCCAGCTGGGTGTGGTGGCCCACGCCTGTAATCCCAACACTTTGGGAAGTCGAGGTGGGACAATCGCTTGAGCAAGGAGTTCCAGACCAGCCTGGGCAACATAGCCAGACCTTATCTCTAGTTAAAAAAAAAAAAAAAATTAGCTGTGTCTGGTGTTGTGTGCCCATAGTCTCAGCTGCTCAACAGGCTGAGTTGGGAGGATTGCTTGAGCCCAGGAATTTGAGGCTGCAGTGAGCTATCATAGTGCCATTGCACTCCAGCCAGGGTGACGGAACAAGACCCTGTCTCCCGCCTCAAGAAAAAAATTTAAAAACCAATATTCCCTTAATATCCATGTTTAGATTTCCACAATTGGGTTTTTTTTTTTTTTTTTTTTAACACGGAGTCTTGCTATAGTTGCCTAGGCTGGAGTGCAATGGCACAATCTCGGCCCACTGCAACCTCCACCTCCTGGGCTCAAGTGATTCTCCTGCCTCAGCCTCCCGAGTAGCTGAGGCGCGTGCCACTATGTCTCGCTAATTTTTGTATTTTCAGTAGAGATGGGGTTTCACCATGCTGGCCAGGCTGGTCTTGAACTCCTGACCTTAGGTGATCCGCCCACCTCGGCCTCCCAAAGTGTTGGGATTACAGGCATGAGCCACCGCGCCCAGTGCTAATAATTAAAAAAAAAAAAAAAAATCTGTTTATTAGCTGGGCGTGGTGGGCTTGCACCGGTAGTCCCAGGTATTTGGGAGGCCGAGGTAGGAGGATCACTTGAGCCCAGGAGTGGGTTAATGCCCAGCCTGCACAATATAGTAAGACCTCTGTCTCAAAAAAACAAAAAACAAAAAAAAAAACCTGTTCAAACCAGGATCCAGATAAGGTTCATAACTTGTAAATAGTTGAGTGGCTCTTAAGTCTTTTTTAGTCTATAGCTTTTCCACTCATTTTTCCTGTGCTATTTATTTTTTGAAGAAAGCATGTTCATTTTTAAGAGTTTTCCAGTCTTGGCCAGGCACAGTGGGTCACACCTGTAATCCCAGTACTTTGGGAGGCTGAGGCGGCGGATCACGAGGTCAGGTCTCTACTAAAATACAAAAAAAAAAAATTAGCTGGGCTTGGTGGTGTGCAGCTATAGTCCCAGCTACCCAGGAGGCTGAGCCAGGGGAATCGCTCTAACCCAGGAGGTAGAGGTTGCAGTGGAACTGAGATTGTGCCACTGCACTCCAGCCTGACGACAGAGCAAGACTGCGTCTCAAAGAAAAAAAAAGAGTTTTTCAGTCTGAATTTTTAATTTTTAAAAAAGTTAATATATAATTTACATAGGGTGAAATTCACCTGTTTTAGTTCTTTGAGTTTTGAGAAACGTAGTTGTGTAATCAAAACTATAATCATGATATAGAACAGTTCCATCACTCCCCAAAATTCCCTTCTGTCCCCCCTGACCAATTGGCAACCACTGACCAGTTTTTCCACAGTCTGAATTTTGCTGACTTTATGACCCCATAGTATCACTTAGCATGTTTCTCTGTTCTGTTTGTGTCTCGTAAATTGAGAGTTAATTTTTTTTGTTTGTTTGTTTTAAGAATACTTTGGCTGAACGTGGTGGCTCATGCCTGTAGTCGCAGCACTTTGGGAGGCCGAGGCGGGTGGATCATCTGAGGTCAGGAGTTTGAAACCAGCCTGGCCAACATGGCGAAACCCCGTCTCTACTAAAAATACAAAAATTAGCCGGATAATCCCAGCTACTCGGGAGGCTGAGGCAGGAGAATCACTTGAACCCAGGAGGTAGAGGTTACAGTGAGCCAAGATTGTGCCCCTGCACTCCACCCTGGGCAACAGAGCAAGACTCCGTCTCAAAAAAAAAAAAAAAAAAAGAAAAAAGTGCTTCATAGAAAGTGTGAACTTTCATGAAAGCTCCTCTTTTTTGTGTTAGGAACCCACAGTAATCGTTATCTAGATTTATGAATTCATTAGGGGTTGCAAATGTTGAAATTCTAATTGTTTCACCCCTGCGCGGTGGCTCACAACTGTAATCCCAGCACTTTGGGAGGCTGAGGCTGATGGATCACCTGAGGACAGGAGTTCAAAACCAGCCTGGCCAACATGGTGAAACCCTATCTCTACTGAGAATACAAAAATCATCCAGGTGTGGTGGCACATGCCTGTAATCCCAGCTACTTGGTAGACTGATGCAGGAGAATTGCTTGAACCCAGGAGGTAGAGGTTGCAGTGAGCCGAGATCACGCCACTGTACTCCAGCCTGGGTGACAGAGTGAGGCTCTGTTTCAAAAAAAAAAAAGAAGGAAAGAAATTCTAATTCTTTCCTTCTTTTTATTTTTTTTAAGTTGGAATCTGTGTGATCTCAGCTCACTGCAACTTCTGCCTCCTGGGTTCAAGCGATTCTCCTGCCTCAGCCAACTGAGTAGTTAGGATTACAGGTGTGCACCACCACTCCTGGGTAACTTTTGTATTTTTAGTAGAGACGGGGTTTCACCATGTTAACTAGGCTGGTCTCGAACTCCTGACCTCAAGTGATCTGCCCTCCTCAGCTTCTCAAAGTGCTAGGACTACAGGCGTGAGTGCCACTGTGCCTGGCTCATTCCCTCTTCATTATTAGCTGGAATACTTCCAGAAAGAGACATTTTCCTTACTGACTTAAACATTCTTTTGAATTTTATTTATTTATTTATGAGAGGGAGTTTTGCTCTTGTCACTCAGGCTGGAGTGCAGTGGTGTGATCTCAGCTCACTGCAGTCTCCGCCTCCTGGATTCAAGCGATTCTCCTGCCTCAGTCTCCTGAGTAGCTGGGATTAGAGTTGTGCACCGCCACACCCAGCAAATTTTTATATTTTAGTAAGGATGGGGTTTCCCCATGTTGGCCAGGCTGATCTTGAACTCCTGATCTCAGGTGATAGACCTTCCTCAGCCTCCCAAAGTGCTGGGATTACAGGCGTGAGCCACTGTGCCCTGCCTGAATTCTATTTTATTTTATTTTTTTGAGACGGAGTCTTGCTCTGTCGCCCAGGCTGAAGTGCAGTGGTGCGATCTTGGCTTACTGCAAGCTCCGCCTCCCAGGTTCATGCCAGTCTCCTGCCTCAGCCTCCTGAGCAGCTGGGACCACGGGCACACACCACCACACCCAGCTAATTTTTTGTATTTTTAGTAGAGATGGGGTTTCACCGTGTTAGTCAGGATGGTCTCGATCTCCTGACCTCATGATCCACCTGCCTCGGCCTCCCAAAGTGCTGGGATTACAGGCGTGAGTCACTGCACCTTGCCCCTGAATTCTATTTTTAAAATGAGTACACAGTGATACTGGGCACAGTGGCTCATACCTGCAATCCCAGCACTTCGGGAGGCCGAGGCAAATTGATCACTTGTGGCTGGGAGTTTGAGACCCACTTGGCCAACATGGTGAAACCCCGTCTCTACTAAAAATACAAAAATTAGCCAAGAGTGGTGGCGCACCCCTGTAATCCCAGCTATTTGGGAGGCCGAGGCAGGAGAATTGTTTGAACTCGGGAAGTGGAGGTTGCAGTGAGCCAAGATCGCGCCACTGCACTCCAGCCTGGGCGACAGAGCAAGACTGTCTCAGACAAACAAACAAATAAATAAAATAAAATAAACACACAGTGACACTGATGTTTGTGGCTACAGTTCCATGAAATTGGACACATCTGTAGAACTCATATAACCACCACTACAACAAACAGGTTAGAACAGTAAGAGTTGCGACATTTTATTTCCTCAGAAAACTCACCCTGTAGTCCTGTTGCAGTCATTATATTCTCTCTGCACCTCAGCCTCCTGGCAGCTGATCTGTTCTCCTTCCGTTCATTGACTATTTGGTACAGTTTGTAGAAGTAAAAGCAGGTAAATGCTTGTTTTTTCCCCTTGTTGGCTAGTTTTCAGAATGAGTGAGTGCTAGCACGCTCCACAGGCGACTGGAATTTTTTTCTTTTTTTTTTCCTCTGAGATGGAGTCTTCCTGTGTTGCCCAGGTTGGAGTGCAGTGGTGTGATCTCAGCTCACTGTAACCTCCACCTCCCAGGTTCAAGTGATTCTCCTGCCTCAGCCTCCTGAGTGGCTGGGATTACAGGCGCCCGCCACCACGCCTGGCTAATTTTTTTGTATTTTTAGTAGAGACGGGGTTTCACCATCTTGGCCAGGCTGGTCTTGAACTCCTGACCTCGTGATCCACCTGCCTCAGCCTCACAAAGTGCTGCAATTACAGGCATGAACCACTGCACCTGGCCAGTGACTGGTTCTTTTGTTTTTTTTTTTTTGTTTGTTTGTTTTCTATTAACAATGTTATTGGCCGGGCGCGGTGGCTCAAGCCTGTAATCCCAGCACTTTGTGAGGCCGAGACGGGCGGATCACGAGGTCAGGAGATCGAGACCATCCTGGCTAACACGGCGAAACCCCGTCTCTACCAAAAAATACAAAAAAAAAAAAAAAAAAAACTAGCCGGGCGAGGTGGCGGGCGCCTGTAGTCCCAGTTACTTGGGAGGCTGAGGCAGGAGGATGGCGTAAACCTGGGAGGCGGGGCTTGCAGTGAGCCGAGATCCGGCCACTGCACTCCAGCCTGGGTGACAGAGCGAGACTCCATCTCAAAAAAAAAAAAAAAAAAAAAAATGTTATTAACTCATGGATTTAAATATATTCAGTGAGGTTCACTGTAAGTATTTCTCTTATTCTTGTTCATTTTGACCAACTTAAATTGGCTCCTGGGTCTTTTTGACAGACTCCAGTAGAGTGTGATAGCTTTCTTGCTTCTTGGTTCAATAAGATATTCCTGGCGTGGCTTTGTTTTCTGCTCAGTCCTGGAATTGGCCATTTCTTCTTGAAGTTCTTCTTCTTTCTTCTTTCTTTCTTCCTTCTTCCCCTTCCCCTCCCCTCCCTCCCTCCCTCCCTCCCTTCTTCCTTCTTCCTCCTCCCTTCCTCTGTCCTTGTCTTTCTTTCTTTCTTTTTTTTTGAGAAGTCCATTAAGCTGAGAAAGAAATGTTTCTAACAGTACTCTGTTTCTATCTGGTTTCTGACTTGAGATTCTATTCATATTTGTGTAGGATTTTGTTTGCAAGAAATGATCGTATAACCTAGATGTAGTTTTGAAAGCCACAAATCTAGAAGAATGGATTGTATACTGTTTTGTTCAATAATTCTCCATAAATGTAATTTCTCTTATACTTTTTGGATTTTTGATAAAAACCTCTTCAGGTTTTTTATGAAACTTGAGTAGCACACAGCTGGGTGTTATATTTTTTTAAGTGGTATCCTGAAATAAAGGTAATTTATGATACTGATTATGGCTGGGTCTATTGAGAGATGAAGTGACGAGGTAGTAGAAATGAATTTTTTTTTTTTTTTGAGACGGAGTCTCACCCTGTCACCCAGGCTGGAGTACAATGGTGTGCTCTTGGCTCACTGCAACGTCCACCTCCTGGGTTCAAACAGTTCTCCTGCCTCACCCTCCCGAGTAGCTGGGATTACAGGCATCCGCCACCACGCCCCACTAATTTTTGTATTTTTAGTAGAGACAGAGTTTCACCACGTTTGCCAGGGTGGTCTCAAACTCCTGACCTCGTGATCTGCCTGCCTCGGCCTCCCAAAGTGCTGGGATCACAGGCGTGAGCCACTGTGCCTGGTCAAATTTTTTTTTTTTAATAGAAATTGTGGATCCCTAACCCAAACGGATGGCTTTGTAGTAAGGTCAGGAATTTCCTGGAGGAGGATGAGAACTCAGTTGGATAGATATGGATGTATAACTAATTGCTTAATATTCTATATGTTAGGAGAGTATAGCCTGGAAAAATTTGTGGGATATATATATATATATATATATCCCCCCAAATTTTATGCGTAAATTACATATATACATTTTATTTTTTATTTTATTTTTATTTTTATTTTATTTTTTGGAGACAGAGTGTAGCTCTATGTCCCAGGCTGGAGTGTAGTGGTGCAATCTCGGCTTACTGCAGTCTCTGTCTCCCAGGTTCAAGCAATTCTTCTGCCTCAGCTTCCTGAGTAGCTGGGATTACAGGCATTTGGCACCTCGCCTTGCTGATTTTTGTATTTTTAGTACAGACGGGTTTTCACCATGTTGGCCAGGCTGATCTCGAATCCCTGGCCTAAGGTGATCCACCTGCCTCATCCCCACAAAGTGCTGGGATTACAGGTATGAGCCACTGCGCCCGACCAAATTACCTGTATATAGTTTAGAGATGGGGTCTTGCTCTGTTGCCCAGGCTGGAGGACAGTGCCACAGTCACAGCTTATAGCACCTTGAATGCCTGGGCTCAAGCAGTCCTCCCACCTCAACCTCCTGCGTAGCTGGTACCATGTGCCACTGCGCCTATTATTTTTAAAAATTGTAGAGATGGGTGTCTCACTTTGTTATCCAGGCTGGTTGCAAATTTTTGGCCTCAAGCAATCCTCCTGCCCCAGCCTCCCAAAGTTCTGGAATTATAGGTGTGAGCCACTGCACCTGGCTTAGAATTTTTTTTTTTTTTTTTTTTGAGATGCAGTCTCACTCTGTTGGCCAGGCTGGAGTGCAGTGGTGTGATCTCAGCTCACTGAGACCTCCGCCTCCTGGGTTCAAGCGATTCTCCTGTCTCAGCCTCCTGAGTAGCTGGGACTGCAGGAACAAACCACCATATCTGGCTAATTTTTGTATTTTTAATAGAGACAGGGTTTCGCCATGTTGGCCGGTCTGGTCTCAAACTCCTGACCTCAGGTGATCCACCCATCTTGGCCTCCCAAAGTGCTGGTATTACAGGTGTGAGCCACCTCGTTTGGCTGGAAGAATCTTAAATGGAGTAGCTTGTTTGGAACTTTCTTTGAAACCACCAGTATTACTTATTTGTAAAAGATATCCATAGGTTAGTATATTAATCGACTGTATAGCACATGTGAATCTTACCTCATGAAATCAGGTAAACAAAAAGTATTAGGATATTTTAATGCCTTTAAATGAAATGAAATTCTGCCCTGGGGGCCAGGTGTGGTGGCTCGTGCCTGTAACCCCAGTGCTTTGGGATCCTGAGGTAAGAGGATGGTTTGAGCTTAGGCTAGCCTGGGCAACATAATGAGAACCTGTCTCTCAAAAAAAAAAAAAAAAAAAAAAAAAATTCTGCCCTGGGACCTCCTTCCCATCAATTCTACAAAACTGGTTAGAAATGCAATCTCAGTTATTAATCATAGGTATTCACCCCTCCTTAGAGTTATGTGAGACTGATAGGTTTTTGAGGTACCAGGAGAAGGGTGAAAGGTTGGTTTTCAGCCTGTGCTGGATGTGACTGAGCACATTGTCTAAGAGGACATGAGGCCTTGAAGCCTGGGGATTCTGACGTCCAGCCTTCTGCTTTCCTTGGTACAACACATGCCCATTTCTCTCTAAGGACTTGGGCACTGGTAGGATGTGGAGGCAATTGCAGGTTCCCTCTTTTTGTGGATCCTGAAGGAACTCCTTCTCCTTCTCAGATAAATTGCTCCCATTTTTCTTCTTGTTTCTACCTAACCCCCAGCCCCTACCAAAGACATTCATTGTTCTACCCTTCTTCCCTCAGCATAATCTCCTCAAGGAGTTCATATTTTCAGAAAACACACACAAACCTCCCTTGAGGCAAAGAAGCAAATAGGACTATCATCTTGGGGATTGGGAAGTACCGTGATAATAAAACATCCATTCATGTCTTATCTGGCTACTTATATTTTCATCAGTAATTCTAGTCCCTGTAGTGGGACTTAATGATCTAGCCAAAAATGATTTGATTCTCCCTTCTTTAAAAGATGGAGCTGAATTATCCTCCCTTAAGTGTGGGCTGGACTTAGTGATGCACTTCCAGTGAATAGAACACAGGAGAAGTGATGAGATGACACTTCCCAGATTGGGTTTTAAAAGGACTGGCTTCTGCCTTGCATGTGTCTTTCTCTCTCTCTCTTTCTCTCTCTCTCTCTCTTTCTCTCTCACACACACACTCAACTCACTTTGTGGGAGGCTAGCTCCATGGTATGAGGCAGTACTGCATAGAGGGAAGGCGCTTGCCATGTTGTGAAGACAGACACCCTGAGGCAGCCCATGGGGAGGGCCATGTGGTGAGGAAGTGAGGCCTGCCAGCAACCCACAACAACTAGCTTGGATGTAGATCTTCTGAGGCCTGCTGGCTCGGAAGAGTGAGCTTGAACAGGGATCCTCCTACTCTAGTTGAGCCTTGAGGATGACTATAGTCCAAGCCAACAGCTTGACTCATTGTCCTGGCTTCACAAGGGCTGAGTTATATGAATCTGTGATTTTCCTTGGAGAGTCTCCTTTCTTCCAGCACTGGCTTCATTGTACCCAAGGGGCTCAGTGTCCAGCTAAGATTTATCCATAGGTTTCTGATGGACAAAGAGAGAGAGTATGTGTGTGTGTATGGGCGTTTGTCCAAAGTCTTACTCTGTCACCCAGGCTGGAATGCAGTGGCGGGATCTTGGCTCACTGCAACCTCCACCTCCCAGGTTCAAGTGATTCTCCTGCCTCAACCTCTCAAGTAACTGGGATTACAGCTGCCTGCCACCATGCCTAGGTAATGTTTTTGTATTTTTGGTAGAGACAGGGTTTTGCCATGTTGGCCAGACTGGTCTCAAACTCCTGACCTTAGGCGATTCACCCACCTTGGCCTTAAGAAGCAGATATCTTTTGATTAAAGGCATTAAAGGGCAGTTCCGTTTTATTTTTCTTTCTTTTTTTTTCTGGAGGCAGAGTATTGCTCTGTCACCTAGGCTGGAGTGCAGTGGCACGATCTCAGCTCACCGCAACCTCTGCCTCTGGGGTTCAAGCAATTCTCCTCCCTCAGCCTCCTGAGGAGCTAGGATTACAGTCGTGTGCCACCATGCCTGGCTAATTTTTGTATCTTTAGTAGAGACAGGGTTTCACCGTGTTGACCAGCCTGGTCTGGAACTCCTGACCTCATGATCCGCCCACCTCGGCCTCCTAAAGTGCTGGGATTATAGGCGTGAGACACTGCGCCTGGCCTTCATTATTTTATTTTATTTATTTTGAGACAGAGTTTCACTCTGTTTCCCAGGCTGAAGCGCAGTGGCGCAATCTCGGCTCACTGCAACTGCCACCTCCCGGATGTAAGCGACTCTCCTGCCTCAGCCTCCTGAGTAGCTGGGACTACAGGTGTGCACCACCATGCCTGGTTAATTTTTGAATTTTTTTATAGAGACGGTGTTCTGCCATGTTGACCAGGCTGGTCTGGAACCCCTGACCTCGGGTGATCTGCCCACCTTGGCCTCCCAAAGTGTTGGGATTACAGATGTGAGCCTCCCTTGATTGGGAAGTAGTCTTCTGCTCTTGTTTACCTTGTTAAGCGAAGAACCATAAGGTAGTTATCCAGTGTCAGTTTTCTTCTGTCTGCTGTCTCTCACCAGGCCGTAAACCCTGTTTCAACCCCTTCTTGGCTTTCTGGGAAGAGTGGGCAAAACAGAGCCAAGTCAGTTATAATGGTTCATTTTATGTGTCAACTTGACTGGGCTACTGAGTGCTCAGACATTTGGTCAAACATTATCCTAGGTGTGTCTGTGAGGACATTTCTGGATGAAATTAACATTTGAAGTGATTGAGTAAAACAGATCCCCTCGGAATTTGGGTGAGCCTCATCCAGTCATTTGAAGACCTGGCTAGTACAAAAAGACTGAGCAAGAGGGAGCTTCTCCTGCCTGACTCCTTGAGCTGGGACGTGAGTGTTTTCCTGCCTTTGGACTTGAACCAAAATTTTGGCTCTTGAGCCTGGTAGCTCTTTTATTGGAACTTGCACCATTGATTCCCTTGGTTCTCAGGCCTTTAGACTTAGACTAGAACTAGACCATAGGCTCTCCTGGGTTTCTAGCTTGCTGACTGAAATCTTGGGACTTTCCAGCCCCCATAACTGCATGAGCCAATTCCTTTTAATAAATGTCTTTTTAAATATGTATGCTTCTCTCTTTCTCTCTGTTTCTCTACCTCTACCTCTGTCTCCTGTTGATGCTGTTTCTCTGGAGAGCCCTGACTAATGTATAAGCCTAGTCTTTTATTGCCTTACTTTTGTCTCATTTCAGGTTTTTCAGAGTGTTCCTAATCCTCTGAGAACTGCCTTACTGTCTTAATTCTCTGCATTGATGCAGTCTGTCATGAAATGGCTATCTTCATGACAAACCAAGCAAAAGGACAAACTAAGCTTGGGTTTGCATAAACTTGGCAGCTGTTTTGGAAACATTTTACTCTGAGGCTAGGCACCACTGTTTGTATTCTTATTTTGCATATGGGTTTCTTTCTCCTAAGCTATCTCTCTGTATATTCTTCTGGCCTGGAAGGCATGTGTGCCTGTTTGACAGTGTCCTGGAAATTCTTCTCTAGACGGGAAGTGCGTGTTGAAGGTGCTCACACATGGTTTCGTAAAATCCTGCAAAGTGGCAGTCAGGACTTTGTTTGTTTGAGACGGAGTCTCGTTCTTGCCCAGGCTGGAGTGCAGTAGCGCGATCTCGGCTCACTGCAACCTCTTCCTTCCGGTTTCAAGCAGTTCTCCTGCCTCAGCCTCCCGAGTAGCTGGGATTACAGGCGCGTGCCACCATGCCTGGCTTATTTTTTGAATTTTCAGTAGGGACAGCGTTTCACGTGTTAGCCAGGATGTTCTCAATCTGCTGACCTCGTGATCCGCCTGCTTTTGGCCTCCCAAAGTGCTGGGATTACAGGCGTGAGCCACCGTGCCCATCCTGGCAGTCAGGACTTTTAAACTCTTATGATAATTTCCAAACTATAGAGTTATCATGTATAGATTTTCAGAGAACAACTGCCAAAAATAAAAATAAAGTTTTTTAGATTTAGAGTTGTTGACTTAAGCCTTTCTTTTTTTCTTTTTTTTTTTGAGTTGGAGACTCACTCTGTTGGCCAGGCTGGAGTGTAGTGGTGCGATCTCAGCCCGCTGCAACCTCCATCTCCCCAGTTCAAGCAATTCTCCTGCCTCAGCCTCCCGAGTTGCTGGGACTACAGGCACGTACCGCCACACCCAGCTGATTTTTTGTAGTTTTATTAGAGACGGAGTTTTGCCATGTTTCTCAGGCTGGTCTTGAACTCCTGAGCGCAGGCAATCTACCTGCCTCGGCCTCCCGAGGTGCTAGGATTGCAAGTGTGAGCCACTGCGCCTGTCGTAGCCTGTCGTTCTAACAATAGATAAGCAAGCTGTTTTTCTATTGGGATAACTCTTGACTGGTGATAATAAAATTGTCATTAAGTAAAAGGATTCTTTCTTTTGTATAAAATAGGAATATGCATCTGTATTGTTCAAAACAGGTTTTTAAAATTTTATTGATTTATTTTTGAGACAGGGTCTCACTCCAGTCACCCAGGCTGCAGTGCAGTGGCACGACCTTGGCTCACTGCAGCCTTGACTTACTGGGATGGAGTGAGCCTCTCAAGTAGCTGGGACCACAGTTACGAACCACCATGCCCAGAAAATTTTTTGTATTTTTAGTAGAGACAGGGCTTTGCCATGTTGCCCAGGCTGGTCTCGAACTCCTGGGCTCAAGCAATCCACCTGCCTCGGCCTCCCAAAGTGCTGGGATTACTGGCGTGAGCCACTGCACAGTGCACAACCAGCTTTTTTTTTTTTTTTTTTTTTTGAGATAGAGTTTCACTCTGTTGCCCAGGCTGGAGTGCAGTGGCGCAATCGTGGCTCATTGCAACCTCCGCCTCCCAGGTTCAAGTGATTCTCCTGCCTCAGCCTCTCGAGTAGCTGGGATTACAGGAGCCTGCCACTGCGCCTGGCTGATTTTTGTATTTTTAGTAGAGACGGGGTTTCACCATCTTGGCCAGGCTGGTCTTGAACTCCTGACCTCGTGGTCTACCTGCCTCGACCTGCCAAAGTGCTGGGATCATAGGTGTGAGCCACCGTGCCTGGCCCACAACCTGTTTTAAATCATTAAGATATAAGTTCAAAAGAAGAGGAAAATGTTTTAAATAATTTATAAGAGAATTATAGAATCTGTGTTGAGAGATTACTCAGTCCAACCGAAAGCATAGTAGGAGAAATCCTAGTGTAATCACATTCCTGAAAATGAAGTCTTTAGTCTTAGTCTTTTCAAATATAGTTCACTTACATATTTACCAATGACGTACATATATTTAGTGTTTCCTAAGAATTTTATCCAAATTGCCTGTCTTGGGTACATACTATTGTATATGAATGCCCTTGTGACAAAATACAAATAACATTTAGTAGAAGTATTAGTGAAATTGTGATACTTCTGTCATTGATTTTTTCAATAACCAGATGATAAAATCACAACACTTGTCATATAGATGTTCATAGGATTTTTACTCTTTTTTTTTTTTTTTTTTTTTTGAGACTGATCCTTGCTCTGTTGCCCAGGCTAGAGTGCAGTGGCGTGATCTCCTGGCTCACTGCAACCTCTGCCTCCCAGGTTCAACCAATTCTTATGCCTTAGCCTCCCAAGTGGCTGGGACTACAGGCGTGCACCACCACGCCTGGCTAATTTTTGTGTTCTTTTAGTAGAGTTGGGGTTTCACCATGTTGGCTAGGCTGGTCTCAAACTCCTGACCTCAAGTGATCTACCCATCTTGGCCTCTCAAAGTACTGGGATTACAGGCGTGAGCCACCATGTCCAGCTTGGATTTTTACTCTTAAAAAGAGGTTCTTTTGTTTGAAAATGTTAGACACCACTGGATTAAATTAGCTCTGGAGCCAGTTCTATCCATTTCCAAAGTGGAAAAGGACTTTGGCTTAAGGGTGGAGTCTTTGTATAAGGATGTGTTCAAAGAGGATAGTCAGCGTGCTGGTGACACCCCCAGAGCTTTGGCAGGTTTCTTTTTTTTTTTTTTTTTTTTTTTTTTGAGGCGGAGTCTCGCTCTGTCGCCCGGACTGGAGTGCAGTGACCGGATCTCAGCTCACTGCAAGCTCCGCCTCCTGGGTTTACGCCATTCTCCTGCCTCAGCCTCCCGAGTAGCTGGGACTACAGGCGCCCGCCACCTCGCCCGGCTAGTTTTTGTATTTTTAGTAGAGACGGGGTTTCACCGTGTTAGCCAGGATGGTCTCGATCTCCTGACCTCGTGATCCGCCCGTCTCGGCCTCCCAAAGTGCTGGGATTACAGGCTTGAGCCACCGCGCCCGGCCTCTTTGGCAGGTTTCTAGTCACTACTTTTCTTTATCTTTCTTTCTAAATTCCTACACACCCCAGAGGTTTGATTCATTTTTTTTTCCAGCATCTCGTGTGTTGTCTGTTGTTCTCTCCACCCATAAACCCTGAACTGAAACAGGATGCAGGTGGCTTAACTTTTTCTTTACCTTGTTCACGCTGAAAGTTGTTCACGCTGAAAGTATTTGACACTATTTCACTTTTAAGGATTTTTACTGCTATTAACAACTGAGAATGAATGAATAAAAATTTGCACAATTTAGAATTTTATTAAAAATGAGAATTTCTTATCCTTCATTGAAATTAAAACAAAAAATTTTCAGTGTTTTAGTAGTTGCTAGGATAATGGCAGTAGACTAAGTGATGTCAAAAGTTTCTTTCTTCCAACTCTATATAAATTTTTAGTGGTAGATTACTCATGGTTCCTTATTTTATCACTCTTTTTTTCTGGGAAGTCCCTAAATGTCCTTTCTGCTATTTTTCTTTTTCTTTTTTGTCTTTTTTTTTTTTTTTTTGAGATGAAGTCTTGGCACACTGCAGCCTCCACCTCCACCTCCTGGGTTCAAGCGATCAAGCAATCCTCCTGCCTTAGTCTCCTGAGTAGCTGGGACTATAGGCATATGCCACCATGCCGGGCTAATTTTTTATATTTATTTGTTTGTTTGAGATGGAGTCTTGTTCTGTTGTCCAGGCTGGAGTGCAGTGCTGCGATCTCAGTTCACTGCAACCTCTGCCTCCTGGGTTCAAGTGATTCTCCTGCCTCAGCCTCCCGAGTAGCTGGGATTACAGGCGTCCGCCACCACGTCTGGCTAGTTTTTGTATTTTTAATAGAGACGAGATTTCTCCATGTTGGCCAGGCTAGTCTCGAACTCCTGACCTCAGGTGATTCGCCCACCTTGGTCCTCCAAAGTGCTGGGATTACAGGTGTGAGCCACTACGCCCAGCTCTTCCTCCTATTTTTCTTTATCATTTGACTCGGAAGATAATTACTTGTAGGCCATTGAATTCATTTCATCACGGGGAGGAGAAACTCCAGGTTGTTGTCTTTAATTTCTTTACTCCTTGTTTTTTACAGGAAAGCTCTACTTAATAAAAACCAATAAATACTATCAACAAAAAGTCAACTTTGTTATATTCTGACATACAACCATTGTATTGGTATGATAGATTGTATTTCCCAGATATGTCTACAGCAATATCTTTCATTTCACATGTTCTACCTACAATGTTGTCTTTACACTCCTCCCATCTAGTGGTGAGGCCTGTGTCTCAATCTCTTAACCAGAGCAGACTTTTGTAAATGCCTCTACCAGTAGAGCATGGCTCAAACGACCTGTCACATTTAGGGCTAGGTTATAAAAATGTCATGTACGTCTAACTTTCTCTCTGGAGCGTCACTTTTGGAAACTGGCTACTATATGAGGAGCCCAAGCAGCTGGGAGTGGCCTGTGTAAGAGGGAAGCTGAAGCTCCTGACTCTCAGCCCCAGCTGAGCTCCCAGCTGACATCCAGGATCAGCTTGCCAGCCATGTGAGTGAGCTGTCCTAAAAGCAGATCCTAATCTTCCAGTTCCCCATCACAGCGCCCTAATGGGTGCTTATGTAGTGTTGATATGTAGAGCAGAGATGAGTTGTTCCTGGCAAATTCTACCCAAATTGCAGATTCCTGAGCACAATAAAAGATTGTTTTAAGCCACTAAGTTATGTAGCAGTGGATAACTGGATTAGTATTCCATTTTGCCAGAGTTTAGAGATCATGCTATATGTTGAACTGTAAGAACAAGAACAAGATGTATTTCTACCTTCAGGAGCACTGTTAGTTTTATAAGAGAAGAAATATGGATTATGTGTCCCCTTTCTTTATAGATTGTTATCTCACTGTCTTTCATTTTACATATTTATTAAATTACTTTTTTTTAACTAAGCAGTACAAAACAAGAAATCAAATATTGGATAATAATATTGCTGCCTAGATAACTCCATTCTCATGTACTTCTAGTTTAGAAGGTTGTGTGCATGTTAATAAGCAGTGACTTTGGAGTGATTTAGACCACATGTGTGACTGTGGAAGGCAGTATCCTCTTTGTAAATCAGTTTCTTTGTCTATAAAATGGTATCTACTTCATAGGTTTGCTTTGAGACTTCAAAGATAGTACCTGTCACAAAATATTGGCCGTTCATTACTACTGCTTTCCACCTCACCCACCAGTAGAGATGGGATCTTGGTCTTGTTATGTTGCCCAGACTGGTCTTCAATTTGTGGGCTTAGGTAATCCTCCTGCCTTGGCCTCTCAAAGTGCTGGGATTACAGGTGTGTGCCACCACGCCCAGCCTGGACTTTTTGATAGCAAGTGATTAGGCAGTGATACAATAGCAAAGACATGGAACCAACCCACATGCCCATCGATGATGGACTGGATAAAGAAAGTGTGGTACATATACACCATGGAATACTATGCATCCGTAAAAAGGAATGAGATCATGTCCTTTGCAGGGACATGGATAAAGCTGGAAGCCATCATCCTCAGCAGACTAACACAGGAACAGAAAACCGAACACCGCATAGTCTCACTCATAAGTGGAAGCTGAACAAGGAGAACACATGGACACAGGGAAGGGAACAACACTCATCGAGGCCATGTGGGGTGGGGGTGGTGAGGGGAGGAAGAGCATCAGGACACAAATAGCTAATGCATACGGGACTTAAAACCTAGGTGACAGGTTGATAGGTGCAGTAAACCACCATGGAACATGTATACCTGTGTGATAAACCTGCACATTCTACACATGTGAAATATATTACCTCTTGTCACTATGTTTTATTTATTTATTTATTTTTTGAAACAGGGTCTCTGTCTTCCAGGCTGGAATGCAGTGGCAGGATCATAGCTCACTGTAGTCCTGAACTCTTGGGGTCGAGAGATCTCCTGCCTCTGCCTTCCAAGTAGCTGAGACTACAGGTGATGCCACCATGCCTGGCTAATTTTTTTATTTTTATTTTTTAGAGTTGGGGAGTTTGTGTTTCCGAGGTTGGTCTCGGACTCTTGGCCTCAAATGATCCTGCTGTGCTGGCCTCTCAAAGTATTGGGATTACAGAAGTGAGCCACCATGCTTGGTTCCCCTGTGTTTATTTTATTTTATTTTTTTATTTTTATTTTTTGGAGACGGAGTCTTGCTCTGTCGCCCAGGCTGGAGTGCAGTGGCTGGATCTCAGCTCACTGCAAGCTCCGCCTCTCGGGTTTACGCCATTCTCCTGCCTCAGTCTCCCGAGTAGCTGGGACTACAGGCGCCCGCCACCTCGCCCGGCTAGTTTTTTGCATTTTTAGTAGAGACGGGGTTTCACCGTGTTAGCCAGGATGATCTCGATCTCCTGACCTCGTGATCCGCCCGTCTCGGCCTCCCAAAGTGCTGGGATTACAGGCTTGAGCCACTGCGCCCGGCCGCCCTATGTTTATTTTTTAACAAGCCTTTTAAATGTATTTATATTTTACATATAATGTGTAGATTTGAAGTGTTTATTTAGTTCACTATGTGTTTTTTAAATCAATTTTTAATTGTTTGGTGTTCAGTTGATTACAGGTAACAGGCACTAAACCAAATGGAAGGAGGAGTCCCAGAGAGGATAATTTTTTCCCAGAGTGCTAGTGCCTATTAGTGGATAAGGTTTATATTTATTACCTCATTAGAAGACAGGGGGCATTATTCACATTTAGAAAGAGAAACTGAGACTTAGGAAATTAAAGTGACTTACCCAGAGTAACACAGTTAGGAAGTGTCATAGTCAAGACAAAACAGTTGGCCGGGCGCGGTGGCTCAAGCCTGTAATCCCAGCACTTTGGGAGGCCGAGACAGGCGGATCACGAGGTCAGGAGATC
This sequence comes from Piliocolobus tephrosceles, assembly GCF_002776525.5. NCBI lineage: Eukaryota > Metazoa > Chordata > Mammalia > Primates > Cercopithecidae > Piliocolobus > Piliocolobus tephrosceles. The sequence goes on from NC_045447.1 coordinate 13,472,839, forward strand.
GAGACCATCCTGGCTAACACGGTGAAACCCCATCTCTACTAAAAAATACAAAAATCTAGCCGGGCGAGGTGGCGGGCGCCTGTAGTCCCAGCTACTCGGAGGCTGAGGCAGGAGAATGGCATAAACCCGGGAGGCGGAGCTTGCAGTGAGCTGAGATGCAGCCACTGCACTCCAGCCCGGGCGACAGAGCGAGACTCTGTCTCTGTCTAAAAAAAAAAAAAAAAGACAAAACAGTTTTGTTTTGCTCTGTAAAATTTTTGCTATTACTGACTAGTGACACTGAAATTAATCAGAAAAACAAAGCTTGGTAGAGATAGTTTCCTGTGAGGGTTTATTGAAGTCCTGTAAAAGAAATGAAAGCAGCCCATGATAAGGAGGTCTTCTGGTTTCAAATGCTTTAAAGTTCCTCAAGTTTTTTTTTTTTTTTTTTTTTTTTTTTTGAGTCGGGGTCTCACTCTGTCACCAAGGCTGGAGTGCAGTGATGTGATCTCGGCTCACTGCAACCTCTGCCTCCCAGGCTCAAGTGTTTCTCCTGTCTCAGCCTCCTGAGTAGCTGGGACTACAGGTGTGCACCATCATGCCCAGCTAATTTTTGTAGTTTTAGTAGAGACAGGGTTTCACCATGTTGGCCAGGCTGGTCTCCAACTCCTGACCTCAGGTGATCCACCCACCTCAGCTTCCCAAAGTGCTGGAATTACAGGCATGAGCCACTGCACCTGCCGAAATTCCTCAGGTTTCTAAAACTGAGATAGTTTAATTTTATCAAGCATTCATTTGTAATGATTCAGGTAATCAGGTAAAAGGAGTTGTTTTGAGTAACCTAGGTACCTTTTTACTTTTCAGTGTGAAAGAATGTAAGACTAGTAAGAATGAAAAGAATTTTGTTTCTAGGTAGTTCATGCTATTGCATGTCTCTTACATACAAGATTTAAAAGCTGAAATGTAAGTGATATTACTGTATTGGATAACAGACAAGCCACATACTTCAGAGGAGATGATGGATAAGTAGTTAATGAAATGTTAGTGAAAAAACCTCTTGAGGTGTGTAGGTATGTATTATTTAATTCGGTCAGCATAGAATTCCTGCAGGCCTCAGATTTTTCTTTATTCTCTCATGTTTCGTATTCCTTTATCCTTTGCAGCATGTCAGATACATTGGTGTGTTTGAAAATTGACACCAGGTAAAGAATAAATATGATAAGTGAAAGGGTAAATGAGAGTTTAGACGTTCTTTATTTTCATAAATTATTCTTAAAATTTTTATTTTATGGAAAATGCTAGCTGAAAAATAGGATAATTTGGACAGATTTTCAAGAGAAAACAATGATTTGTTTAACACATATTTTTAAAGCATCTAGATAGGTCAGGTACTTTTTTTTAAATCAACATTCTGAGGGCTTCTGATGGAGAGTCTTACTTGACGTTCTTAAGGTTACTGAAAGCAGAGAATGGTTTTCTCTTAATACATTACTGGTGGTTTTTGTCTCAGATTTTTTTCCTAGTTCTTATAAACTGGTAAAAAAATTTAGAGTTTTTATTTGTAATAATATTTTAGTTGTAATAAAAAATTTAGCCGGGCGGGGTGGCTCACGCCTGTAATCCCAGCACTTTGGGAGGCCGAGACGGGCAGATCACGAGGACAGGAGATCGAGACCATCCTGGCTAACACGGTGAAACCCCGTCTCTACTAAAAAAATACAAAAAAACTAGCCGGGCATGGTGGCAGGCGCCTGTAGTCCCAGCTACCCAGGAGGCTTGAGGCAGGAGAATGGCGTGAACCCAGGAGGCGGAGCTTGCAGTGAGGCGAGATTGCGCCACCGCACTCCAGCCTGGGCGACAGAGCGAGACTCCGTCTCAAAAAAAAAAAAAAAAAAAAAAATTAAACATCTTAAATTCAGTGACTAGTTCATGTTACAGTCTGTCCTGTATTCCTGGTATCCCTTTTCCTATTCTACCTCTTATTATTATTATTTTTTTCTTTTTTTAAGACGGAGTCTCCCTCTGTCCCCCAAGCTGGAGTGCGGTGGCGCAATCTCGGCTCACTGCAGGCTCTGCCTCCGAGGTTCATGCTATTCTCCTGCCTCAGCCTCCCAAGTAGCTGGGACTACAGGCGCCCACCACCACGCTGGGCTAATTTTTTGTATTTTTAGTAGAGACGGGGTTTCACCGTGTTAGCCAGGATGGTCTCAATCTCCTGACCTTGTGATCTACCCGCCTTGGCTTCCCAGAATGCTGGGATTACAGGTGTGAGCCACTGCATCCGGCCACTTCTTATTTTTTAAATAAAAAAGAGTGTATGTATATATTCTTTTCCCCGTGTTTATTCATTCTGGATTTTGCTTTCTGTCATCCTTCCTCTGCTAAAATGTAAGCCCTGTGAGGGCAGGGATATTTCTTTCTTGATAAAGCACAGAAAATAGTGGAACATAGTAGGTGTTCCACAAATCCTTTGTTAAATAAATAATACTTTTAATATTTTAAAGTTAATTCTAATATATACACAAAAGCCTATATAACATGTATACTTCATTAATTTTTTAATATATATTTTTTTGAGACGGAGTCTCGCTCTGTCAGCCAAGCTGGAGTGCGATGGTGTAGTCTTGGCTTACTGCAACCTCCGCCTCCCAGGTTCAAGCGATTCTCCTGCCTCAGCCTCCTGAAGTAGACAGGAATGTGCCGCCATGCCCAGCTAATTTTTTTTTTCAATAGAGACAGGATTTCACCATGTTAGCCAGGCTGGTCTCCAACTCCTGACCTCAGGCTATCTGCCCGCCTTGGTCTCCCAAAGTGCTGGGATTAGAGGTGTGAGTCCCTGCGCCTGGCCAACATATGCGTACTTTAAAGAAGAATTACAATAAATGTTTGTTCTCACTTGCCAACTTAAAAAAATAGTATATCGTTAATACCTTGAAAGTTCCTTGTATTCCTCTTTTCTATGGCATTTGCTTCCTTCCTCTCCTATTGGAAGAATAAGTTATTTTTATTCATTTGCATTTTTTTCATAATTTTACAACATGGATATAGCTAAATATATTATTTAAGTGACTGGATGGGCCTGTAACTATAAATCAATTTTTTAGTTTTAGATTTGTCAAATTTTATATTCATGAAATGGTATTGTATGTATTCTTCAGTTTGCTTTATTCATTCAACATTAGGAGTTTGAGATTCATTTGTGTTGATGCATATTGATATACTCCATTTAAACTGTTACATGGTATTCAGTTACATGACTGTGTCACTGTTTATCTGTGAGCAGTTGGTTTGTTTTTAAATAACAAGCAATGCAACTACCAACATTTATTTATTTATTTATTTATTTATTTATTTATTTATTTATTTATTTTTTTATTTTTTTGAGACGGAGTCTCGCTCTGTCGCCCAGGCTGGAGTGCAGTGGCCGGATCTCAGCTCACTGCAAGTTCCGCCTCCCGGTTCACACTATTCTCCTGCCTCAGCCTCCGGAGTAGCTGGGACTACAGGCGCCCGCTACCTCGCCCGGCTAGTTTTTTTGTATTTTTTAGTAGAGACGGGGTTTCACCGTGTTAGCCAGGATGGTCTCGATCTCCTGACCTCGTGATCCGCCCGTCTCGGCCTCCCAAAGTGCTGGGATTACAGGCTTGAGCCACTGCGCCCGGCTGCAGCTACCAACATTTAGAAAGTGTATTCTGGTGTACATGTGCTTCAAGAGTTTGTTTAGGCTGGGTGCAGAAGCTCAGGCCTGTAATCCCAGCACTCTGGGGAGCTGAGGTGGGCAGATCACCTGAGGTCAGGGTTCGAGACCAGCCTGGCCATCATGGCAAAACCCTGCCTCTACTAAACATACAAAAATTAGCTGGGCATGGTGATGCATGCCTGTAATCCCAGCTACTTGGGAGGCTGAGGCAGGAGAATTGCTTGAACCCGGGAAATGGAGGTTGCAGTGAGCTGAGATCACGCCATTGTACTCCAGCCTGAGCAACAGAGCAAGACTCCATCTCAAAAAAAAAAAAAAAGTAGCTGGTACCTGTAGTGCCAGCTACTTAGAAGGCCAAGGTGAGAGGATCGTTTGAGCCAAGGAGTTTGAGGCTGGTGTGAGCTGTGATCACGCCACTGTACTGCAGCCTGAGCAATAGAGCAAGACCCTGTCTCTGGGGGTGAAAAAAAGGTCCTTCAGATTATATATCTAAAGAAATTCTAGGTCATATAAAATGAGCATTTGTCAACTAAATATGGACAGTTGTTTTCTGAAATGGTTGTACCAGTTTACACTCCCATCAGGTACTTCAGTGAGAATTCCAGTTTCTTTTCTTGCCAGCACTTAGTATTTTAAAAATTTAGCCATTATACTAGGTGTATAATGTGTGTGTGTTTTGTTTTAAGGAAAAAAATTTATTTCATTCTTAAATACTGTAATTACTAGTGGAGTGTATGTTGAGTATTGTACAACTTCTCCAACCTTAGAATCATTGTACACCGTCAGCTGTTTCCCTGTACCATATGATTTTCACATAACATTTATTTTTTATGCCAGTGACTACTAAAAAACAGCTTCACCAAGATGTGACATTATTGAAAGGAATGTTGAGTGACCTATGTTAAAGTTGAATTAGCTAGAACTTGTAGTTTGCATAGTAGCTGACAGATGTCATACTGTGTTTACCTTGAAAATTTAAAATATTTTGCAGCATCCTTGTGAATTTGATATGGTACCCCAAGGCACCTGAGCACACAATTTGGGAACCGTTGCCTTGGAATATTAATCATTACTCCAGAGAGTGAAATTTTGGATAATTTAAAAAATTTCTTTTTTCTTGAGATGGAGTTTTGATCTTGTTGCCCAGACTGGAGTGCAATGGTGTGATCTCGGCTTACCGCAAACTCTGCCTCCCGGTTTCAAGCGATTCTCCTGCCTCAGCCTCCCAAGTAGCTGGGATTACAGGCATACACCACCACGCCCAGCTAATTTTGTATTTTTAGTAGAGACAGGGCTTCTCCATGTTGGTCAGGCTGATCTCGAACTCCTGACTTCAGGTGATCTGCCTGCCTCAGGCTCTCAAAGTCTGAGATTATAGGTGTGAGCCACTGTGCCCAGCCAAAAAAAAAAAAAAAAACTCATCATACTTTTTGGATTTTCTACTTCTTTTATAATGATCATATAACACGAGTTGTTATGATTATATATATTATACATTATGATTATATATATTACATTTACTTTTTTAAATTTTTAACTAAAATTCATACTTTTTCTACTTTCTTTAGTCTTTACTTAATATCTTCTTTCTGTTGCACCCAGGATACCACGTTACAGTTAGTTATCTCATTTCCTCAGGGTCCTCTTGTCAGTTTCTCAGACCTCTCTTATATTTGATGACTTTGAAAATGTTGAGGGGCATTGGTCAAATATTTTGTAGAATGTCTCAACTGGGATTTGTGTGGTGTTTTCCTCATGATTAGATTGGATTTTTAGGGAGGAAAATCACAGGTAAAATGCATTTCTCATCACATTATATCAAGGGTACATACTGTTCTGCATGACTTATTTCTGTTGACAGTAAACTTGATTACCTGTCTAAGATAGGGCTTGTCAGATTGCTTCATTGTTAAGTTACTACTTTATTCACTCTTTTCATACTGTACTCTTTGGAAGGAAGTCATTGCACAGTGCACACTTAAAGAGTGAAGGTTGTGTTCCACTTCCTTGAAGATAAAATACCTACATAAATTAAGTTTTTCTTCATTTAAGATTTGTCTGTGTATTCAGTCATATATTTATATAATTGGACTCATGGATATTTGTTTCATACTTTGGGTTATAATCCAGTACTACTTTATTTTCTTGCTCAAATTGTTCCAGCTTTGGTCATTGGGAGCTCTTTTCAGTTGGCTGATAAGTCCCTTTGACATACCACTATCATGATGGCTTTGTTTGGTTTTGTTTGTTTTTTAAGTATTTCCTTCCCTTTCTGGCACTACAAGATGCTCCAGGTTCATCCTGTGTATTTCCTCAGTCATAGAATCAGATATTTCTCCAAGGATTCCTGATTCCTTTTATTGGAGAATGGTGTTAGAAGCCAAGAGCTAGGTGTTAGGTGTGTTTGTTGCTACTGGGGCACAATGTGGTTTTAATTTTCATTCCTGTGATGATTGATGACATCAGACACCATTGTATATGTATATGGATTATTTATTCATCCTGTTTGTCATGTGACAAGCCTGTTTAAGACTTTTCCCAACGGCAGTGTTGCAGTTACGACAGAGACTATATGGCTCACAAAGCTTAAAATATTTATTATCTGGCCAGTTACAAGAAGAGTCGCCTTGCGCCTATAGTTATAGTAACTATTTTAATGCCAGTCCTGTTCTGGATTGATTTTGATCAGTTGATTTTTCTCATATTTTCTTCTTTCCATGTCTGGTTATCTTTGAGTAGATGGTAGACATTGTAAAGATACTTGAGTTTTTTTTCTTTTGTATAAATTTCTTGAGACTTTTCTTGACACGCAGTTAAATTATTTGGAAATATTTCTGTTCTTTAAGGTCATACTTTTAAGCTTTGTTAGGTGGATCAGAGCACTGTTTAGGGCTGTCATCACTAGGGCATTTAACTCTACTATTATGACATGACCCTTCTGAATGCCATACCAGAGAATTATAAGGTTTTTCAAGTCTGGCTGGTGGGAACAGGCACTATTATTGCCTGTGTGTGAGTTCCAGGCACTGTTCCCTCTAATCTTCTCAGATAGTTCTTTCCCCTCTCTTTGGTAGTTTTCTTCTGCACATGGGCTGATCAGTACTTGGCGGACTACTTGAGAGAAACTTTTCCTAGATCTCTAATATTTTCTGTCTGTGCAGCTTTCTCCTCTACAGCATTCTGTCCTGTGCACTCTAGATGCCTTGCCTTAGTCTGTCTAGACATTCAGCTCCATCTTTTTAACTCAGGGCCTCTGCCCGAGTTCCCCTTTCCTGTGCTACATCCTAGAAATGCTCTCAAGGCAGTCAGCTGGGGTAGTTGTAGGCCCTGCCTTCTTTTGTCCTCAGAGATCACTGTCCTTGTTGCCTAAGGTCCAATGTCTTGAAAACCACTATTTAGTCCAGGGATGTCCAATCTTTTGGCTTACCTGGGCCGCACTGGAAGAAGAACAGTTGTCTTGGGCCACATATAAAATACGCTAACACTTTGCATGTTGTGCACATGTACCCTAGAACTTAAAGTATAATAAAAAAAATTTTTTTTAAGTAAATAAAATACGTTAACACTAATGGTAGCTGATGAGCTTTAAAAAACAACAACAACAAGAAAACAAAACACAAAAAAAAGTCTCATAATGTTTTAAGGAAGCTTGTGAATTTGTGTCGGGCCACATTCAAAGCCATCCTGGGTTGCATGTGCGTCATGGGCCATGGGTTGGACAAGCTTGATTTACTCTATTTCATCTGCTTGCCTTCTTTCTTTCTTTCTTTCTTCCTTTCTTTCCTTTCTTTCCTTTCCTTCCTTCCCTTCCTTCCCTCCCCTCCCCTCCCCCTCCCTCCCTCCCTTCCTTCCTTCCTTCCTTCCTTCTTTCCTTCCTTCCTTCCTTTCTATCCTTTTTTTTTTTTCTTGTTTTCCAGATAGAAGGGTAAATCTAGTCCCCATTACTATACTTTGGGTAGAAGTAGAAGTCTTTGAGATCTTTTTAAAAAATTCTAAATGGATGTTTAATTTTATGAAATGCTTTTTCTGTATCTATTGAGAAGATAGTGTAAATTTTTTTCTTTCTCTTTTTTCCTCCTAACATGTTGAATTAATTTGATTGATTTTTTTAAAAAAGTTAAACCAACCTTAAATTTCTGGAATAAACCCAACTTAGTCATGATTCTTTTTTAATATATTGCTAAATTCAATTTATTCATATGTGTTTTAGGATTTTTACATCTATATTTTGTATATATACTGTCCTTCAGGTTTGGACATCAAGATTTTCCTTATAAATGGTTATCCAAGGTTGTAGTGGGTTGGGAAATGTTTTCTCTTTTTCTCTAGAAAAGTTTGCGTAATATTGATGTTCTTTTTTAAAGAGAAGAGGTTTAATTGGTTCACGGTTCCACAGGCTGTTCAGGAAGCATGGTAGCATCTGCTTCTGGGGAGGCCTCAGGCAGCTTTTACTCATGGTGGAGGCAAAGTGGAGGCAGGCCTCTTACATGGCAGGAGCAGGACCATATTAGTCCATTCTCATACTGCTATAAAGAAATACCTGAGACTGGGTAAATTTATAAAGAAAAGAGGCTTAACTGGCTCATGGTTCTGCAGGCAGAACAGGAAGCACAGTAGCTTCTGCCTCTGTGGAGGCCTCAGGAAACTTAGAATCCTGGTGGAAGGTGAAGGAGAAGCAGGCAGGTTTTACATGGCCAGAGCAGGAGCAAGAGAGTGGGGAGGCAACCAGATCTCACGAGAACTGACTATTGCCAATTTAAATCATGAGAAACTGCCCCCATGATCCAGTTACCTCCCACCAGACCCCACCTCCAACATTGGGGATTGCTGTTCGACATGAGATATGGCCAGGGACACAGATGCAAACCGTATCAGTCGCCCAGGCTGGTCTTACACTCCTGGCCTCAAGTGATCCTTCCACCTCAGCCTTTTGAATAACTGGGGCTATAGGTGTGTGCCGCCATCCCTAGCTAATTTTTAAAATTATGTTTTAGAGATGTAGACTTGCATTTTTACCACTGTTTAATTACAGATCTACTTCTTTAACAGATATTGGACTGTTTAGGTTTTCCATTTGCACTTGTTTCAGTTTTGGTCAGCTATGTTTTTCTATGAAGACAAATGATCTGTTCAAGGTCATACACCTTAAAATGAATAAACTTTCCAATCTTACACTTTTTCAAATGGTGTCATACCAACATAATATCTATATTTAAATTTGTAAATTTGTCCTCTCTGCTAGAACATCAACTAGTGGGCAGATTCTATATTTACTAAAACTTTCTATCATCTGCATCTTAAGGCCTATAAATAGATATTTGAATTAAATTAAAGTATGCTTGGGGCCAGATATGGTGGCTCATGCCTGTAATCCCAGCACTTTGGGAGGCTAAGTTGGGTGGATCACTTGAGGTCAGGAGTTTGAGACCAGACTGGCCATCATGGCGAAACCCTATCTCTACTAAAAAATACAAAAATTAGCTGGGCATGGTGGTGCATGCCTGTAATCCCAGCTACTTGGGAGGCTGAGGCAAGAGAATTGCTTGAACCTGGAAGGTGGAGGTTGCAGTGAGCCGAGATCACATCACTGCACTCCATCCTGGGTGACAGAGTGAGACTCTGCCTCAAAAATAGATAGATAGATAGACAGATAGATAGATAAATGGAAACCTTGATTTAAGTAGTTGCTTCAGTAGTTCATGTGGGCTTTGTCAGTCAATAACACATACATTTTACTTCTGTAGTAATGGGTTATTGATGAGGGAAAGACATGTTAGGATATGTATTGAATAAAAAGGTGGGAATGCTGAATTGAAAGTATAGTTCTTTAAATTATTTACTCATTTTAAAATTTATTTTTAGAGATGGGGTCTTGCTCTCTTGCCGAGGCTGGAGTGCAGTGGCACAGTCATAACTCACTGCAACCAGGCTCACTTCCCAGCTCAGGCCATCCTCCTGCCTCAGCTTCCCAAATCACTAGGACTGCAGGCACATGCCACCACACCTGGGTAATATTTAAAATTTTCTTAGAGACAGAGTCTCACTATGTTGCCCAGGCTGCTCTTGAATTCCTGGTCTCAAGTTATGCTCCCACCTCAGCCTCCTGAATAGCTGGAATTACAAGCATGAGCTACCTTGCCTGGCTCTGGTTCTTAAACTTTGGAAGTTCCATTTATATTGTTGTATTTCTTTTTCTTTTCTTTTTTTTTTTTTTTTGAGACGGAGTCTCCTTCTGTCGCCAGGCTGGAGTGCAGTGGCGCGATCTCGGCTAATTGTAACCTCCGCCTCCTCGGTTCAAGCAATTCTCCTGCCTCAGCCTCCCGCGTAGCTGGGACTGCAGGCCCACGCCACCACACCTAGCTAATTTTTGTATTTTTAGTAGAGACGGGGTTTCACCATGTTGGCCAGGATGGTCTCGATCTCCTGACCTCGTGATCCTCTCCCCTCGGCCTCCCAAAGTGCTGGGATTACAGGCGTGAGCCACTGTGCCTGGCCTGTTGTATTTATTTTTCTAGATTACAGTTAATTTTGTTTTTTTTTCTTTAAATCTAGTAGAATATTTATCTGCCTGTAATTCAAGGGCAATTGAAAGGAAGAAAAATAACTTAAGGCCGGGCATGGTAGCTCACACCTGTAATCCCAGAACTTTAGGTGGCTGAGGCAGGAGGATCACTTGAGCCCAGGAGTTCAAGACCACTGCGGGCAACCTAATGAGACTGACGCTACAAAAAACTAAAAAAAAAAAAAAAAATTAACCAGGCATGGTGGCACATGCCTAGCTACTTGGGAGGCTGAGGTGGGAGTATTGCTTGAGCCCAGGAAGTCAAGGCTGCAGCGAGCAGTGATTGTACCTCCGCACAGTGAAACCCTGTCTCAAAAAAAAAGGAAAAGAAAAATAATGCAAGTTCAGCATATGATTTAGCAAAACTATTTTTGATTTCTCTTTAAGAGAGATTGTAACTTGAATCCTTCTTTTAGCAAGGAGAATTTAATGAATATTTCACGTTTCAATGCAATAACATGTGTCCAACTTGTTATACAAGATTTAGTTTAAGATTCACATGTTTGGGAAGAATGTGCGTTTGAGTGGTGAGGGCTCAGTTGAAGGTCTCTTTCTATAAAGTATATAATTTGTTGCCAAAGGAAATATTACCTAGCAGCAGTTTACATGTGCCAAGAGAGGCCAAAGAAGTCTTATAGTAGAAATTGTACAGAGGAGCTGTCGAACTACATCCCTGAGGATGTCAGAGAGGAAATAAAGCTTATGATGCTAAAAAATTTTATTGGATGACTAGGCCATTGGAAACGAATCTTCCAATGCTTGTGTTTTTTTATCTTGCTTTTATTTGAAGACAATCAGTTACTTACACTTACAAATTTAAACTGTTTAAGGTATTTAGACCAAAATTTAAGAAACTTTCTAAGATCTTATTGGCTAAATATTGACTTAACTATATATATATATATATTTTTGAGATGGAGTCTCACTCTGTCATGCAGGCTGGAGTGCAGTGGCGTTATCTCGGCTCACTGCAACCTCCGCCTGCCGGGTTCAAGTGATTCTCCTACCTCAGCCTCCTGAGTAGATAGGACTACAGGCTCGTGCCACCACACCCAGCTAATTTTTGTATTTTTAGTAGAGACGGGGTTTCACCATGTTGGCCAGGGTGGTCTCAATCTCTTGACCTCATGATCCGCCTGCCTTGGCCTCCCAGAGTGCTGAGATTACAGGCATGAGCCACTGCGCCCGGCCAACTATATCTTTTTCTTAGAAAGTGTTTATCCTCTGAGATTAAGGTTTGGAAAGTTATAAGGAGAAAGACTTTAGGTTCTTGGAGATAAAATATAGTAATGTAAGCAATTTCCTTCTCTATGCCAAACGTGGAAATACAGACAATATGTATAAGCAATTGTGCCAAAGTATTTATCTGTGATTCTCTTTATTCCTAAAATATATTGCCCATTTCTACTATACATTCACATACACTGTACAGAATTATAGAGATTTGGAACCTGAAGGACTTTAAAGAACATTCAAATTCCTTTATTTTGTGGGGAAGGGAAATGAGACAGGTAACATTAAACTGACAGGACAGGTGTTACTCTTGCTCTTGGCCGAAAGGCCGAGAAGCGACAGGTAACATAAAAATACAGATAGTTTGCCCAGTGTCATGAAGGGAATAGGAGCAGACTTAGCTCTTGGAGAAATAGAACCTTTCCTTATTTACTGTTTCAGTACTGAGTTATTTGAATTTTTATTTATTTATTTTAGAGACAGGGTCTTACTCTGCCACCCAGGCTGGAATGCAGTGGTAGCAATCTTCCTGCCTCAGCCTCCTGAGTAGCTGGGACTACAGGGGCATGTCACCATGCCCAACTAATTCTTAAATTTTTTTGTAGAGATGGGGTTTCACTATGTTGGCCAGGCTGGAGTTGAAGTTTTAGAGGTACACGATGGCTTTGGTTTTCTTACCATCAGATGATTTATGAAAGTTGATGTATCTGTTGACTGTCAGCAAAAGTGAAAAACTTCAAGCCCCTTTGAAGACTATTATTATTCAGGAAACAAAACAGTGTTGACACTAAATTTTTTTAAGACAGGGTCTTGCTCTGTTACCCAGACTGGAGGGCAGTGGCATGATCTCAGCTTACTGGAAACTCCATCTCACATGTTTAAGTGATTCTCCTACCTCAGCCTCCTGAGCAGGCGGGATTACAGGTGCCCACTACCACACCTGGCTAATTTTTGTATTTTTAGGAGAGACATGGTTTCATCATGTTGGCCAGGCTGGTCTTGAACTCCTGATCTCAATTGATCTTCCTGCTTCAGCTTCCCAAGGTGGTGGGATTACAGGTGTGAGCCACTGTGCCTGGCCTAGGCTAGATTTTTGAGGTATAGGTTTTTTTTTTGTTTGTTTGTTTGTTTTTGGACACAGGGTCTCACTCTGTCACCCAGGCTGGAGAGCAGTGGCACAGTCTTGGCTCACTGCAGCCTCTGCCTTCTGGGCTCAAGCTATTCTCCCACCTCAGTCTCCTGAGTAGCTGGGACCATAGGTGCCTGCCACCACACCCGGCTAATTTTTTGTATTTTTGTAGAGATGAGGTTTTGCCATGTTGCCCAGGCTGGTCTGAAACTCCTGAGCTCAAATGATCCGGCCTGCCTCAGGCTCCTAAAGTGCTGGCATTACAGACATGAGCCACCATGCCTGGCATTAACTTTTTGACTTAAGTTTGAAGATGGTTGTTAATTTGAAATATATACAGTGCTTATAAGATGTTTTCACTTAAGTAGTTTAAAACAATGATTATAAGGTTAGAATGTGACAAAATAAAATTTTATTCCTTTAATTCAAATTCATTGTCAAGTCATTCACTAAATAACGACTGGGGAAAGAATTATTTTGGTCACAGATATCCTACCTCATTATTATGCTTAGATAGAAATAGATCCTCTCTTTTGGGAAACAACGTAAATTACTTTTTAAAAAAGTATTTCATGCCGGGTGTGGTGGCTCACGCCTGTAATCCCAGCACTTTGGGAGGCCAACGTGGGCCGATCATGAGGTCAGGAGACTGAGACCATTGTGGCTAACACGGTGAAACTCCGTCTCTACTAAAAATACAAAAAATTACCCAGGAGTGGTGGCGGGCGTCTGTAAGTCCCAGCTACTTGGGAGGTTGAGGCAGGAGAATGACGTGAACCTGGGAGGCGGAGGTTGTAGTGAGCCAAGATTGTGCCACTGCACTCCAGCCTGGGTGACAGAGTGAGACTCTGTCTCAAGAAAAAAAAAAAAAAAAAAAAAAGTATTTCTTGGTTTTGCCTGGTTAGGTCAGGTCAATATTTTGTCTTGCTGTAGATATTTGCTATTTTTGATGAATATTTGTTTTAAAAAATGGTTGAGTTATGACCGAGGTTTTTAGAGTTATACCAATACATTGCTAGTGTAGTTTGTTTTTTGACAAAGACAGGGTTTCACCATCTTGGCCAGGCTGGCCTTGAACTCCTAATCTCATGATCCACCTGCCTCAGCCTCCCAAAGTGTTGGGTTTACAGGCGTGAGCCACCGGCCCAGCCTTACCAGTGTAGTTTTATACAAACATTTCCCCACATTTATCAACTTGCATTTGTTGCTAGTCTGTACCAGATTTAATGTGATAGTGGTGGTCAGAAGGTATACTTAGGTGATTATGTACTTTTCAATTTCCTTTAATCATTAATAAAAGTGATGAACATGATTTTACAGTAGACCCAGGAGTTTATGTCATTTGAAGTAACACTAAAGCCCTCTTAACTTTGCGAAGATGCATTCTCAAGTCGTTAATTCAGGAAGTTATTTGACTTGGAGCCAATTAAACATTTGTGTCAACCCTATCCAGTGGCTTCTTCAAGAAAAATATCTTACAGTGATTTTAGCTTTCTGTTGTAACAGTGCGAAGAGTTTCTTCTTTCCTTTTTTTTTTTCTTTTTTTGGTGAGATAGGGTCTTGCTCTGTTACCCAGGCTGGAATGCAGTGGCATAATCACAGTTCACTGCAGCTTCAACCTCCGAGATTCAAGCAATCCTCCTGTATTAGCCTCCCGAATAGCTGGGACCACAGGCGCGCACCACCATGCTTAGCTAATTTTTGTAATTTTAGTAGAGATGGGGTTTCACCATGTTGCTCAGTTGGTCTTGAACGCCTGGGCTCAAGCCATCCGCTCTTCTCTGCACTGGCCTTTTTTTTTTTTTTTTTTTTAAGTAAAACACACGATCAGAAATCTCTTCATTTAGCATCATTTGTGCAATATTTGTTTTGTTTGTTTTTTCCTTAATGTTTTGAGAGCCAGCAAAGACAATCTGACAGACAGAATTAGACTGAAATCTTTTAGGGAGATTGTGAAGTATTTAGATTTAAAGCCTAGAGTTAAGAATAAGCAATGGCAAAGGTATAACTATAAACCTCAAAGTGTTACTGACTTAGCATGCATTCATGACTATTCTCCATTAAGATTTAGTATTCACTTTTAAAAACTAGGTACCTCTGTGAAACATGTATGCATCTTACCGGACACTCCTTTGTCATTTTTCCAATCACTTCTGCCAGATGGGTTTTAATATAATAGGAAGAATTGTTATGATGTCAGCTCTGTTGTAATTTGGACTAGAATGATCCTGTTCTCTTGTCAACTTGAAGAGTCCAGTTGAATCAGTTATTGTCTTTATTTTTTGATTGTAGTTTTTAAGTGTTCGTTTCTACTTGTGGTAATAATCCTGTTAGGATGCATATTACCAACTATATGTGAAGGCCTGGCTATATGGAGCATAAAATTAGATATGCTTCTTTCCTTTGGCTCACAGTCTAAATTTAGTAGGCGAGAGTTTCCTTTCCTAGATGTCATTAAAAATAGAAGATACCCATCTGTCTGGAATGGGTTAGATACACTTCTGCCTACAGGCTGAGAGATGAATTATATAACACCAACTTCCTTTTAGCCCTAGGATTCTTAGAAAAAATGTTTCTCTTTTAATACAGAGGCCAAGAGTGTATAGTTTGAATGTTAACCTTAAATTATCCTATAAATTTGTGAAACTCAGGAAGACCTAAAATTGAATTTTGAGGAGAAATCGAAAAGATAAGGTGAAACAATATCACTTGATTAAGAAATTGGCTTTAAAGTAAAATCTGTTCCCAGCCCTAGATTGACAGTTTACTAGCTGTGTAAGAAAGTTGTTTAACCTCTCTGAGACTGTAACTTCATTATTATGGTTGAGATAGTAAGGACCGTCTGTTGAGGAGCAAATTAAATGAGTGAATATTTATAAAGTGCTTTCTTCAGTGCTTGGGATGTCAAAGACATTTTTGGTGGTGGTGGTTGTTGTTAATGTTAAAATTACTTCTGGTTCTTTTTATTAAAAACCTGCCATTTTCCTGTTAAAAATCTTAATTTGGAGCTCAGGATAGAATATGAGGTCAGAGTTAAATAGGAAATTCCTGGGAGTATTTGGAGTCCTGGAAGTCATTTAGAAGAGGACTGAAAATCATCCTCAAAAGACTACCTGTGTTAGTGGATGCAGAAGAAACAGGAAAGCAGACTGCGAGAAAGGCATCAATGAGGTGAAAAGAGAACCAGGGGAATAATGTCATGGAATTCAAGAGAGAGATTGCTCACTGGGTCAGAAAGTTTCTTCAGGAGTTCATTTAAAAATGTTTTCAGCACCAGACGATGTCAGGTAGGGAAGGCCTCTGAGGAAACCATTGAACTGGGCAGGTAAGAGGTCCTCATCTTTGAGAGAGTGGAAAAATGGCTGTAGACCTAGACTTGATTAGGCAGAGAAGGAAATGTGCAGTGGGGAAAAGCAGAGGGCAGGCGTCTAAGATGGAACCTCATGAAAATTTAGTTGTATAGAGAAAGAGATGACTTAAGGGAGAGGAGAGGTGTTTGGGTAGGGCTGGGCGTGGTGCCTCACGCCTGTAATCCCAGCACTTTGGTAGGGCGAGGCAGGTGGATCACCTGAGGTCAAGCATTCAAGACCAGCCTGGCCAACATGGCAAAACCCCATCTCTACTGAAAATACAAAGATTAGCTGGGCATGGTTGCGGGGGCCTGTAATCCCAGCTACTTGGGAAGCTGATACAGGAGAATCGCGTGAACCCAGGAGGCGGAGGTTGCAGTGAGCTTATCATGCCACACTGCACTCCAACCTGGGCGACAGAGTGACACTCCATTTCGAAAAAAAAAAAAGAAAGTTTGGTTTGTTTCATTTTGGTAAGAGAAAAAATTAGTGTGTTTGAAGGCTGAGGGAGAATTTAAACCTACTGGGCAGGGAGTAGCTGATGGTCAAGGTTTGGTCAGAGGCAAGTGGGACTGGAATCCAGTGCACAATTGGTGGCTGGAGGAGCAACTGTTCTTTATGAAAGAGGAGGAATGAGGGAGGGTACGTAAGATAGAGGCTGGAGGGGAAAATGAGGAAATTCATGTCTAATGGCCTCTTACTGATTTAAGTAGGGAAACGGTAATGAACTCATCATTGGGATAATTAGGATAGATGAATAAGATCCTTTTCTACTGCTAAATAAATAAAAGTAGACTTAGGAAAAAGGAATATCATTATTTTCCTATGGAAGCATAGATTATAACATTAGACCAATGGTTGTCAACTGGGGGTGATTTTGTCCCTCAGGACATATAGCAATGTCTGGAGACAGTTTGTCACCGACGTGGGGTGTGTTACTGGTATCTACTGTGTGGAGGCCAGGGATGCTGCTGAACATCCTGCAGTGCACAGGACAGCACCTGTATCAAGGAACGATATGGTCCCAAGTGTCCGTAGTGTTGGAGTTGAGAACCTTGCCCTAGACCAGTGTGTGCCTACAACATACACTTCAACAAAAGCTAAGAAGTTCACATAACAGCTTGACTTCTCTATCCCCTTGTGGAAAGTCACAGTTTATGTTAGTTTATTCAAGTCTGAAAAATTCTCAAAAGGAAATCTAAACTGTTTAGCTGACTGACATTTTCCCTGCTCTTTCATAGCAACTGTTAACAAACACACTGAGAAATACATTTAGGGGGAAAGGATATACTTTGGTCTCTTGGCTGGTCAGTACTGTGTATTCATCCCTGTATTTCTAGTGTCTGACACAGTTCCTGGCACATTTTGTGGTACTAAATTGACTCCAGCCTTCACCATTCCCCTGAACTCTAGACTCAAAATTCCAACTGCCTGTTCTGCATTTTTGCTCAGATGTCCAATAGCTTCTTAACCCTAACACTTCCAAAGTGGAGTTCCCAATAGACCCCCCAGACCTGTGGTACCCGCAGTCTCATCTTAGCCAGTGACTATTCCATCCTTCCAGTTGCTCAGATCAAAGGCCTTGGAGTCATTCTTCACCTTGTCTTATCCTCTAGATTCCCGTCCGTCAGTAAGTCTCAGCTCTATCTCTAGGAAATATTCAGCATTTAACTATTTTCCACTCTCCACTGATTTAAATTCTGGCCTGAGTTGTTACAGCAGTCTTATAACTGGCTTCCCTGCTTCCGTTCTTGTCTCCCAATACAGTAGCCAGTGAGATCCTTTTAAAATGTCAATCAAATCACATCACTCCTTGTTCAAAATGCTCCATTGGCTCCTCATTTCCCTCAACATACAAGCTGAAGGCTTTTCAATGGCCTACATGGCTGTGCGTGAACTGATTCTTCAGTATCTCTCTGACCTCATCCCCTCCTCATCAATCTGTGGCTAGTTCCACTGCAGTCTCAGTTGCGTTTGTTGTTGTTGTTGTTGTTAAGAGACGGAGTCTCACTGTGTTTCCCAGGCTAGATTCAAACTCCTGGACTCAAGCAGTCCTCCCTCTTCAGCCTCCTGAGTAGCTGGGACTGTAGGCATGCACCACCGTGCCCAGCTCAGTCACAGTTTTTAGTTCAGTGTTTTGCTGTTGCTCAAACACATCAGGCAAGCTAACTTGGGGCCTGTGCACTTGCTCTTTTCTCTGCCTAGAATAATTTTCTACCAGATTTCCCTCATGGTTTATTCTTTCACCTCCTTCAAGTTTTCTTTTTGCTCAGATGTCATCTTAATGAGGTCTTTTGTGATCAGCCTGTTTCCAGTTGCAGCTCTTTGTCCCCTTTGTCTCCTTGCTTTTTCTCCAGAGCACTTGTCACCATCTAATATACTATATAATTTATATAACTTGTACTGTCTCCCCCTACTAGAGGTATTTTAGTCCAAGAACACTTTATGTGTTTTGCTCATTACTGTGTCACCTGCAATTTGAATATTGTGCGACATGTAATAGGCCTTTAATGAATGATTGTTGAAAGAATGAATGGTGATTAAAGCAAAGACTCTGACTTAGACCTGAAATTGAGTGCTGGCACTCTGGTTGGTGCTGGCACTCATCTGCTTTGTGATCTTAGGCGTGTCATTAACCTATCTGGCCTACTACTCTTCTCTGAAATGGAGATAGTAGAACCAAATAGGTTTGTCTTGAGGATTCAACGCAATAATCTATGTAAAGCTCTTAGCTCAGAATCTGGTGCGTAATAAACAGTCAATAAGTGATAGCTCTTATTATTACTTTTTTCCCCCTTCCAAATGTGAAGACCTGGGCCACTTCTGACATATATGTTGCAAGTTGCAATTGTAAGCTAAATGTGGGCAATCACCATAAAAGACAAGAGCTGCTAGGGCCGGGCGCGGTGGCTCAAGCCTGTAATCCCAGCACTTTGGGAGGCCGAGACGGGCGGATCACGAGGTCAGGAGATCGAGACCATCCTGGCTAACATGGTGAAACCCCGTCTCTACTAAAATACAAAAAATTAGCCGGGCGTGTTGGCGGGCGCCTGTAGTCCCAGCTACTCGGGAGGCTGAGGCAGGAGAATGGCGTGAACCCGGGAGGCAGAGCTTGCAGTGAGCTGAGATCAGGCCACTGCACTCCAGCCTGGGCGACAGAGCGAGACTCCGTCTCAAAAAAAAAAAAAAAAAAAAAAAGAGCTGCTTCTCATAGATCTATAGAATACACTTATATTTGTGCTTTAAAATCTTACAATAAAGTATGGCAGTTCCTTAAAAAATTAAACATAGAATTACTATATGATCCAGCCACTCAACTTCTGGGCATGTTGCCAGATACATTGAAAGCAGGTACTTGAACAGATTGGTACACCAAGATTAGTAGCAGCATTATTCACAATAGCCAAAAGGTACACACAACCCAGATGTCCATTGATATAGATGGACAGATAAAAAAAAATGTGGTATATCCATACAATGGGGATATTATTTAGCTGTAAAAAGCAATGAAATTCTGACACATGCTACAACATGGATGAACGTTGAAGACACTGTGCTAAATGAAACAAGCCAGACACAAAATGACAAATACGATTCCACTTATACAAAGTACTTAGAGTAGTCAAATTCATAGAGACAGTAGAATTTAACACCTGTTACTGACAGACACATGATTCCCTCATATTCATTACTCACTCTAAAAGTCTGGAATGTTCAAGGCCAGCCAGAGCCTAAGCCAAAGTACCAGTGATAATTCTTATGTTTTGCTTAAACATAAGGTGTGTATTTGTTTTTCTTTCTCTTTCTTTCTTCTTTTTTTTTGAGAGGGAGTCTTGCTCTGTCGCCCAGGCTGGAGTGCAGTGGCGCGATCTCGGCTCAGTGCAAGCTCCGCCTCCTGAGTTCACGCCATTCTCCTGCCTCAGCCTCCCGAGTAGCTGGGACTACAGGCACCTGCCACCACGCCCGGCTAATTTTTTGTAGTTTTAGTAGAGACAGGGTTTCACCGTGTTAGCCAGGATGGTCTCTATCTCCTGACCTCGTGATCTGCCTGCCTCGGCCTCCCAGAGTGCTGGGATTACAGGCATGAGCCACCATGCCTGGCCTGTTTTTCTTTGAAGGATAAAAAGCTGACAACTGTAATCCTAGCACTTTGGGATGCTGAGGTGGGTGCATCACTTGAGGCCAGGAGGACGAGACTAGCCTGGCCAACATGGTAAAACCCTGTCTCTACTAAAAATGCAAAAAAATTAGCCAGACATGGTAGCACACACCTGTAATCGCATCTACTGGGCGGGCTGAGTCACAAGAATCGCTGGAACCCAGAAGCGGAGGTTAGAGTGAACCAAGATTGCACCACTGCATTCCAGCCTGGGCAACTGAGTGAGATACTGTCTCAAAAAAAAAAAAAATATATATATATATATATAAAAAGTGATTTCTTTCGTAACAAATTTCTATAGGAATTACATCATGCTTAGTTTAATTTGGGGAAGTATCTGCATATATATTTTCTCTATTTTTTCTTGGATATGAATATGTATTCTTAAAATTCCTAAAGGATGCCAAGAACGTAGCTAACAGTATCAGAAATAAACTTGAAGGAAGTGTTTCTCTACGTCTCAACAAAATCCCTTACAAGTAAATCTGTTTTTAAAATTTGTCTCAAAACATTTGCGGTAAAGACAGTTTTGGACACACATCTAATTTTTTTTTTTTTTTTTTAAATCTGTGATTTTGCCAATTGAGAAGAACTGGAAACAGGAGGGAGAATTTTGATGTTGTAGATGTTTTTGTTGATTAAGGGATAAGGGCACATACAGACAAACCCAGGAATTATCTGACTTCAGCTAAAACAACAACAACAAAACATTTCCAGTACTAGCCTGGGTAATTGCTTTTGGCATAATAGCTATTACCTCAGACAGACTGAAAGTTTAACAACTAGATTGAAGACTTCCCTTTGCAGTTCACAAATAGGAAAAACACCACCACAGAAGTTCTCTCACATATCTGACCCCCTTCGTTTCTTAATTTTACTGACAGTGTGACTGCATCTTGCAGCCATGCCCCATCTTAGCGTTCTTAAATTATAATGTTACAGGTTATTGGCCTGCCAAAATGTTTGATATGTAACATTGAACAGTTCCAAATGAGATCAAAACAATCTTGTTACTCATGGGAGTTTGTTTTTTCAAGGCTTCTGTTTCATTTTATGCACCAGCGTAGTCATTTTGTGGAAAATAAAGGTTACACTGCTTTATTAAGTCTCTTTTACAATTGTAATCCAGATTTACCATCCAATAAGAGATAACATTGTTATATTTTCAGTCATGTTCTAAGTATGTGCTGGGCATAATGGCTCATGCCTGTAATCCCAGCACTTTGGGAAGCCGAAGCAGGAGGATTGCTTGAGGCCGGGAGTTTGAGACTGGCCTGGACAATATAGCAAGACCCAGTCTCTACAAAAAATAAAAAAAGTTATCCAGGTGTTGTGGTGTGTATCTATAGTCTCAGCTACTGAGGAGATGGAGGTGGGAGGATCTCTTGAGTCCAGAAGGTTGAGGTTGTAGTGAGCTATGATTATGTCACTGTACTCTAGCCTGGGCAACAGAGTGAGACCCTGTCTCATACACACACACACACACACACACACACACGTATGCTTATTCTTATATACATTAGTATATAGATCAGAATGTATGTACATACAAGAATATTCTTAGAGGAATATTCATATTCTTAATTTATATATGTAAGAATATGTACATATAAGAATATATATACATTCTTAAATAATGTTGGTGTTGAAATATTGAAATTTCTTTTTTTTTTTTTGAGACAGAGTCTCGCTCTTTCACCCAGGCTGGAGTGCAGTGGCACTATCTCGGCTCACTGTAAGCTCTGCCTGCCGGAATCACACCATTCTCCTGCCTCAGCCTCCCGAGTACTGAGACTACAGGCGCCCGCCTGGCTAATTTTTTTGTGTGTGTGTTTTTAGTAGAGACAGGGTTTCACCGTGTTAGCCAGGATGGTCTCGATCTCCTGACCTTGTGATCCGCCCGCCTCTGTCTCTCCCAAAGTGCTGGGATTACAGGCGTGAGCCACCGCACCCAGCCTAAATATTGAAGTTTCTATTGCTATTATTTTAATTCTTGGAGGCTCATGAAGTATCTATAATCTTTCTTCCTTGAAATATATATTTCAAGCGACATATCCTTCTGAAATATCCAGAATGCATTTTGCCAGTAACAAAAGAATGTTCTTTGGAAATACCAGACTTGTAATGGGAGTTAGGGAAATTTTCCTACTTCTTTTTCTTTCTGCCTTTTTAAATTACAAAACTGTAAGAAAAACTATTGTGGTATTTAATATAAATTTTATTTGTATATAAAATATTTAAATATTTTAAGTATTAATATATTGAAGATTACATGTATCTGTGTCTATATCTATTTCAGGCCTTTAAACTCTTTGGGGAGTTCAAAGAACTAGAATAAAGAATTATTTAATTTATTTACTTTTTTTCTAAATTATTATTTTTTCCCCTAGACAGAGTCTCACTCTGTCTCCCAGGTTGGAGTGAAGTGGCATGATCTTGGCTCACTGCAATCTCTACCTCCTGAGTTCAAGCGATTCTCCTGCCTCAGCCTCCTGAGTAGCTGGGATTACAGGTGCTCACCACCATGCTGGGTTAATTTTTGTATTTTTATGAGAGACAGGGTTTCACCATGTTGGCCAGGCTGGTCTCGAACTCCTGACCTCAAATGATCTGCTCACCTCGGCCTCCCAAAGTTCTGGGATTACAGACGTGAGCCACCGCACCTGGCTAATTTATTTACTTTTAACAAATTTTGCATTGCTTCTTTTTGGTATTCCTAGAAGTAATTGTATACATAATACAATCTTTCTTTTCTCATTGTTGAGTAGAACAATAGGAGTGAATCAAAGAAGTTTCCTGCAGTTTTAAAATTCTTTCTCTACTTCTCCAAAAAATGGGTTTGATATTTACTTAAACTTTAAGTTATAGGCAGCCATGTATCCTGAAAAATAGTGAAGTGTATATATACTTTGCTGTCATAGAATTCGGTCCATGAAATACTTCAAGTGAATAAGGCCAGTTGCATAGTTCATATCCTACAATTTCATTTTCATTTAAGAGAACCACATGTTTGATTATGCAAAGACAAAGGTTTGGAAAGGTGTACAGTTATTAACTGTCATGAACCCTGGGGGAATGAGATAGAGGCAGGATTCTGGCTCAGGTTGGGTTCCCCAGAAGCAGGAGTTGAGATAAACTTTTATGGGAAGGCAACTTACTGAGAAGAGTTACAGAAAAACCTGCTAGGGAGTGGGAAAGTAGGACTGGGGACAGGAATAGCAGGCTGGTATCAAGGATGTGATATCAAGCAAAGCCTCAAGGTAGACAACTTTGGCTAGTCTTGCAAGGGAGTTCTGGAGGTTATATCTAGGAGTTGTCACTGCCAGGGACCAAAGAAATAAAATAGAGCCTTTATACTTTCATACCCTTCAGTCATTGCTAAGGACCATCCCTGGTGGAAAGGTGATATGGTTTGCCTGTGTCCCCACCCAAATCTCATCTTGAATTCCCTTGTGTTGTGGGAGGGACCCAGTGGGAGGTAATTGAATCATGGGGGCAGGTCTTTCCTGTGTTCTCCTTGTGATAGTGAATAAGTCTCACCAGATCTGATGGTTCTGCAAGGGGGAGTTCCCCTACACAAGCTCTCTTTGCCTGCTGCCATCCGTATAAGACATGACTTGCTCCTCCTTGCCTTCTGCCATGATTGTGAGGTCCCCCCAGCCACATGGAACTTTAAGCCCATTAAACCCTTTTTCCTGTATAAGTTATCCAGTATTGGGTATGTCTTTATCAGCAGTGTGAAAACAGACTAATACAGGATGAGTGTATAAATATCCAGGAAGTGCTGGCAGACTGAGGGTAGCCCCTCTACAAAGACCTGCAGGTGCTTGCTCTTGGGAGTGAGAGCACAGGGTTGGGAGGAAATGTGGGCACAGCACTGATAGCAGTTGTAGCCCTCACCCAAGTTACAGAGATTTTAAAAAGATTGGGGTTTAATTCTTTCTCAATTTAAGCCTCCCAGGACCTTTATGGTGGCTCCACAGAGATCCAGGAGCCTTCTGTTCTTTTGTTTTGTTTTGTTTTGTTTTTCCAGGCTCCTTCTGTCTTGTTGCTCCATCATCACTAGCTTATTGCCTACATCCACGTGGTCCAAGATGCTCAATATTGTGTCCATATTACCATTAGAAAAAAGGGGGAAAGTCAGGAGGAAGAGAGCACATTAATTCCTCTAAGGACAAGTTCTCAAAGTTACGTCACTTCCCCTCAAATCCCTCTGGCCGTCATTTAGTTCCATGGCCATACCTGGATGCAAGGAAGACTAGTGTTTATTACGGTTGGCCTTATGCCAAGTTAAAAATAGGAGATCCTGTTATTACGTAACCATTTCTGTAGAAGGAGAGAACACGTATTGTAGAACTATCTACTATAGTGATGTTCATTTTCTGTTTTATAGGGATATGCTTTGTTTTTTAGTTGAATACGCATGTATTTTTTGTCTTAACTATCACAGGTTAGGGGCTCCAGAAAGCAGAATTTGAGATACAACTTAATGTGCAGGATATTAAGTAGTGCCCTTCTGTTCAACTTCTGTGGAAGGGAAGAGGCAAGATTTGGCAGGGTGAGGTTGAGCTGTGGTACAATCTGAACAACAGGAGCTGACTCCACAGGGAGCTCTGGAGCTAACGTGAACTTTTTTTTTTTTTTTTTTTTTGAGACGGAGTCTCACTCTGTCGCCCAGGCTGGAGTGCAGTGGCTTGATCTCAGCTCACTGCAAGCTCTGCCTCCCAGGTTTATGCCATTCTCCTGCCTCAGCCTCCCGAGTAGCTGGGACTAGAGGCGCCCGCCACCTCTCCTGGCTAGTTTTTGTTTTTGTATTTTTTGTAGAGATGGGGTTTCACCGTGTTAGCCAGGATGGTCTCGATCTCCTGACCTCATGATCCACCTGTCTCGGCCTCCCAAAGTGCTGGGATTACAGGCAAGAGCCACCGCGCCCGGCCAACGTGAACTTTTAGAGTTGCCCTGCTTTGAGCGGAAATGGCTGGACCATGTATACCTTTGTCTCTGTTGGTTACTGGATGAGGGCTGCCTTGGGAAGCACCTGACCTTGGACAAGGCAGCTCTGCAGAGGTGATGTCTGCAGGGGCTGACAGTACTCCCAGCAAGTTCTTTCTTGAAGGGAGAGCTGGGTGACACATCTTTATGTGTGTCACAACTTGTGTGTGTGTGAAAGTAATTAATACATTTTATATATCCATTTTATAACTTAAAATTTATAATTTAAAGTTTCTTTTATTCCTTTATCAACAGTTTCTTTCTTTTTTTTTTTTTTTTTTGAGACGGAGTCTCACTCTGTCGCCCAGGCTGGAGTGCAGTGGCCGGATCTCAGCTCACTGCAAGCTCTGCCTCCCGGGTTCACGCCATTCTCCTGCCTCAGCCTCCCCAGTAGCTGGGACTACAGGCGCCTGCCACCTCGCCCGGCTAGTTTTTGTATTTTTAGTAGAGACGGGGTTTCACCGTGTTAGCCAGGATGGTCTCGATCTTCTGACCTCGTGATCCGCCCGTCTCGGCCTCCCAAAGTGCTGGGATTACAGGCTTGAGCCACCGCGCCCGGCCTATCAACGGTTTCTTGTGTAACTATTAGTACTGGGCTTTATTCTAGACACTGGAGATAGGGAAATGTCCCTCCCCTCATGAAGTTTGTATTATATTTGGAGATAGATAATAAATAAATTTTGGCTGGGCATGGCGGCTTATACCTGTAATCTCAGTACTTAGGGAGGCCGAGACAGGCGGATCAACTGACCTCAGAATTTCGAGACCAGGCTGGGCAACATGGCGAGACCCTGTCTCTATAAAAAACCCAAAAAGTAGCTGGGTGTGGTGGTGAGCCTGTAGTCCCAGCTACTTGGGGAGCTGAGGCGGAAGGGTCACTAGAGCCCGGGAGGTTGAGGCTTCAGTGAGCCATGTTGGAGCCCCTGCATGTCAGCCTTGGTGACAGAGCAAGATTCTGTCTAAAAAATAAATAAGTATAAAGAAGGGTGTTGCTGTTTTATATGGGGTGGTCAGGGAAGACTTCTCCAATAAGGTGATTTGAGTGAAATGATGGAACTAGCTATGCAGATATTTTGGAAAGAGCAGTCCAAGCTGAGTTTACAGTGAATTCCAAAACAACCCTGTGGCAGGAATGTGTAGAGTATTGGTATGTACATGACATAGCAAGGAGAGCAGTGTGGCTAGAATGAATGAGAATAGTAGGATGAAGAATAATAGGAGATAAAGTCTTGGATATAATAGTGGTGATCAGATCGTATGAGACCTTGTAAGCCATTGTAAAGGCTTGGGGACCTTTTCAGAATGAGATGGGAAACCATGTGAAGATTCTGAGCTAAGTGATAGAATTTGACATATTTTAAAAGATCATCTTGTCTGCTATGTTTGGAATGAACTGTACCCGAACAACTGGAAGAATGGAGTTGCCCCAACTGAGAAGGGGAAGACTGTGAATAGAGTAGGTTTTTGGGGTGAATAGTTGCAATTAAGTTTGGTATCTGCTAAGTTTGGAGTACCAATTAGACATTCAGATAGAGATGACAAACAGAAAGTTAGAAAATTGAGACTGGAGGCCAGGCGCAATGGCTCACGACTGTAATCCCAGCACTTTGAGAGGCCGAGGCAGGTGGATCACAAGGTCAGGAGATCGAGACCATCCTGGCTAACAACGGTGAAACCCTGCCTCTACTAAAAATACAAAAAATTAGCCAGGCATGGTGGCGGGTGCCTGTAGTCCCAGCTACTCGGGAGGCTCAGGCAGGAGAATGGCGTGAACCTGGGGGCGGAACTTGCAGTGAGCTGAGATCGCGCCACTGCTCTCCAGCCTGGGCGATAGAGCGAGACTCTGTCTCAAAAAAAAAAAAAAAAAAAAAAGAAAATGGAGACTGGAATTCAGGGGAGAGGTCCAGTGTGTAGATTAAAAAAAAAACAGTGTTGGCTGGGCGCGGTGGCTCACGCCTGTAATCCCAGCGCTTTGGGAGGCCGAGGAGTGCAGATCACGAGGTCAGGAGATCAAGACCATTCTGGCCAACATGGTGAAACCCCATCTCTACTAAAAATACAGAAATTAGCCAGGTGTGGCTGTAGTCCCAGCTACTGGGGAGGCTGAGGCAGGAGAATTACTTGAACCCGGGAGGCGAAGGCTGCAGTGAGCAAAGATCACCCACTGCACTCCAGCCTGGGTGACAGAGCGAGACCCTGTTTCAAAAAAAAAAAAAAAAAATTGATGATGATGTACAACTCATCAGTGTACAGTTGGTGTGTAAAGCCATGAAAATGCACACTGTCACCTATGGAATGAGGGGAGAAGAGAACAGCTCAGAGATCTGAGCTCAGGAACGCTCCAACATTTCCACGTTGGATCATGAGGTGAACCATCGGTGGAAACTTTGAGAAGGAGCAGCCAGTGAGGTAAGAGGAGGAAGTGACTTTTTTTGGTTTTTTATTTTTTGTTTTTTTTTGAGATGGAGTTTTGTTCTGTTGCCCAGGCTGGAGTGCAGTCGCACGATCTTGGCTCACTGCAACCTCCACCTCCCAGATTCGAGCAATTCTCCTGCCTCAGCATCCCGAGTAGCTGGGATTACAGGCGTGCAACACCATGCCCAGCTAATTTTTGTATTTTTACTAGGGACAGTGTTTCGCCATGTTAGCCAGGCTGGTCTGGAACTCCTGACCTCAAGTGATCCACCCACCTTGGCCTCCCAAAGTGTTGGGATTATAGGCATGAGCCATCATGCCCAGCCAGATATGATGTTTTAGAAGGCAACCAGGAGTGTTTCAAGAAGAGGAAAATGATCAACAGTGTCCAGTGCTGTTGATAAGTAACATAAGATGAAGACTCATAATTACCCTCTGGATTTACCAGTATGGACCTCATTGGTAGTGACAAGCAGTGATTCAGTGGAATGATGGGAACAAAGTGAATTGGTGTGTGTTCGACAGAGAATGGGGGATGAATGGGAGACAGCTCTATAGACAAGTATTCTAAAGAGTTATGCTGTGAAGGAGAGTAGAGAAACAGCATGAAGGCTAGAGGAGCATGTGAGCTAGAAAGAAGAGTTTTAGATTGGAAGCTATTGCACCCTGTTTCAATGCTGATGATAGTTATCTAGCACAGAGGCCCATTGGTGATGCTTCAAGAAGAGAACAGTTGACGGGCTGATGTCCTTGAATAACAGTGAGGGATGTGAGGGTTAAGGCATGAATGGAGGGCTTGGCTTAGATAGTAACATAGTTCAATCAAGATAATAGAAGGGAAGACAGAATAATATATATGGTTACAAGTGCAAGTAGATGGTACATTGTGGCTGGGTGTGTGTGGAGGATCTTTACTGATTGCCTCTGGTATTGTTTTTTTTTTTTTTTTTTTGAGACAGATTCTTGCTCTGTTGCCCAGGCTAGAGTACAATGGCGAGATCTCAGCTTGCTGTAGCCTCTGATTCCTGGATTCAAGCTATTCTCCTGTCTCAGCCTCCCAAGTAACTGGCACCATGCCTGGCTAATTTTTATTTATTTATTTATTTATTTATTTATTTATTTATTTATTTATTAGTAGAGACGGTGTTTCACCACGTTGGCCAGGTGGTCTTGAACTCTTGACCTCAAGTGATCCACCTGCCTTGGTTTCCCAAAGTTCTGGGATTACAGGCAGGAGCCATCATGCCCGGCCAAGCCTCTGTGTTTTGTTTATTTGTTTGTTTGTTTGTTTTGAGACGGAGTCTTGCTCTGTCGCCCAGACTGGAGTGCAGGGGCGTGATCTTGGCTCACTGCAAGCTCCGCCTCCTGGGTTCACGCCATTCTCCTGCCTCAGCCTCCCAAGTAGCTGTTACTACAGGCGTCCACCACCACGCCCGGCTAATTTTTTTTTTTTTTAATAGAGATGGGGTTTCACTGTGTTACCTAGGATGATCTCGATCTCCTGACCTTGTGATCTGCCCACCTCGGCCTCCCACAGTGCTGGGATTATAGTCGTGAGCCACCGCACCCGGCCCAGGCCTCTTTTTTTTAGTGAAATATAAAACAATTGCCATCAGCTGAAAAGTGGGGATGGGGGATAAGATGTTGGATGTGTGAGGAGAGAAGAAAAAGTATGAGATAGGGCTCTGGAAAGTGAAGAGTGAGTAGACTAGTAATGTAGTGGAAATGCCCATTCTGTGGTCATGCATTGAAAGTGAGATCAGTCAGCATGATCATGTGTATTTCTTCAGCCGTATTTAGTAGCCCAGGTGCAAGCATGGAGTAGGTAGAATGTTGGATTTAACTGAGTGATAAATAGAACTATTCACTTTGAAAGCTGTTTTTAGGAGGTCGGTGAGGTGAATGGCATTTAGAATTTTAGCTTTTTAATTATACCCATTTTGGAAGGCTAAACTTAGTGAGTGACAGGTCATTAAAAAAAAAAAAAAAGAAACGGCATTGTTCCAGGAAAGGTTCTTGGTTGAAAATTACAGACCTTAATTCCAGCAAACTTAAGCAGAAAATGAATTTACTGGAAAGTTATCAAGTACCTCACAGCATGGATGGAAAGACTGGAGAATCTGGTTCAGAAAATAGGCAGGAACCAAGGGAATCCAAAGATCTGTAATCATGGCCAAAGTCATGCCCCTGGGAGAGTCTGGTTCTGGATGCTATTGCCACCGTTTTTGAACCCTGGTATTGCATCTGTTGGAGTGAGTTCTGAACCTATCCTTTCTTTTTTTTTTATTTTTTGAGACAGATCTCGCTCTGTCACCCAGGCTGGAGTGCAGTGGCACGATGTCAGCTCACTCCAGGTTCTGCCTCCTGAGTTCACGCCATTCTTCTGCCTCAGCCTCCCGAGCAGCTACAGGCACCCGGGACTACAGGCGCCTGCCACCACGCCTGGCTAATTTTTTGTGTTTTTAGTAGAGACAGGATTTCACCATGTTGGCCAGGATAGTCTTGATCTCTTGACCTCGTGATCCACCTGCCTCAGCCTCCCAAAGTGCTGGGATTACAGGCATGAGCCACCGTGCCCGCCAACCTATCCTTTCTTATTTGAGCCACTGGCTCCATCTCAGAGACTTCTAAAAAGATTACTCTGAGGCTAAGCATGGTGGCACACCCCGGTAATCCCAGCACTTTGGGAGGCCGAGGTGGGAGATCACTTGAGTCCAGGAGGTCCCTGCTATGTCAAGAATGGAGTATAGGAGTGTAAGAGTACATGTGGGGAGAATAAGTCATGAGGCTCCAAAATAAATGATAATGACTTAGATTAGGATAGTGACAGTGGAGATGAAAAGAAGCGGATAGATTCATGAACTAGCCCATGAGCCTGTTGTTAAAATTCTTGTTTAGGGAAAAATTCCTTGCTTCTCCCTTGCCCCTTCCTCCTCCTTCCTCATCCTCTTCCTCATCTCTCCATCCCTCCTTACTCTTTCTTCCTCCTCCTCTCTCCTCCACATCCTCCCTCGTTTTCCTCTCCTTCCTCTTGTTATCTGTCTCCTCCTTTCTTGAAATCTAGACCTTTCTAGAGGCCTTTTACTCACTCCTATCTTGCACAAGGCAAAGTAACTTATCTAGCAGATATTTGATAAAATCCTGTTGTACTAATCATTTGTTAATTAAGAAAATATGGCTAGCTCCTAGTATGTATACTATTGTGCTGAAGGGGGTTGCTGTGATCATTTCAGAATTGAGTTCAAGTCTAAACACACAGAAATGGTTTATTTCTTCTAGGGCACTACATGCTTGCTGTCTAGGCTAACCTTTTTTCTAGGTGTGGATAATTGAGAATACATGATCTAGGTTTCACCTCAACTTTATTTCCCAGCACTCATTAGTTCCTTATCATAGTCATTTACATATCTGTTATTGGAAATGGGCCAAATGTTTATACATTATTTTAAAAATAATGAGAAAGAAAAAAGGTATCTTTTTGTAATCTTCCTAAGACAGTGAAGGCTAGCTACTCAGAGACTGCCGTGGGAGGATCACTTGAGCCCAGGAGTTCAAGGTTGCAGTGAGCTGTGATTGTGCCACTATACTCCAGCCTGGGTGAGAGTGAGACCCTGTCTTTCTCTTAAAACAAACAAACCCCGCTCCCCCCAACCCCAAACCAAAAAAAAATGCCAGCTAGATTACTGCCTCAAACATAATGTGCATACAAGGCATCTGGAAAGCTTGTTGAAATGCAAATTCTGATTTTGTAGGTCTGAAGTAGGGCCTAAGATTCTGCCTTTCTTTTTTTTTTTTTTTTTTTTGAGATGGAGTCTCGCTCTGTCGCCTGGGCTGGAGTGCAGTGGCCGGATCTCAGCTCACTGCAAGCTCCGCCTCCCGGGTTCACGCCATTCTCCTGTCTCAGCCTCCTGAGTAGCTGGGACTACAGGCGCCCGCCACCTCGCCCGGCTAGTTTTTTGTATTTTTTTTTTTTTTAGTAGAGACAGGGTTTCACCATGTTAGCCAGGATGGTCTCGATCTCCTGACCTCGTGATCCGCCCATCTTGGCCTCCCAAAGTGCTGGGATTACAGGCTTGAGCCACCGCGCCCGGCCGATTCTGCCTTTCTGTTAAGCTCTGTGGTAATGCTGATACTGCTGGTCTATAGAACTCATTTTGAGTAATAGGAAACTAGATAGTATTACCCTTTGCACTTTCATCTTTGTATGGGTTATTCTGCTGTGGGGCATGTTTTGGAGCTGTTTAATTTGACCAAAGGTTAAGTAGTACATTTTAAGAAGCTCGAATTGTATAACCTTTTCTTGCTTTTTTGGGCCATATTCTTGAAGGTTATAGTACTATAAATAGCTTAAGGCTTTTAGTTTCAGCTTTGGAAATAGATGAAGAGAAGTCTCAGAAGCAGTATAATTTTTACTGAATCATTAAATTTGCAGCAGCACGATTGGTTTATCTACTTGAGGTAGTCTGAACTACAAGTAGAGTATTAGTGACTGAATTAAGAATAAGAAAAGATATAATGTTGAAAATCATTATTAGATATGTAGAATATAGTTAGGAATTGGGGAGTTTCTGTTTTGTAGGGTTGGGAATGTTTTGAATGAGGTATATGGTATATCAGCACTGGGCTTCTTAGCTGGGGGTGATCTGCCTCCCAAGACACATTTGGCAATATCTGGAGACATTTTTAGCTGACACAACAAGTAGGGGGGTGGTGCTACTGGCATCTAGTGGGTAGAGGCAAGGGATGCCACTATACACTCTACAGTGTACCAGACAGCCCCCACAACAAAGACTTATTTGGCCCAAAATGGCAGGAGTGAGAAGGTTAAGAAACTCTATGTTAGTGAGTTTCCAAAAGCACTTTATTTTTAAAATTAAAAATAATACAGCCAGGCATGGTGGTTCATGCCTGTAATCCCAGAACTTTGGGAGGCCAAGGCATGAGGATTGCTTGAGCCCAGGAGTTCAAGACCAGCATGGACAAAATAGTGAGACTCCATCTCTACAAAAAATTAAGATATTAGGTGGGTGTGTGCATTAGTTTATTTTCACATTGCTGTAAAGAACTATCTGAGACTGGGTAATTTATAAAACAAAGAGGTTAAATTAACTCATAGTACTATATAGCCTGTACAGGAATCATGGCTGGGTAGGCCTCAGGAAACTAACAATCATGGAGGAAGGCAGAGGGGAAGCAGCAACGTCTTACATGGCTGGAGAAGGAGGAAGAGAGAACAGTGGGGAGGTGCTACACACTTTTAAACAACCATATCTTCTGAAAACTTACTATCAGGAGAACAGCAAGGGGGAAATCTGCACCCATGATCCATTCACCTCCTATCAGGCCCCTCCTCCAATATTGGGAATTACAATTTGATGTGAGATTTGAGTGGTGACACAAATCCAAACCATATCAGCATGGTGGTGTGCATCTGTAGTTCCAACTACATGGGGTGGTGAGGTGGAAGAATTGCTTGAGCCCAAGAGTTTGAGTCTGCCATGAACTGTGATTGTGCCATTGCACTCCAGCCTGGGTGACAGTGAGACCCTGTCTCAAAAAAAAAAAAAAAAAAAAAAAATTGAGACCATTCTATTGATGTATCAACAAAAACTTTTTAAATGAGAATTTTTAAATTTACAGAAAATTAAATAGAATAATTAATTCCCACTATCTCATCACCTGACTTCAACAATCATGAATTGATGGCCAATTGTATACTTTATGTATGTATATTAGATCTATAAGTTTGATATATTTGAGTATATCCACACTCACCTAACCCTGAGTTTTTGAAGCAAATTCTAGGTATTACATCATTTAATCTGCAAATATTTCAGTATGCATATTTAAAACATGAGGACTCTCTTTTTGAGCCATTATCACACACATAAAATTACCAGTTTCCCTGATTCATTATCTCTCCTCTCTTGTTTTCTTCCAAATGGATTTTTTTGCTTTTAATGAGATTTCACATAATGAAAGAGCGCTAATTTTGCAAAGCGATGGAAATCAGTGCTACGTGGGCCAAACAAAAGCTATCTGCTGCAAATACTTTTTTCTAATTATTTGTCTAGAATGTCTTTATTTATTTGAAGGTACCATATAAAATAATGCAATACTTTCTCTTTTCTACTGTGTCTGTTTTTCAAATCACCTTTCTCATCTTTCCCAATGTTTTCTGAGGTATCTTCAGACTTTGGTGTATTTGCTGTAGCAATGGCCTCTGGGGACTAGTTACTAGTTACTAGCTAGTACCTGCAGAAATCATTTACTTAACTGGTGGTGAGCTTCTTGAGGGCAAGGACCAAGTCTTACCAACTTTCTGCCTGATACCATTAGCATGTTTTCAATGTTTGTTGGATGGCTTCTACTAATCTTGAGGGCATCATGCCAATATTGACTGAAGTATCAATCAATGCTACTGGCATGTGGTATTTACAACAAAAAACTAAGTGTTCTTATTTAGCTGTAACATGTCTATAGCAGAGGAGGTAAGTCAGATGTTAACATTTGGTACCTGCATCTATGGGTGACCTCTATATAAGGAGGTGAAGTAGAGAATGCTGCTTTCTCTAGTCACATTCCTTTGTTTCTTCTTATACTTATTTATAGGGTGACCATATATCCCAGTTTGCCTGACACAGTCTGTTTTTCCACAGTCTAATAGTGCCCCTTTTCATTCACAGAATTGTCTCAGTCTAAGTGGTAAATTAAATGGCAGTATTACTTACATAACATTTAATGTATGCCAGACCCTCTTCTAAACACTTTACATACATTCTCACTTAACCTTCATGATAACCCTGAGAAGCAGTTTCTATTATTCTACCCACTTTACACACGGGAAAGTTGAAACACAAAGAGGTCAAATGACTTGGCTAAAATCATGCAGCTGTATTTGAATAGTAAGTGGCAGCACCAGGATTGAGTGCAGGCTGTTTGGCACCAGTGCTCTTACCCACGCCACTCTTGCCTGTATGCCGTTCCCAAATATATCTGCCTTTGTAGACTACATTTTGATCTATTAGGAATATCCTGATAATTAATCTGCATATGTTTAGATCAGCAGTCTGGCTAAGGCTTTGGAATTTGAAGGGTTTCCTTTGTTTTCACAAAATCCTTATAGGTTCCACATGTACTACTAGGCCAATCCGATTATAGTCTTCTTTCTCACAAGATTGAATGGTGACCTTTTTTCATCTTTGTAATACCAGCTATTCAGCATTCCCTCTGAGACCCTCCAGTAATGAGGTTTCCCAGCATTTGGATAGTCTCAAGTCCCTGCCACAGTCACTTTTCCTTACCTCTGACCACCTGTGGTAGTTGAAGTTCTCTTTCTAGCACCTAGAACAGTGGCAGCCGTAGAGCAGACACACACAAACTGTTTCACTGCCTTTGATTAGTTCATATTTTGCAGTTGCCTGGAAACAGTGTTCAAGGCACTTACATAAGGTGCTTTAAGGAAGAGGTTATTTCACACAGCTACTGCTTTCAAGTAGCTTACAGTTTAGGAAGGGGATGACGAGTGTACACAAATAACTATGATCTAAGGTAACTGAGCTATATAAGCGAAGTATTTTAAGAGTTCAGAAAAAAACAAATTGTTTCTGACAGGAGTGATCCAGAAAAGTTTGATAGAAATGGTGGCACTAAGTCAGTTTAGTAACTTTTAAATTGGCTAAAAAATTACTGTCTTGTTGTCTAAAGACAGGTCTTATGTTTGCTAAGGGTAGAGGCTTCACAGAAGAATAAGACTTGATGAGCCTCCAGGAGAAGAGGATGTGTCACCTTGACACTTGGTCCTCTTGGGAGGACACTCAGCAGTCTTGCTCATTTTTTATGGTATCATCATTATCATCATGGCACGTTTTAACCCTCTAGGTGGCTCAGATGGCAAAGAATTATTATATATATCTTGAGACAGGGTCTCACTTTGTTGCCCAGGTGCGATCACGGCTCACTGCATTTCAACCTTCTGAGCTCAAGTGATCCTCCTACCTCAGCCTTCTGAGTAGCTGAAACTATAGGTGTGCACCACAACACCTAGCTAAGTTTTTAATGGGGACTCTTGGACTTAAGTAATCCTCCTGCGTTGTCCTCCCAAAGTGCTGGGATTACAGGCATGAGCCACTGCACCCAGCCAATATCTTTTAAATGTAGAAGCCTGTTATTTGATTTTTTTTCTCTTTGAGACAGAGTCTTGCTGTGTCGCCCAGAGCTGGAGTGCAGTGGTGCAATCTCAGCTCACTGCATTCCCCGCCCTCTAGGTTCAAGTGATTCTCCTCCCTCAGCTTCCTGAGTAGCTGGGACTACAGGTGCACACCCCCACGCATGGCTGATTTTTGTATTTTTAGTTGAGACGGGGTTTCACCATGTTGGCAAGGCTGGTCTCGAACCCCTGACCTCAGGTGATCCACCCACCTCAGCCTCCCAAAGTGCTGGGATTACAGGCATGAGCCACTGCACCCATCTATTATTTGATTTTTTTTTTAACCTTTTTAAGTCTGTTGATGTTCCCAAGATATTTTTCCTTAATAAAGACACAGTCTACTTTTATTACAATATAATTACATTTGCCTTTTTAATTGGTAGTAATAAAAATGGTTCCTTTGTCATAGGATTTGTCACAGTAGTCTAGTAAAATAGGGTAGTTAGTGCTCATTATCCTCAATACGAATGAAGAAACTGGAATTTGATAAAACTGTAAAAGCTGCATGACTTTGGGGAAAATGGAACAGTTGAGATCTGGACTTGGGTCTTCAGAATTAGCATCCAGTGTATGTATATCACATAGCCTTATTTAGCTTATTAGATTTTTAAAAAATTATATCAAGATAAAGAACAAGGAAAGTTGTGGTTATCTCATGTTATAACCGTCTTTTAGTAAATGTCATTATAGAATCTATGTTAGCATGATCAATCTGTTTTCATTTCTCAGTTGACAGGCCCATTAGCACTGCTTTGATGATTGTAGACATAATGCATTCTACAGAAAGGGAAATCCTGAAGGGGTTGCAGGTGGCCTATATGGTACCTGTGTGCAAATTAGAAAAAGCCTGCCTCTCTAGGGGAACCAGAGTGCTTCTTTTCTGTGGTCAGTCAGAAGAAGCAGCTTCGGCCCCAGCCAGGATGATGAGCTTGGAGCATGGGCGTCTGGATTGTTGTCTCTGCTTGGCCTCTTTTATGTAGTGCTTAAAAAGCAGCAGCCAAGAGTCTTGTTCATATTAACTAATTTATGAGGGTCTGGGTTTAAACATTTTTTTTTTTACTCTTGTATTTATAGACAGACCCTCTTGTTCCTCCATACACCAAGTACATACCTGCCTCAGCATCTTTGTACTTGTTCCTCTACCTGGAACCTGGATCTCCCAGCCCTCACTTCATCCAGGTCTCCACTCCAGTGGAACTCTGCAAGCTTCACCTCGCCTACTCCAGTGAAAGTATCACCCTCCGTCATTCTCTCTTCCTGCTGTACTTTTTTCATAGTACTTCTTACCACTTGGAATATTATATTTATCCTCATTTTATTTTTGTCTTTCACAGAGTGTAGAAAGTACACTCTGTGAAAGCGGGTATTTTTTTTCACTGCCATGTTCTAGCACCTGGAAAAACACCTGGCACATAGAAGGCTCTCAATATTTGTTGAATGATTGAACTAACAGTGTGATTACTCAGTTTTCATGCAGCTGATGAAGACTACCCGAGACTGGGCAATTTACAAAAGAAAGAGGTTTAATTGGACTTACACTTCCGTGTATCTGAGGAAGCCTCAAAATCATGGCAGAAGGCAAGGAGGAGCAAGTCATGTCTTTTTTTTTTTTTTTTTTTTTTGAGATGGAGTCTTGCTGTGTCACACAGGGTGGAGTGCATTGGGTGGAGTGCATCAGCTCACTGCAACCTCCGCCTCCTGGATTCAAGCAATTCTCTTGCCTCAGCCTCTGGAGTAGTTGGGATTACAGGCGTGCACCACCACACCCAGCTAATCTTTGTATTTTTAGTAGAGATGAGGTTTCACCATGTTGACCAGGCTGGTCATGAACTCCTGACCTCAGGTGATCCACCTGCCCCAGCCTCCTAATGTGCTGGGATTACAGGCATGAGCCACCATGCCCGGCCTGCAAGTCACATCTTACATGGATGACAACAGGCAGAGAGAGCTTGTGCAGGGGAACTCCTCTTTTTAAAACCGTCAGATCTCATGAGAATTATTGTCTGTCACGAGAACAGAACAGGAAAGACTTGCCCCCATTGATTTAGTTACCTCCCACTGGGTCCCTCCCACAACACATGGGAATTCAAGATGAGATTTGGGTGGGGACACAGCCAAACCTTATTCTGCCCCTGGCCCCTCCCAAATCTCATGTCCTCACATTTCAAAACCAATCATGCTTTCCCAACAGTCCCCCAAAGTCTTAACTCATTTCAGCATTAACTCAAAAGTCCAAAGTTTCATTCGAGACAAGGCAAGTCCCTTCTGTCTATGAGCCTGTAAAATCAAAAGCAAGTTAGTGACTTCTTAGGTACAGTGGGGGTACAGGCATTGGATAAATACAGCCATTCAAAAATGGGAGAAATTGGCCAAAACAAATGGGCTACAAGCTCCATGCAAGTCCTCAATCCAGCAGGTCAGTCAAATCTTAAAGCTCCAAAATGAACTCCTTTGACTCCATGTCTCACATCCGGGTCACGCTGATGCAAGAGGTGGGCTCCCATGGGCTTGTGCAGTTCCGCCCCTGTGGCTTTGCAGGGTACAGCCTCCCTCCCTGCTGCTTTCATAGGCTGGCATTGAGTTTCTACAGATTTTCCGGGCGCGTGGTGCAAGCTGTCAGTGGATCTAACATTCTGGGGTCTGAAAGATGGTGGTCCTCTTCTCATAGCTCCACTAGGCAGTGCCCCAGTAGGGACTCTGTGTGGGAGTTCCAACCCCACATTTCTTTTCTGAGCTGCCTTAGCAGAGGTTCTCCATGAGGGCCCCGCCCCTGCAGCAAACTTTTGCCTGGGCTTCCAAGCATTTCCATACTCTTCTGAAATCTAGGCAGAGGTTCCCAAACTTCAGTTCTTGACTTCTATGCACCCTCAGTCTCAACACCATGTGGAAACTCCCAAGGCTTAGGGCTTGCACCCTCTGAAGCAACAGCTTGGGCTGTACCTCGGCCCCTTTTAGTCATGGCTGGAGTGGCTTGGATGCAGGGCACCAAGTCTCTAGACTGCACATGGCACGGTGACCCTAGGCCCGGCTCACAAAACCATATTCTCCTAGGCCTTCAGGCCTGTGATGGGAGGGGCTGCCGTGAAGATCTCTGACATTCCCTGGACATGTTTTCTGTTGTCTTGGGGATTAACTTTGGGCTCCTCATTACTTATACAAATTTCTGCAGCCGGCTTGAATGTCTCCCCAGAAAATGGATTTCTCCTCTCTGTCACATTGTCAGGCTGCAAATTTTCTGAACTTTTATGCTCTTCTTCCCTTATAAAACTGAGTGCCTAGGGCCGGGCACGGTGGCTCATGTCTGTAATCCTAGCACTTTGGGAGACTGATGCGGGCAGATTGCCTGAGCTCAGGAGTTTGAGATCAGCCTGGGCAACATAGTGAACCTCCATCTCTACTAAAAAATACAAAAAATTAGCCGGGTGTGGCAGTATGCACCTGTGGTCCCAGCTACTCAGGAGGCTGAGGCAGGAAAATTGCTTGAACTCGGGTGGCAGAGGTTGCAGTGAGCCGAAATGGTGCCATTGCACTCCTGCCTGGGCGACAGAGCACTAAATCAATTTCTAAAAATTGTTTTAGTGATTCTTGTAGGTCTCATAATATTTTTTTCAAAGAGTGATTTTCAGTCACTGGGTAGTGGAAAGCCTGAAAATACTTTTACTAATTTTTTAAGGAAAAGGAGAGGTAGGCTCTATGGGATTTGAAATACTGGGATAACTCAGGATCAGACAACTCTATTTCACAATCTTTGTGTTTTTATCTAAGGATGCATACTATGTGGGTCCTTTGAGAAGAAGAGCATGACTTCGGGGTTTTTTTCTAACTGTAACTCTGGAGAAATAACTTACTTGAGCCTGTTTTTCATCTCTAAATTCTGGTGACAGTGCCTACCTTATAGGATTGTGCAGATGATAAGTATACAAAATGCCTGGCATGGTTTCTGGAGCGTGGGAGCTTGATTTCTCCTGTACTCTGCCACCTGCCTTTTTCTTCCTCCTTCCAGCTACAGGTGACTAAGGATCCAAGGAACTGAGAGGCAATTTCTTTTCTTCTCTTTTCTTTTCTTTGCTTTTTTTTTTTTTTTTTGTGACTTCCCTCTAGTTAAGCAATCTCAGATTTTAAGCTGCTTTTGGTAGTATGTAGACAATCAAGGTATCTTTTAGAATTCATTTGGCATCTTGTTTATCGCTGTAATTCAAGGAGTAATTCATGTGCTTTGTTTTGTTGTCTGCACCTATTCCCTTCACAGACTTTGGGGTCGAATTCCTGCTTTTGTAATCAAATGCTGAATGAAAACTGATGGTCAATAACTGTCTTTATTTATTACATCCTTCTCCTCATGTTCTGTGAAAAACCTTTTTTTTTTTTTAAGTCACCAACATGTTTGCCAATGCATATAGATTTGGATGCTAACAGGGATTTCTTAAACACCATCATGTAAATTCTATGATTGTCATTGTATCAACAGGATAGTGGTGTCATTTACAGACTCAAAGACTGGGAATTCTTGAACTAATGAGTTGTTAATTAAGGTCGGTTAAAAAAACCCAGGCATTTTTATATGAAGATGCTTTCTCTATGAAATTTGATTAAACAGTATAGCATTTAACTAGTAAGTGTGAAAATGATTTACTAAGAAGCGAGGAACAGGATTTAAAAGAAGCACAACCAACTTCCAGTTATAGATGTCTGAGGAGCCGGCCGGGCGCAGTGGCTCAAGCCTGTAATCCCAGCACTTTGGGAGGCCGAGACGGGTGGATCACGAGGTCAGGAGTTCGAGACCATCCTGGCTAACACGGTGAAACCCCGTCTCTACTAAAAATACAAAAAACTAGCCGGGCGAGGTGGCGGGCGCCTGTAGTCCCAGCTACTCGGGAGGCTGAGGCAGGAAAATGGCGTAAACCTGGGAGGCGGAGCTTGCAGTGAGCTGAGATCTGGCCACTGCACTCTAGCCTGGGCGACAGAGCGAGACTCCGTCTCAAAAAAAAAAAAAGATGTCTGAGGAGCCTTCTCAATTATATGCTGATCTTCTCTCCCTTTTAATTATGTGCTATATAATGAAGCAATAAAAAGGCTCACAATTTAAGCATTAATGATTGATTTAACCAAAGATATATAATATAAATATTAGCTTATATAACCCCAAATAATGATATAATTAATAATAATAAAACTAATGATGGGGGGAGGCACTCTGGGAGCTGTAAGAGAACAAAACTCTTATTTGCCATTACAGAAAATCTGTAATATCAAAAATAGATGAATCAAGCAATTGCAAGAAAGCTTATTGTGTAGGAAAATAGAGGAAACTACCAGGTAAAACAGAAGAATTGAAAGTTTTTTGATTTTTGGTTTTTCTTACATTTTAGAGAGAGGGTCTTGCTCTATCCCCCAGGCTGGAGTACAGTGGTGCAGTTATGGCTCACTTGCCTCAGATTCCCAAGTAGTTGGGGCTAGAGGTGTGCACCACCACGTCCACCTAAGTTTTAGATTTTTTATAGGAGTCTCACTGTGTTTCCCAGGCTGGTCTCAAACTCCCAGGCTCAAGTGACTCTCCTGCCTTGGCCTCTCAAAGCACTAGGATTTTAAGTGTGAGCCACTATGGCCGGCCTAAGAGTGGGAAACTGTTGATGCTGGCAGTATAGGATTGGTGGGGGGAAGGGTGAACCAACAGACTACTGTCTTTAAATGTTTGTGGTTAATGTTGACTTTTTTTGAGACAGAGTTTCACTCTTGTTGCCCAAGCTGGAGTGCAGTGGCGTGATCTCAGCTCACTGCAACCTCCGCCTCCTGGGTTCAAGCGATTCTCCTGCCTCAGCCTTCCGAGTAGCTGGGATTACAGGCATGTGCCACCATGCCTGGCTAATTTTTTGTATTTTTGGTAGAGATGGAGTTTCACCATATTTGCCAGGCTGGTCTTGAAGTCTTGACCTTAGGTGATCTGCCCACCTTGGCCTTCCAAAGTGCTGGGATTACAGATGTGAGCCAACACGCCTGGCCTATTATTGACTTTTTTATTGTTTATATATTATTTTGACAAAAATAAAAGTTAACTATGAGAAAAGAAAAATAGAAATATAAGCAATCCAAAAACGTGAAGACAGCTCACAAAAAGGAATAATGTATTTGCAAATCATTTATCTGGCAAAGTGCTTTTATCTAGAATGTGTAATGAACTCTTAAAATGAAATAATAAAAAGAAAATTCATGAAAGAAATGCACCAAAGGCTGGATGTGGTGGCTTATGCCTGTAATCCCAACACTTTGGGAGGCAGAGGGGGTGGATCACTTGAGGTCAGGAGTTCGAGTCCAACCTGGCCAACATGGTGAATCACTGTCTTTACTAAAAATACAAAAATTAGCTGGGCATGGTGGCAGGTGCCTATAATCCCAACTACTTGGGAGGCCGAGGCACGAGAATAGCTTGAACTCGGGAGGCAGAGGTTGTAGTGAGCCAAGATTGCGCCACTGGACTCTAGCCTGGGTGACAGAGCAAGACTCCGTCTCAAAAATAAATAAATAAATAAATAAATGTCAAGTATCTGAGTAGACATTTCTTCAAAGGAAATATACAAAGCACCAGTAAACACATGAGAAGCCATCAGGGAAATCCAAATCTCTCTAGACATATAATAACAAGTGTTGTTGAGGATGTGGAGAAATACAGTACTTCATACATTGCTGCATGTGTGAAATGGTACATTTGGAAAATAGTCTGGTAGAGTTGTCAGATGACCCAGCAATTCTACTAGGAGGTATATCCCCAGAATAAATGAAAACATGTCTATACAAAGTCTTGTAGGCAAATATTTGTAGCA
Organism: Piliocolobus tephrosceles; assembly: GCF_002776525.5. Lineage (NCBI taxonomy): Eukaryota > Metazoa > Chordata > Mammalia > Primates > Cercopithecidae > Piliocolobus > Piliocolobus tephrosceles. The sequence goes on from NC_045447.1 coordinate 13,515,385, forward strand.
GTACTATTCATAGTAGCCAAAAAGTATAAGTCTGTTCATCAACTGATGAAAGGAGAAACAAAATGTGGCATATCCATACAATAGAGTATTCCAAGAAAAAACAAATACAACCAATCAGTTACTGCTTAAAGAAAAAGTAACTTTTCTTTCTCTTTTGAGGAAAAGTTTATTCTTTTCTTACCTATCATGCATCCAATTTATTGTAGACAAAACATGAAATGTAGGAAAGCAGAATTGTCACGGAATAAATCATATAACCATATGAGTAGGGACTGGCTCTGTCACCCAAGCTGGAGTGCAATGGTGCTCCCACCTCAGCTTCCCGAGTAGCTGGGACTATGGGCACACACCACCATGCCCAGCTAATTTTTTCATTTTTTTTGTAGAAAAATGGAGTTTCGGCTGGGTGTGGTGGCTCACGCCTGTAATCCCAGCACTTTGAGAGGCCAAGGCGGGTGGATCACCTGAGGTCAGCAGTTCGAGACCAGCCTGGCCAACATGGTGAATGAAACCCCATCTCTACTAAAAATTTGCATTAGCCAGGTGTGATGGTGCTTGCCTGTAGTTCCAGCTACTAGGGAGACTAAGGCAAGAGAATCGCTAGAAACTGGGAGGCGGAGGGTTGCAGTGAGCTGAGATCACGCCGCTGCACTCCAGCCTAGGTGACAGAGTGAGACTCTGTCTCAAAAAAAAAAAAAAAAGAGAAGAGAAAAATGGTGTTTCACCATGTTGGCCAGGCTGGTCTCGAACTCCTGAACTCAAACAATTTGACTGCCTCGACCTCCCAAAGTGCTGGGATTACGGAGGTGAGCCACCGCCCAGCCATCCATGTTTTCTTTTTTCTTTGGAAGTGCAGACCACACACACAGTGTTTTGTTTCTGTTTTTGTTTTTGTTTTGAGATGGCTTCTCACTCACTCTGTGGCCGAGGCTGGAGTACAGTGGTGCGATCCTGGCTCACTATAGCCTCTGCCTCCTGGCTTCAAGCGATTCTCCTACCTCAGCTTCCTGAGTAGCTGGGATTACAGGCGCATGCCACCAGGACCGGCTAATTATTGTATTTTTAGTAGAGATGGGGTCTCACCATGTTGGCCAAGCTGGTCTCGAACTCCTGACCTCAAGTGATCCACCTGCCTCGGACTCCCAAAGTGCTGAGATTACGGGTATGAGCCACTGCGCCTGGCCCATAAGTATCTTTCAGTGAGTTATTTTTATTGTTGTCGTTCTGCTTAGTACAGATTAACCCAACATTTGATGACTAACAGCCTTCTGTCAGAGTATGCTGAGATGTTGTTCCAGTGTCCCCTAATGATTTTCGTGTTGTTTGTATCTGTACTACATACAGAGACTGTTGGCCTGTTGGCCACTGTTGCTCTCATCTTTGTATATGATTGTTCAACAAGGAAATGTCTGTTGGCTGGGTGTGATGGTTCACACCTATAATCCTAGCACTTTGGGAGGCCGTTGAGGGTGGACTGCTTGAGGTCAGGAGTTCAAGACCAGGCTGGCCAACATGGTGAAACCTCATCTCTAGTAAAAATACAACAAGGCCGGGCATGGTGGCTCACGCCTATAATCCTGCACTTTGGGAGGCTGAGGCGGTTGGAAAACTGGAGGTCAGGAGTTCAAGACCAGCCTGGTCAACATAGTGAAACCCTGTCTCTACTAAGAATACAAAATTAGCTGGGCATGGTGGTGCATGCCTGTAATCCCAGCTACTTGGGAGGCTGAGGCAGGAGAATCACTTGAACCCGGAGGCGGAGGTTGTTGTGAGCAGAGATCGTGCCACTGCACTCCAGCCTGGGCATCAAGAGCAAAACTCCATCTCACACACACACACACAAAATTTTTTAGCTGGGCGTGGTGGTGCATGCCTGTAATCCCATCTACTTGGGAGCCTGAGGCAGGAGAACTGCTTGAACCTGAGAGCAGAGGTTGCAATGAGCCAGGAGATCATGCCACTGCACTCCAACCTAGGCCACAGAGTGAGTGAGAAGCCGTCTCAAAAAAAAAAAGGAATGAAACATCTGTGTGGCCTGCACTTCTTTACAGACTAAATAGAAATATAGAAGTAATAGCTTGTTGGTTGGTGATTGAGGCCCTTGCTTACATCTCTTGTTTCCTCTTGAGTTTTAGTGTTATAAATAAATAAATGGTTATTTAAATGAAACTACATTGTGAGTTCTCTACTAGAGACAGTTTGAATGAATTGTTAGGAGTAGGTGGCTTTGAGTCATGCTTCCTTACATCTGTCTTCAGATTCATATTTTGGAAGCTTTCTTTCATTTTGTGTATTTTTGTGTTTCCTGCCCCATTAGCTTCATAAATAGTCATTCCATGCATCTTATTTGTATGTATTGTTTTTAGATAACCAACTAACTGGACCTTATTTTTTCATCTTTTATTTTTTTCGAGATGGAGTTTCACTCTTACTGCCCCGACTGGAGTGCAGTGGTGTGATCCTGCGACCTCTGCCCCCTGGGTTCAAGTGATTCTCCTGCCTCAGCCCCCTGAGTGGTTGAGATTACAGACATGCGCCACCATGCCTGCCTAATTTTGTATTTTTTGTAGAGAGGGGGTTTCACCATGTTGGTCAGGCTGGTCTCGAACTCCTGACTTCAGGTGATCTGCCCACCTCGGCCTCCCAAAGTGTTGGGATTATAATCCCATGAGCCACCATCCCTGGCCAGTTTTTTCATATTAATAATATAGGAGTTTAGATTTTATTGGATTTGTATTTAAATTAGATCAAGTTTGGGTTTGGGAACCAGCATAACTGCAAGCCTGGAAATCCTTAGGAGATTCTATCTGTTCTTTGCCACTGAGAGAAGTAGTAACTATCCTGAAAATAAGGCAGAATGAGGCTAGGCGTGGTGGCTCATGCCTGTAATCCCAACACTTTGGGAGGCCGAGGTGGGCGGATCACTTGAGGTCAGGATTTCGAGACCAGCTTGACCAACATGGTGAGACCCCGTCTCTACTAAAAATACAATAATTAGCCAGGCATGGTGGTGGGTGCCTGTAATCCCAGCTACTCAGGAGGCTGAGGCAGGAGAATCACTTGAACCTGGGAGGTGGGGGTTGTAGTGAGCCAAGATTGTGTTGTTGCACTTCAACCTGGGTGACAGAGCAAGACTTTATCTTTAAACAAATAAACAAACAAACAAAAAAATCGAGAGTGCTTAAGGAAATTGGGAGCATTTGGAAGAATAGGAAGAACAGAAGCCTGCAGTCTGAAATGTATTTGACTAACCATACAGGGGAAAAAACCTTTCAGAGTGATTAAATCCTGTACTCTTCATTTTATTTACACATTTATTTATTTTTATTTTTGTTTTTTGTTTCTTTTTTGTCTTTATATTACATTTATTTTAAAAGTGCCCTTGTATAAGTGTCTTTTTACTGCATAAACAGATTCATAGGATAGACATTGCTCCAAAGAAGATGTACAAGTGGCCAATAAGCAGGTGAAAAGATGCTCAACATCACTTGTCTGTAGAGAAATGCAAATCAAAACTACACTCATTCAGATGGCTGCTATCAAGAAGGAATAATAGTAATAAATAGAAAATAGCAAGTATTGAGAAACATGGAGAAGTGGGAGCTCTTGTGCATTGTTGGTGGGACTATAAAATGATACAGCCACTGTGGAAAACAATATGGCAGTTCCTCAAAAGCTTAAAAATAGAACCCTCATATGATCCAGCAATTCTGCTTCTAGGTTTTTACCCAAAAGAAGTGAAAGAAGGTTCTTGATGAGATATTTGTATACCCATGTTCATAGCAGCATTATTCACAATAGTTATAACATGGCAGCAACCATGTGTCCATCAATGGATGAATAGAGAAGCGAAATATGGTATATAAAAACAAGGGCAAATTATTCAGCCTTAAAAAGGAAGGAAGTACTGATATATGCTACACCATGGATGGATCATGAGGACATAATGCCAAGTGAAATAAGCTAGACACAAAAAGATAAATACTGTATGATTCCACTTACATGATATTCTTAGAGGAGTCAAACCTATAGAGACAGGAAGTAGATTGGTGGCTGCCAGGGGCTAGGAGGAGGGGAAAATGGGGGAGTTATTATGTAATGGGTATAGAATTTCAGTTTTACCAGATTAAAATGGAGATAGATGGTGGTGATGGCTATACAACACTATGAATGGACTCAGTACCACTGCACTGTACACTTAGAAATGGTTCAGATGGGCCGGGCACGGTGGCTCAAGCCTGTAATACCAGCACTTTGGGAGGCCGATGCGGGCGGATCACGAGGTCAGGAGATCGAGACCATCCTGGCTAACATGGTGAAACCCCGTCTCTACTAAAAATACAAAAAATTACCCGGGCGTGGTGGCGGGCGCCTGTAGTCCCAGCTACTCGGAGGGTGAGGCGGGAGAATGGCATGAACCCGGGAGGCAGAGGTTGCAGTGAGCCGAGATCGCGCCACTGCACTCCAGCCTGGGCGACACATCGAGACTCCGTCTCAAAAAAAAGAAAAGAAATAGTTCAGATGGTAAATATGTATATTTTACCACAATAAAAAAGTAGAAAAAGAAGTCATAGGAATACATTTTTAAAAGCTATTTTCTGCATTTTTCAAGTTTTTCTGTTTTTTTTTTTTTTTTTTTTTTTTTTTTGAGAGGAGTCTCGCTCTGTCACCCAGGCTGGAGTGCTGTGGCCAGATCTCAGCTCACTGCAAGCTCCGCCTCCCGGGTTCACGCCATTCTCCTGCCTCAGCCTCCCGGGTAGCTGGGACTACAGGCGCCGCCACGTTGCCCGGCTAGTTTTTTTTTTTTGTAGTTTTTAGTAGAGACGGGGTTTCACCATGTTAGCCAGGATGGTCTCGATCTCCTGACCTCGTGATCCGCCCATCTCGGCCTCCCAAAGTGCTGGGATTACAGGCTTGAGCCACCGCGCCCGGCCTAAGTTTTTCTGTGTTATTTCTTAATTTATACTCTCAGTTATTAAACACTGTTTGCTTCATTGTTACTTTTGTACATTGGAGTGATATAATTCTTAATAGTTACTTGAGTAAGAGAAGAAATTTTTAATGTAGCTGTATCTTTTCTCAGTAATAAGAATCTGTACTATCTCACGCCTGTAATCCCAGCACTTTCGGAGGCTGAGGCAGGCGGATCACGAGGTCAGGAGATCAAGACCATCCTGGCCAACATGGTGAAACCCTGTCTCTACTAAAACTACAAAAATTAGCTGGGCTTGGTGGTGCCCACCTGTAGTCCCAGCTACTTGAGAGGCTGAGGCAGGAGAATCACTTGAACCTGGGAGGCAGAGGTTGCAGTGAGCCCAGATCACACCACTGCACTCCAGCCTGGCGACAGAACAAGATTCCATCCCAAAAAAAAAAAAAGAATCTCTATTTTCCCGTCTCTTGCCCTCTTTAGTTTTCCCTTCTGGCACTGGCATTGAAACAAATGCATGCAGATCTGTATGCCTTAAGCAGTGAAAGTAATTTGTTCTTTTGCCCTGAACACCTCATGCTAATCAGAACTTAGTTTCCTCAGTAGGTATGGACTAACTAGAGACAATGCAGAATACAGCAAGTGGAGTCAACATTTACTCTGATTAACCAACACTCCTTTTGCCCTGTGAATCAAGCAATTGTGTGTTCTCTTTTTTTTCCTGCCTTTTTTCCCTTTCACTGCAGTGCTTTCTGTTAGGTTGTGCTATGTCTCAGTTGAATTAGTACTTGAATTTGTATAGTTGTGTGTGCTAGATAAACATCTCTCTTTTTCTATATTTGATAGGCAAAATGATGTCTTTATAGTCTTGTGGGCAGTATTTTACAAATGGCCTTCTGGCTGTGTATCACTGCTGCTCCATGCCAAAACTCCTTTGGCTTCCTTTTCTTAAACTCTCTGTCCTCATGGTATTATTCAGTTTCTGTATACATTGATCAACAAGAAGTTTGGTACCTCTGCATTTCTCTTTTCATTATTATCATAGCATGTAACTTTTTTTCTTTGAGTTGGTCTCATTCTGTCACCCAGGCTGTAGTGCAGTGGTACAGTCATGTTCATTGCAGCCTAGAACTCCTGGGCTCAAGCCATCCTTCCACCTCAGCCATCCTAATAGCTAGGACTATAGGCATACAACACCATGCTAGGCGAATTAAAAATAAATTTTTTTATAGAGATAGAGTCTTGTGATAGTATATTAGTCTGTTTTCACACGGCTAATAAAGACATACCTGAGACTGGGTGATATAAAGGAAAAGGGGTTTAATGAACTCACATGTCCATGAAGCTAGGCAGCCTCACAATCAGGTGGAAGGTGAAAAGCACATCTTACATGGCAGCAGACAAGAGAGAAAATGAGAACCAAGTGAAAAGGGTTTCCTCTTACAAAACCATCAGATCTTGTGAGACTTGTTCACTACCATGAGAACAGTATGGGGGAAACCGCCCCCATGATTCAATTATCTCCCACTGGGTCCCTCCCACAACACATGGGAATTATGGGAGCTACAATTCAACATGCGATTTGGGTGGGGACACAGCCAAACCGTATCAGATATTGCCCAGGCTAGTCTTGAACTCTTGGCCTCAAGCAATCCTCCTACCTTGGGATTACAGGCATGAGATTACGGGCATGAGCCACCATGCCTGGCCTTATAATTTACCTTCAGTAACATGTTGGAATAGGACAAAAATATTCTTTCTGTCGGGTGTGGTGGTTCATGCTTGTAATCCCAGCACTTTGGGAGGTCGAGGTAGGTGGATCACTTGAGGTCAGGAGTGCTAGACCAGCCTGGCCAACATGGTGAAACCCTGTCTCTACTGAAAATACAAAAACTAGTTGGGTTTGGTGGCAGGTGCCTGTACTACCAGCTACTTGGAGGCTGAGGCAGGAAAATTGCTTGAATCTGGGAGGTGGAGGTTGCTGTGAGCCGAGATTGCGCCACTGCACTCAAGCCTGGGCAACAGGGCGAGACTATGTCTCAAAAAAAAAAAAAAAGATTGTTTTTAGAAAATAATTTGTGTATAATTCATGATAATTTTATGCTATCCTTGATACGTGAAGATGCTTCACACTGTGGTAAGGACCAGCTTTTAGAGCTCTGTCATTTGTTCCCATTATAGGAATGCCATCTGTACCAAGTGGTAGCTCTTCTGTTTATACTGAATATGGCAAAACCATCATCATCACCCCTCACATACACGCACATATTCAACACTTTTTGCACTTGGTATTTTTCAGTTTGTGCTGTTTTGGAGTGTATTTGCAACAATTTTGCAACTAACAATTTCATGGTATGGTGTAATTTATAGCACAGTTTCATATCTGTTAGTTCATTTTATTGTCCGACAACCTTAAGAGCTAGGTATTATTAATATTCCATTTATCACATACTGAGACAACGTGATAGTATTTTATGCTCTTACTTAATTATACAGCCATTCCATCTCTTTGTATGTTTTTTAATAATATGAGCTCACGACCGGGCGCGGTGGCTCATGCCTGTAATCTCAACACTTTGGGAGACCGAGGTAGGTGGATCACCTGAGGTCGGGAGTTTGAGACCAGCCTGGCCAACATGACGAAACCACATCTCTACTAAAAGTACAAAAATCAGCCAGGTGTGGTGGCGGGCGCCTGTAATCCCAGCTACTTAGGAGACTAAGGCAGGAGAATTGCTTGAACCCGGGAGGCGGAGGTTGCAGTGAGCAGAGATCACGCCACTGCACTCCAGTCTGGGTGACAAGAGCGAGACTCCATCTCAAAAAAATTCTGAGCTCAGAACGAAATGATCCCTTTCTTAGCGTTTGATTTCCATAAATGCTCTCCTATCTTTGTCAGAATAAATTTTTTTGTTTTTTAACACCCAGCTAATTTTTTGTATTTTTAGTAGAGACGGGAGTTTGACTAAAACTCCTTGTGTTGACTGTGTTGACTGTGTTGGTCTTGAACTCCTGAACTCAAGTTTTCCAACCGCCTTGGCCTTGGCCTCCCAAAGTGCTGGGATTATAGGCGTGAGCCATCGCACCCGGTCAAATTTTTTGTTATATTTTTATTTTCTTTCCTGTGTACTTCCTTTCTTTTCTTCCTTTCCTATGTGCTGCCTGTTTCCCTTTTCAGTCTGATCAAAGGGTTGTTCCTTATGTTTTTGAAACATCACTAAGTGCAGAATAATAATGATGGTGATATTATATATTATGTAGTGTTTTCAAACTTATTTTATAGCTGAAATCTTACTTTTATCTTCACAATAGGTATCTGAGGTAAGCAAGCCATGTGTAAATTTATTTTTGATTTTTTCATAAAAAAATTTTAGAAAATAATAGAGATGGGGTTTTGCCATGTTATTCATGCTGGTCTTGAACTCCTTGTTTCAAGGAGGCTGTCGGCCTTGGGCTCCCAAAGTGCTGGGATTAGAGGCATAAGCTACCACGCCCAGCCTCTTTGTTTTTTTTTGTTGTCATTTTTGTTGTTTTATCACACAGGATCTCACTTTGTCACTCATGTTGGAGTACGGTGGCTCAGTCAGCTCACTGTAACCTCAGACTCCTGGGCTCAAGGGATCCTCTTGCCTCAGCTTCCCGAGTAGCTGGGTGCATCCTATCATGCCTGGCTAATTTTTTGATTTTTGTAGAGCTGGGGTCTTGCTTCGTTGCCCAGGTTTGTCTGGAACATGTAGCGTCAAGAGATCCTCCTGCCTTGGCCTCCCAAAGTGCTGGGATTACAGGTGTGAGCCACCACGCCTGGCTTGTAAATTTCTTGTTTTGCTGGATTAAAAACTTGCAATCAAAGTGTTAACTATAGTTATTTTTGGTTAAAATCACATAACTAGTAAGTGTTAGCAAGAGAAATACTTGGGCTTTTGTCCTGAACCAGAGTCCTTTCCACTGCTGTTATGACTCCACTTTATGCATACTGATATAATGTAATGCAGACTTAACATTATTTTCTTTCAAGATTTCTTTCAGACTTTCATATTACCAACCACTTACTCAGAATTCAATCCAGAGATTGTTGCTTTGTCACAAACTTCCTATAAAAAGTAATTGTCAACAAGGCAGGTCAATAATTTGCCAAATTTTCTTTACTCAGCAAAACACGTCTTTGAGCAGTTGTCACTGCTCGTCGTTTTGCTCGTTTGCCCATTGTGTAATCTGTGTAAGGACTCTATCGATGTATTATGTATCTATGTATTAGTTTCCCAGGCCTGCTGTAACAAATGAAGGGGTATTGAACTTCATTGGTTGTCAGAGAAAGGCAAATTAAGACCAAAATGAGAAATGACAAGCTGGGTGGCTTAAAACAACAGAAATTTATGCTTTCATAGTTCAGAAGGCCAGAATCCAAAATTAAGTGGTTGCAGAATTGGTTCCTTCTTAGCAACTCAGAAGGGAAATCTGTTCCAGGCCTCTCTCCCGGCTTCTGACGGTTGCCAGCAATCCTTGGCGTTCCTTGGCTTGCAGCTGTGTGATTTTGATCTCTGCCTCCTTCTTCACGTGGCTGCCTTTCCTCCTGTCTGTCTTCACATGGCACTCTCCCTTCCCTGTGTGTCTGTCTCTGTGTCTCCTCTGCTCTTTAAGGACAACAGTCACGTTGTATTCAGGGTCCACTCTACTCCAGCATGACGTCATCTTAACTTAGGCCTTAATTACATCTGCAAAACCCTTCTTTCCAAAGAAGGTCCCGTCCCGTTCACAGGTACCAGAAGTTAGGACTTCAACATATCTTTTGAGGGGACACAATTCAGCCCATTAAAATATATGTTCTTTTTCCTTTGTCTCTACTTCTACTTTTGTGATACGTTTACCCATGTGCTTCCCACAAGTGTCTGTTGAATTGATCTTGTTTATAGATTTCCAGTCTCCCCACGTAATTTATATATACAATCGTGTTGCTTAACAACAGGGATATGTTCTGAGAAATGTGTCATGAGGCGATTTTGTTGTGCAAATATCATAGAGTGTACTTACACAGACTAGATGGTATAGCCTTCCTACATACCTTGGCTTCATGGTACAGCCTGTTGCTCCTGGGCTGCAAACCTGTACTGCATGGTACTGTACTGAATACTGTTAGCAATTATACAATGTTAAGTACTTGTATATCCAAACATATCTAAACATAGAAATGGTACAGTAAAAATACAACGTAAGAGATTAAAAAATGGTTCCAAGCACAGCTGCATCTTAAAAAAGAAAACAAAACAAAATAAAATAAAATAAAATAAAATAAAATAAAAAATGGTATAGCTATCAGGGCACTTACCATGAATGGAGCCTGCAGGACTGGAAGTTGCTCTGGGTGAGTCAATGAGCAAGTGGTGAGTGAATGTGAAGGCCTAGGACCGACCATACGCTTCTGTAGATTTTATAATCACTGTACACTTAGGCTACACTAAATTTATATAAAATTTTTTTCTTTGTTCTTGGGAGTATAGAAATATACTTAACCTTTATATGTGTTGACCTTTTATCCAGAAACTTTGCTAAACTCACTGGTTAGTTCTGATAATTACATGTAGATTCTTTTGAAATTTCTATGGAAATGTTCATGTTATGTACAAATAATAACAGCTTATATCTTTTTTGTTTTCTATTTTTCTTTATTCAATACAGTATCAGAGGTTCTGGTGATAGCAGTCATTCACAATCTCAAGGGGAAAGATATCAACATTTCACTGAAAAGTATGATTTTTGCTATAGTTTTAAAATACATACCCTTTATGAAATTAATGAAGCTCCCTTTCTGTTCCTAGTTTGCTGAGTTGGTTTTTTTTTTCTTAATTGTGAGCCAATGTTAAATTTTACCAAATGTGAGTTGTGCATCTGTTGAGCAATTGTAGTATGATTTTTCTCCTTTATTCTACTTGTGTGGTAAATTACAGTGATTGATTTTCAAATATCAAACCAACTTTACATTCCTAAAATAAGTCCAATTTTGTCATGTCCTTTTTATATATTGCTGAATTGGACTTGGTAACATTTGGCTTAGTATATTTGCATCTATACTCATTAGTGAGAATGGCCTGTAATTTTGCTTTCTTATAATATCCCTGTTAGGGTTTGGTATCAAAATTATGTTGGCCTCATAAAATGAGCTGAGGAATGTTCCTTCTATATTCTGTAAGAGTTTATGTAAGATTGCCTCTTTTTTTTTGGTCTTCTTTAGTTGTTTTTTATACATTTACCAATAAAACCACCTGGGTGTGGAGTTTTCATTGTGGTTAGGCTTTCAATTAGGCTGTCAATTTTTCAGTAGATCTAGAACTCTTCAAAATTTCTTTCTGTATCAAGTTTAGCAAAAAGTGTTTTTCTTAATGTTTGTCTGTTTTACTTAAATGATCACATTGATGGCATTAAGTTATTTATAATATTCCTGTTGTGATCTTTTTGTTTTCAGCAGTGATACTCCTTTTTTTCATTTTTGGTATTAATCTCTGTTGTTTTTTTTTCCCCTGTGGGTCATTCTTGCCAGGGTTTTATTAGTCTTTTTAAAGAACTAATTTTATTTTGTTGACTTTGTTGTGTTTCTTATTTAATTAATTTCATCTATGTATATTTATTGCCCTCTATTTTCTTTGGGTTTAATTGGCTGCTCCTATTGGCTGTTCATTTCCTAACCTCTTTTTAAATATATATGTTTAAAGGCCAGCCATTTCTCTCTAAGCATAGAATTATCTGTATCCATAAACTTTAATTTTCATTGTGAATCAGTTCAGAATATTTTCTACTTTTCATTATGATTTTTTTGACCCATTAATTATTTACATGGATATTTCTTAATTTCCAAACATGGGAATTTTTTTATTTTTATTTATTTTTTTATTTTTTTATTTTTTTGAGATAGGGTTCACTCTGTCACCCAGGCTAGTGTGCAGTGGCACGATCTTGGCTCACTGCAACCTCCACCTCCTGGGTTCAAGTGATTTTCCTGCCTCAGCCTCCCAAGTAGCTGGGATTACAGGCACCCACCAACACGCCCAGCTAATTTTTGTATTTTTAGTAGAGATGGGATTTCACCATGTTGGCCAGTCTGGTCTCGAACTCCTGACCCCAGGTGATCCACCCACTTCAGCCTCCCAAAGTGCTGAGAATACAGGCATGAGCCATTGCGCCAGGCTTAGAATTTTTTTGGTAATGTTTTGGCTATTGATTTCTCACTTACTTGCAGTGTGGTCAGAAGGCATGCTGTAATTTTAATTCTTTGTGACATGTAGGGACTTGGTTTATATCTAGCATAGAATTAGTATTTATTTACTTATTTGAGATGGAGTATTTATGAGAATTAGTATTAACTAATTTATTTATTTATTTGAACCACAGCAGCCGTCTAGAATTGATCTTTTTTTTTTTTTTTTTTTTTTTTTTTTTGACGGGGTTTTTTTTTTTTTCCTGGGCTGGGGGGCCGTGGCCGGGTCTCAGCTCACCGCAAGCTCCACCTCCCAGGTTCACGCCATTCTCCT
>NC_045447.1:13527934-13589809 GCF_002776525.5 Piliocolobus tephrosceles
TTTTTTTTTTTTTTTTTTTTTTTTGAGACGGAGTCTTGCTCTGTCACTCAGGCTGGAGTGCAGTGGCCGGATCTCAGCTCACTGCAAGCTCCGCGTCCCGGGTTTACACCATTCTCCTGTCTTAGCCTCCCGAGTAGCTGGGATTACAGGCACCCGCCACCTCACCCGGCTAGTTTTTTGTATTTTTTAGTAGAGACGGGGTTTCACCGTGTTAGCCAGGATGGTCTCGATCTCCTGACCTCGTGATCCACCCATCTCGGCCTCCCAAAGTGCTGGGATTACAGGCTTGAGCCACCACACCCGGCCATAGAATTGATCTTTATGATTGCTCCATGGGTATGTGAATAAAAAAGACATAAACTGCAGTTTGTAGATGTATGGTTTCTGCATTTCAGTTAGGTCAACTTTATTAATGAGGATTTAAAAAATCCTACTATCGTTAGTCTTTTTTATTATTCTTTTGTTACTAAGGGATATGTTCTAAAATTTCCCATTATGATTGTGGATTTGTCTGTTTCTTCGTTTAGTTTGATCCATTTTTGTTTATATATTTTGAGGCTATGTTATTAGGTGCATATGATTTTTAGAAATATATTGAATTGGCTGGGCATGGTGCCTCATACCTGTAATCCCAACACGTTGGGAAGCCGAGGCAGGGGGATCACCTGAGGTCGGGAGTTCAAGACCAGCCTGGCCAATATGGTGAAACCCCGTCTCTACTAAAAATACAAAAAGTAGCCGGGCATTGTGGTGCATGTCTGTAATCCCAGCTACTTGGGAAGCTGAGGCAGGAGAATCACTTGAACCTGGGAGGTGAAGGTTGCAGTGAGCCAAGATCCTGCCATTGCACTTCAACCTGGGTGGTAACAGTGCAACTCTGTCTCCAAAAAAAAAAAAAAAAAAAAAAAAAGATAAAAGGGATATATTGAATTGAACACTTTGTCACTAGGAAATACTTTTCATCTATATTGATTTTTTTGGGGGGGGACTTAAAGTCAGTGTTGCCTGATTATAACGTAGCTACGCTTCTTCCCTTTTGGTTGATGTTTCAAGGTATGTATTTTCCATACTTTGACTTTCAACTTTTTTCAATCTTTTACTCATGTATTTTTTTTTCTTAAGTCCAATCTGATGCACTTCATCATTAAATTTTATTACTTAGTTCATTAAAATATATTGTAGCTACTGACATATTGTGTTTTAATTTTACTGTTATACTCTTTGCCTTCCATTTGTCCTGTCTTTTCTATATTCATTCATTTTTTTTGTTGTTGTTGTTGAGATTGATTCTCACTGTGTCACCCAGGCTGAAGTGCAGTGGTACGATCTTGGCTCACTGCAACGTTCGCCTCCTGAGTAGCTGGGATTACAGGTGCGTGCCACCATGCCTATCTAATTTTTGTATTTTTAGTAGAGATGGGGTTTTGCCATGTTGGCCAGGCTGGTCTTGGACTCCTGATCTCAGGTGATCCACCCACCTCAGCCTCCCAAAGTGCTGGGATTACAGGCGTGAGCTACCGCGCCGGGCCTAATCTCGCTTTTTTTTGGGAAGGGGAGGTTATAATTAAAACTATTCTGTTGTTTGACTTCATTAGTACTTATACAGCGTTTTACTTTTTTTTTTTTTTTTTTTTTTTTTGAGATGGAGTCTTGCTGTGACGCCAGGCTGGAGCACAGTGGTGCAATCTTGGCTCACTGCAACCTCCTACACCCTGTTCAAATGATTCTCTTGTCTCAGCCTCCCGATCCTCTTTACAGGCACGCACCACCATGCCCAGCTAATTTTTGTGTTTTTAGTAGAGACACGGTTTCACCATGTTGGCCAGAATGGTCTTGATCTCCTGACTTCATGATCCACCTGCCTCGGCCTCCCAAAGTGTTGGGATTACAAGCGTGAGCCACCACACCCAGCCTTAAGTTTAGGTTTTATATCACTTTGTCCAAAACTATTACCGTAATCCATTTCAATTCATAAGACTGAAATAAGTGCTTGAGGTATTTGAAGTTCTGTTGGAGGTTTAGTTGAAGAGCAAGAATAAATGTAATATGGGTTTAGCACTTAAGGACTTTTTTTTTTCTTTTTTTTTTTTTGAGACTGAGTCTCGCTCTGTCACCCATGCTGGGGCACAGTGGCACAATCTCGGCTTGCCGCAAGCTCCGCCTCCTGGGTTCATGCCGTTTTCCTGCCTCAGCCTCCCAAATAGCTGGGACTGCAGGCGCCCACCACCACGTTGGGCTAATTTGTTGATTTTTAGTAGAGACGGGGTTTCACCATGTTAGCCAGGATGGTCTCGATCTGCTGACCTTGTGATCTGCCTGCCTCAGCTTCCCAAAGTGCTGGGATTACAGGCGTGAGCCACCACACCTGGTCAAGGACTTTATAATCTGGTATGACATGAGGCACAGGTTTCTGTAATATTAGAGTAGAATGTGATAAGTAGCAGCTACAAGAAGGATGGTATATTTATAAAATACTTGAATAGAAACACTGAGAAAGTCATGAAACACAAACTATTTGTCTTATGCAACCTAGCTGTATTAGTCCATTTTAATGCTACTCATAAAGACATACCTGAGACTGGGAAGAAAAAGAGGTTTAATTGGACTTATAGATCCACATGGCTGGGGAGGCCTCAGAATCATGACCGGAGGCAAAGAAAGAGAGTGGCAAGAGAAAATGAGGAGGAAGCAGAAAAGAAACCCCTGAGAAAACCATCAGATCTCATGAGACTTACTCACTATCATGAGAATAACATGGGAAAGATGGCCTGATTCAGTTACCTCCCCTTGGGTCCCTCCCACAACACATGGGAATTCTGGGAGATACAGTTCAAGTTGAGATTTGGGTGGGCCAATCCATATCACTAGCATACTGAAAGATTTAAAAATATATATGATGATCTTTTTGGTTATGTATTCAGAATACCTGGCTGTTTACAAGACAGTTGGAACTACTTTGAAGAAATATGCCACTCTGAAGATGTCTGCTGAGAATTATCTCAACAAACAATGCTGTTGCTAGGATTACATATTTATGCCATCTTTATGTTGCCATATATCTTTATCAGTTTTCTTTCACTATCTGCCATGGCTTTTTTTTTCATACTAAGCCTTCTAAGCCTGGCATATTTTACACTTATACCTCATATTTACAGCACATCTCAATTCAGAGTAGCCATGTTTCAGGTGCTAAATAGTGACAAATGGCTAATGACTACACTTTTGGACAATGTGTGTCTAGATGGTGAGATAGACTTTTCAGGAAACAAATAATTGGTATATTTGTTTAACTTTTTTGTGAAGTAACCGAAGAAGCCCCTACTGACTTGGTCATAAGTAGGTGCCAGGGAGAGATTTAGATTTTCAAGGAAAGTTTTACTGAAAAGTCGTTTGAATGGTGTTTTCAACTATGAATATAAACTTGGAGGTGAATGAAATAGGCCAGGGGAATAGCATGTAAATCATGATGCTGTATAAGAGTAGGATTTGTTCAGAGGCTTTCAAGTGTTTCATTGTTGTCAGAGAATAGGTATGTGTGTGCTAATGGAAGGTGAGACTGGAAAGATAGATTTTGAAGAATGTCCCAGATGCTAGTGATTTTACACCAGTTCTTGTGTTATGAGTAATTTACCAGTAATGACAGTTAACCTCAGGATAGATTTTCTGAAGTGTAATTGATAGATCTAACAGAATGACCATTTAATGTCCCCTCATACATTCAGGGAAACTCACGAGTTTGAACTAATTTACACTGCCTCTACCAACTGTGCTGGTTTCAGTGCATGTTCAACTGCTGTAGTTAGTATAGTTTTAATATGCTTATTTTGCTGCATTAGGTTTGTATTTTGTTACTGTATTTTACTGTTTGTATTTTGTTCACCAATTTATTATTGGTGGTTGAACATCTTTCTTATTAACACTGAAATTTTACTCCTGTCTAGTCCTTAGACCCCATTCAGGCCCCAGTTGTCTCAATAGAAAGATCCAGGGAGAATCAGACATTATACCTCAGTTTTCCCTTTTCTTTGAAGGAAAGGCCTTGACACTTTTGAAGATTACAGGTTGGTTATTCTGTAGAATGTCCCCCAACTTGGTTTTCTCTATTTCCTCATGATTAAACTCAGGCTACAGATCTTTGATGGGAACAACACTTCTCATTGCATGGGACTTTGATTTGTCTAATTACTAATGATGTTCACTTTGATCATTTGATCAAGGCAGTGTCTGTCAGATTTTACTGCGGTGAAGTTACTTTTTCCCTTGGCAGTAATGTGTAGTTTATGGGGGAAGTATTCCGAAACTATCCCATTTACTACTACACTTTCCATTTATTCACTCATTTATTTATATCTATATTGATTCATGATTTCTTATTTTGTTCAATAGGTTTTAATCCATTGCTATTATTATTGGTATTGATGCTGAAATTACCCCATTTGGCCAGTGGGATCTCCTTCAATCTTGATCCTATGTCTTTTTGACATGTCTTTGGCATTCCTTGAGCACTTTCTTGCTTACTGCCACAAGATATTCCAGATTCATCCTATACTTTTTCTACCTCTGTGCTGTAATTAGTGAATTACAATTCTCCAGAGATGTCTGGTTCCTTTTATTGGAGAATGGTATTAGAGGTCAAGAGCTAGGTGCTAGAAACGTTCATACCATTGGGGAGGGAAGATGGTCACTGTTCCAAGGCCCTCTCAGTAGATAGAATTGCAGAGCTAGGGAGTATGCATCTGTGTGTGCTTATGTAGACACACACACCATGCATGTATGTCCATGTCTTCGGAAATCCATTAGTTCACTCATACTTACAGTTGATTGTTTTTGAAACGGAGTCTCGCTCTGTCGCCCAGGCTGGAGTACAGTGGCATGATCTCAGCTCACCTCAACCTCCATCTCCTGGGTTCAGGTGATTCTGCTGCCTCAGCCGCCCAAGTAGCTGGGGACTACAGGCGCACCCCACCATGCTGTTCTAATTTTTGTATTTTTTGGTGGAGATGGGTTTCACTGTGTTGCCCAGGCTGGTCTCAAACTCCTGACCTCAAATGATCCGCCCACCTTGGCCTTCCAGAGTGCTGAGATTACAGATGTTAGCCACCGCACCTGGCCCAGTTTCAATCCACAGAGTTCATTCTAACTTTTTCCATTTCCATATTTGCCATCTCCCTTCTCTGCCAAGTGAGAACTCTGGGTCCCATTGTCTTTAATAAATCTTTTTTAAAAAAAGTATGTTGTTTTTTTTTTAAAGAGATGGGGCTCACTCTGTCACTCAGGCTGAAGTGCAGTAGAGGAATCATAGTGCAGTAGAGGAATCATAGCTCACTGCACCCTTGAACTCCTGGCCTCAGTCGATTCTCTTGCCTCAGCCTCGTGAGTAGCTGGGACTATAGGCACCTGCCACCACATCTGGCTGATTTAAAAATTTTTGTAGAGACAGGATCTCACTATGTTGCCCAGGCAGATCTCAAACTCCTAGCCTCAAGTGATCCTCCTGCTTCTGCCTCCCAAAGTGCTAGGATTACAGGCATGAGCCACTGCACCTGGCCCTTAATAGATCTTATTGATCCATCCCTCTCTATATAGCAAATCTCCCGTTGCTGCTTTGAACCCTTCTACATGGAGGTGCTGTCACTGTGCTCAGGCTCCTACTTTCCCTACCAGTCCTCTGCCCTCATGGGTGCCCTCCTCACCACCCTCCGCCTTCAACATCCTGTGTAAGCTGGCCCTGCCTGTGAATGGCCTCCTCACATAGTTTCTATTCTGACAGCCATGCAGGTACCCTGGGATGTGGATACCTACGTGGTGGATACAAGAGTGAATTTTTCAGGAAGGGAAGAGAACTCTGATTTCCTAAGTTTTACTCTAATGGTTCTAGCTGTGGGATTATTTTGACATTCTTTGAGTCCTTTCAATTTAGGTGTTATATTTTCTCTAATTCTGGGAAATTTAGTCATGATTTCTGCAAATATTTCTTCACTCTCATTTGTGTTTTTCTCTCCTCCTGTGTAAGCTATTGTGTGGCAGTTGATTTCCCTCATTTCTCTAT
Source organism: Piliocolobus tephrosceles (assembly GCF_002776525.5). NCBI lineage: Eukaryota > Metazoa > Chordata > Mammalia > Primates > Cercopithecidae > Piliocolobus > Piliocolobus tephrosceles. Next base: position 13,533,984 of record NC_045447.1, read on the forward strand.
TTGATCTCTTGCTTTTTCTTTTATGTATTTTATCTCTTTTTACTGTCTTTTGGCAGAGTACCCCAAATCTGATATTTTAGCTTATTAATTTGTTCAACTGTATCCTTTCTGTTCTTCAGTCGATCTATTAAATTTCATTATTTCACCAATTGTATGACATTATTTCAGTGACTATATTTTGTCTGCCTATTTTTATACCCTACACTAGGACCAAATTTTCCTGTGTTGTTCCAGGGATTTCTGTCTGTGTGTAAACATAAATCAGTTTTTTTGTTTGTTTGTTTGTTTTGTTTTGTTTTGTTTTGAGACAGAGTCTCGCTCTGTCACTCAGGCTGGAGTGCAGTGGGGTGATCTCTGCTCACTGCAAACTCTGCCTCCTGAGTTCACACCATCCTCCTGGCTCAGCCTCCCGAGTAGCTGGGACTACAGGCACCCGCCACCACACCTGACTAATTCTTTGTATTTTTAGTGGAGACAGGGTTTCACCATGTTAGCCAGGATGGTCTTGACCTCCTGACCTCGTGATCCGCCTGCCTCGGCCTCCCAGAGTGCTGGGATTACAGGCATGAGCCACTGCGCCCGGCCACAAATCAGTTTTTAAAGTTTAGTTTAGGTTTGTATTGTACATACTGTCTGACAACTTACTGTTGTTTATTCTTTTTACATGGCAGGTTTATGAAATTGATTACAAGTGGAGATAGTTTCAATTCAATATAGTTTTAATACACCTCTGTGTGTGTACGTGTGTGTGTGATTTTATATCCCTTTTATACTGAAGTGTGCTCATACCATTGCCTCACCTTCTTAAACACAGTTGTGAGTTAGTGATTGGGTAGAGTGCGGTGGTCAGTATTCCTAACCATTTTTGTCTTTGAGGCCTTTAGGTTGTTTTCAATTTTTAAATGTTATGATACTGAAACAAATACATGGATAAGGTGTTTTCCATTTGTGGGATCATTTTCCGGAAGGATTTATAGAATGGATCAAATGAACAAATAAATAAATAAATATTTTTAGATTGTTAACCATGTAGAGGAATGCCTAGAACATAACAGGCATTCAAATAATATTTATTAGATGAAAGGATATTATAGAAATTGCTTTCTAATATGATTCCAATTTTCATCCATACCAATGATAGGAGATGATCTATTTTCTTTCCTTTTTTTTTTTTTTTTTGTTTTTTTTGAGACAGCGTCTCACTGTGTCACCCAGGCTGGAGTGCAATGGCACGTCTCGGCTCACTGCAGCCTCCACCTCCCGGGATCAAGCAATTATGCTGCCTCAGCCTCCTGAGTAGCTGGGACTACAGGCGCCCACCGCCACGCCCGGCTAATTTTTGTATTTTTAGTAGAAACAGGCTTGCTCCATGTTGGCCAGGCTGGTCTCGAACTCCGGACCTCAGGTGATCTGCCCACCTCCTCCCCCCAAAGTTCTGGGATTACAGGTGTAAGCCACCACGCCCGACTGAGATGATCTGTTTTCTTTCTTTTTTTTTGAGGTGGAGTCTGGCTCTCTTGCCTGGACTGGAGTGCAGTGGCCGGATCTCAGCTCACTGCAAGCTCTGCCTCCTGTGTTTACGCCATTCTCCTGCCTCAGCCTCCCAAGTAGCTGGGACTACAGGCGCCTGCCACCTCGCCCGGCTAGTTTTTGTATTTTTAGTAGAGACGGGGTTTCACCGCGTTAGCCAGGATGGTCTCGATCTCCTGACCTCGTGATCCGCCTGTCTCGGCCTCCCAAAGTGCTGGGATTACAGGCTTGAGCCACCGCGCCCAGCCGATCTGTTTTCTTATAGTATCTTACACTTAAATTATATTTTTATGATTTGATTGTAATCAGAAGAATTCTATATCTGTCTTGGATAAAAAATACTATCAGATGATGTAACTAAGGTTTTTTTCTATTTTAATTTTACCTACTGGATGAATGAACATATGTTTTCTTACAGGACTGAATTTGCTCTTAAAGAAATCATGTCCTCTGGAGGTGCTGAAGATGATATCCCACAGGGAGAGAGGAAAACAGTTACAGATTTTTGTTATCTTCTGGATAAATCTAAGCAACTGTTCAATGGGTTAAGGTGAGTGGACTCTTGGTGCTTTGAACTTTTCTTTAGTTCTGCATTTTTTTTTTTTTCTGGCTGATGTGTGGTAAGTTTCTGAAAATTATGGGTAGAATGTCATATACATTTCTATATTAGAGTAATCATGATTTTTTTCTTTGACATCATTTTTTAAATTCTTAGATTAAAAAAACAGTAGGAAAAGAGGATAACTTACACTGTTTTAGTCAAGTTATAAAGAGCTATTTTGTGAGATGGTTTTATATGCATTAGTCACACCAGATCTGATTTTCATCTGGTTTTGCACATTAGGGTGTTGAGGTCTGAGGAGCCTAGAAATGCATAAGCAATTGAATGTGGAGCCTCCTATTGCATTTTTGTAATTTGTTTACTTGCTTGTTTCTTTTATTCTTTCTTTCTGTGCTTTCTGGGATGAAACGTCTGTGCCTAAAGTAATAATGGTTACCTTTGTCTACCAGATCAGGGTGGTGATGGTGGGGGGTGGGTAGAAAAAGTAATGATGGGGTGTTATAAACCATGCTATTTATGATTTAACCTATATTTCAGTTCTTGAGAGTTTTAGGATATTCAGACCTAAAGCTTCATTAGCTTAGTACCAGTTAGAAGAAAATTCATATAATAGGTAAAATTCTAGGGATAAACAGGTTTTATTTCTGAAAATTTATGTAGAAAGGAATGATTGTAAAGATACCAAGTTATTTTAATTTATGGTTTATGGATAATAATGCAATCTTTTAATCTTACATTTTATAATTGTATTATGTATCACCAGGTTTGGACATATACTGGCAGGGTTTATTTTTAAACCAGATAATTTATCTTTTTTTAAAAAATGTGAATTTTTCAAATACCTTTCTGTCTAAAGCTGCCCTTTAAATCATTCTCTTTTTCCTATATTCATTTGATTTGCTTCTTGACAGTAACCACTCTTAAAATTAAATTTACTTGCTTATTATGTCTCTCCTGCATTAAAATGAAATGTCCCTAAGAGCAGGCCCTTGTTTGTTACTATTTCGCTAGTTTTTAAATCCATGTCTTGCACATTGTAAATGCTTTGTGAATATTTGTTTTTTGTTTTTTTTTTTTTTTTTTTGAGACAGTCTCACTCTGTCGCCCAGGCTGGAGTGCAGTGGCCGGATCTCAGCTCACTGCAAGCTCTGCCTCCCAGGTTCACGCCATTCTCCTGCCTCAGCCTCCCGAGTAGCTGGGACTACAGGCGCCCGCCACCTCGCCTGGCTAGTTTTTTGTATTTTTAGTAGAGACGGGGTTTCACCGTGTTAGCCAGGATGGTCTTGATCTCCTGACCTCGTGATCCACCCGTCTCGGCCTCCCAGAGTGCTGGGATTACAGGCTTGAGCCACCACGCCTGGCCGTGAATATTTGTTAAAGGGAGGATTCCAAAGACAATATTCTTTTTTTTTTTTTTTTTTTTATTATACTTTAAGTTCTAGGGTACATGTGCATAATGTGCAGGTTTGTTACATATGTATATATGTGCCATGTTGGTGTGCTGCACCCATCAACTCATCAGCACCCATCAATTCATCATTTACATCAGGTATAACTCCCCAATGCAATCCCTCCCCCCTTCCCCCTCCCCATGATAGGCCCCATTGTGTGATGTTCCCCTTCCCGAGTCCAAGTGAGCTCATTGTTCAGTTCCCACCTATGAGTGAGAACATGCGGTGTTTGGTTTTCTCTTCTTGTGATAGTTTGCTAAGAATGATGGTTTCCAGCTGCATCCATGTCCCTACAAAGGACGCAAACTCATCCTTTTTTATGGCTGCATAGTATTCCATGGTGTATATGTGCCACATTTTCTTAATCCAGTCTGTCACTGATGGACATTTGGGTTGATTCCAAGTCTTTGCTATTGTGAATAGTGCCGCAATAAACATACGTGTGCATGTGTCTTTGTAGTACTGCAACGGCAGCAAAAGCCAAAATTGACAAATGGGATCTAATTAAACTAAAGAGCTTCTGCACAGCAAAAGAAACTACCATCAGAGTGAACAGGCAACCTACAGAATGGGAGAAAATTTTTGCAATCTACTCATCTGACAAAGGGCTAATTTCCAGAATCTACAAAGAACTCAAACAAATATACAGGAAAAAAACAAACAACCCCAGCAAAAAGTGGGGAAAGGATATGAACAGACATTTCTCAAAAGAAGACATTCATACAGCCAACAGACACGTGAAAAAATGCTCATCATCACTCGCCATCAGAGAAATGCAAATCAAAACCACAATGAGATACCATCTCACACCAGTTAGAATGGCAATCATTAAAAAATCAGGAAACAACAGGTGTTGGAGAGGATGTGGAGAAATAGGAACACTTTTACACTGTTGGTGGGATTGTAAACTAGTTCAACCAAAGACAATATTCTTAACTCCTGCACTCTGCTGCTTCCTATTTTGTGCTGCAGGGGAGATGTTTGAGATCACGTTTTTCTTTGGCTTTATAAATTAATTGTGTCTTTTTAAAGAATATTTTCTTTCACTATTTTAATTCAGAAGTTTTCCTTGGTATGCCTGGGGTTTAAATCTTTTGTTTTCCTGTAATACATTGTTTTAAACCTCTTAAATTTCCTTACTTAGACTTTTTTTTTCTTTGCCTTCTAGATATATTTTTTTTCTTCAACATTATTTGTCACCCAGTATGTACCACATTCTGTATTGGGTACGAAAATTCAGAGATTAAAGCTAACAGTCCCTGCCCTCAATTACTCTGTGATACAATTATAAAAAAACAAAACCCAAGGCAAACGTCTGCTCACAGCTGGCCTCAGCTTTTGCACATCTAGTGAGCCTGTTTCCCACATATCTGTGTGCCTGTGGAAATTAAGTAAGTAAAAAGTTAAAAGAGGCCAGGCGCGGCGGCTCATGCCCATAATCCCAGCACTTAGGGAGGCTGAGGTGGGAGGATCACTTGAGCCCAGGAGTTTGAGATCAGCCTGGGCAACATGGTGAAACCTCATCTCTACAAAAACATGAAAAAATTAGCTGGATGTGGTGGCGAGTGCCTAAAGTCACAGCTGCTCAGGAGTCTGAGGCGAGAGGATTGCTCGAGCCCAGGAGATGGAGGCTTCAGTGAGCTGTTATCACACCGCTGCACTCCAGCCTGGGTGACAGCAAGACCCTTAACCAAAAAATAAAAATAAAATCCTAAAGGGATTGTAGATTTAAAGGTAGGAAGACATTTAAAAGCTTGCATTTAAATCCCTTGGGTAACTTCTGGCACATGGGCTCTCAAACTTAAAACACTGACATAGTTATAATAGCTCGGACTCCTTTTTTGGAGACAGTTTTATGGAGCTGTATTGACACACAATAAAATTTGCCTATTCAGCGTTTATAGTTGAAAAGTTTGGTGTGTTTGCAGAGTTTTGCAGCTATTACTACAATTTAATTTTAGATCATTTTAATCACCCCCAAAAGAAATCTGGTTCCTATTAGCAGTGATTCTGCATTCTTCCAGACCCTAACCCCTGACAACCACTAATCTACTTTTTGTCTCTATGGATTTACCTATTTTTGATATTTTATATATTAAATAATTGGGATCATACAATATGTGGTCTTCTATCATGCACTTCTTTCGTTAACATAATGTTTTTGAGGTTCATCTGTGTTGTAGCACATATCACTACTTTTATTACTGATTAATATTCCATTGTAAGGATTTATCACAATTTGTCCAGTCATCAGTTGGTGACATTTGAGTTTTTTGGCTATCAAGAATAATAGTCCTGTGAACATTTGTATACAAGTTTTTATGTGAGCATAGATTTTCTTTTTTTTTTTGAGATGGCGTGTTGCTCTTGTCATCCAGGCTGGAGTGCAGTGACACGATTTCGACTCACTGCAACCTCCGCCTCCTGGGTTCAAGCAGTTCTCCTGCCTCTGCGTCCCGAGTAGCTGAAATTACAAGTGTCTGCCGTGCCCAACTAATTTTTGTATTTTTGGTATAGACAGATTGGCCAGGCTGATCTCAAACTCCTGACTTCGGGTGATCCACCTGTCCCGGCCTCCCCAAGTGCTGCGATTACAATTCTCTTGGCCATATACCAAGGGATAGAATTCCTGGGTCTTGTGGTAATTCTGTGTTTAACCTTTTGAGGACCTACCAAACTGTTTTCCAAAGTGGCCTCATCACAAGTAATGTATTCCAGTTTCTCCTCCTTCTCACCCACACTTATTATTTTCTATCTTTTTGATTATAGACATCCTAGTGGATGTAAATGGTATCTCTTGGTGGTTTTGATTTGAATTTCCCTAATGTTGGGCATCTTTTTATGCACTTGTTAGCTATTTCTGTTTCTTCTTTGGGAAAACATCTGTTCTAATTCTTTGACCAGTTAAAAATTGGATTATTTTTAAAACTATTAATTTATAATTGTTTATATATTCTGGATACAAGTCCCTTGTAAGATGTGTGATTTGCAAATATATATTCTCTTACTCTGTGGAATGTCTTTTACTTTCTTTTCTTTTCTTTTTTTTTTTGAGACGAAGTCTCACTCTTGTCTCCCAGGCTGGAGTGTGATGGTGTGATTTCGCTCACTGCAACCTCTGCTTCCCGGGTTCAAGCGATTCTCCTGCCTTGGCACCCATGGCCCCCATTCCCCAAGTAGCTGAGATAACAGGCGCGTGCCAGCACGTCCAGCTAATTTTTGTACTTTTAGTAGAGACAGGGTTTCACCATGTTGGCCAGGCTGGTCTACAACTCCTGACCTCAGGTGATCCACCCGCCTCAACCTCCCAAAGTGCTGGGATTACAGCCATGAGCCACTGTGCCCGGCGTGTCTTTTACTTTCTTAATGATATTCTTTGAAGCACAAATGTTTTTAATTTTAATAAAGTTAAACTTGTCATTCTTTTCTTTCATTGCTTGTACTTTTGGTGTTGTGTCTAAGAAATCATTGCCTAACCTGAAAACTTATCCTGTGTTTTCTTCTAAGAGTTTTGTAGCTTTAGCTCTTACATTTAGGTCTGCGATCCATTTTGAGTTCTTTTTATTTTAATTAATTTTTTTGAGATGGAGCCTTGCTCTGTCGCCCAGGCTGGAGTGCAGTGGCATGATCTCGGCTCTCTGCAGCCTCTGCCTCCTGAGTTCAAGCAATTCTCCTGCCTCAGCCTCCCTAATAGTTGGGATTACAGGTGCGTACCACCATACTGTATTATTTTTAGTAGAAACGGGATTTCATCATGTTGGCCAGGCTGGTCTTGAACTGCCTGCCTCGGCCTCCCAAAGTTCTGGGATTACAGACATGAGCCACCATGCCCAGCCCATTTTGAGTTAATTTTTGTGTATGGAATGGGATGTTAGTTTTATGTTATTTTTTTAATCAGAAAAACATTTCCAATTGTTTTGATTATTGCATATTTTTCATTTTTTCTTTTTAAACATTGATACATAATAATTTTACATATGTATGGGGCACATGAGATATTTTGATACATACATACCATTGTAATGATCACATTATGGATTTGGGATATCCATCACTTCAAACATTCATCATTTCTTTGTGTTGGGAACATTTCAAATCTACTCTTTGAGCTGTTTTGAAATATAAATCTTATATCCCAGGTATGGAATAGTATCTTTCTAAGGTGCTGTTTTAAAATTTGACAATACTAATAATGATAAATTTTGGTCTGTCACCTGGAGGAGTGGATAAGCAAATATACCAGGGATATATTTTCAGTGTTTTATTGAATGATCCTCTTCAATTTAAACAAGCTATAATTGGCCGGGCGCGGTGGCTCACGCCTGTAATCCCAGCACTTTGGGAGGCTGAGGTGGGCAGATCGCCTGAGGTCAGGAGTTCGAGACCAGCCTGGCCAACATGGTGAAACCCCATCTCTACTAAAAATACAAAAATTAGCCAGGCGTGGTGGCACGCGCCTGTAATCTCAGCTACTCGGGAGGCTATGACGGGAAAATCGCTTGAAGCCAGGAGGCAGAGGTTGCAGTGAGCCGAGATCACGCCACTGCACTCTACCCTGGGTGACAGAGCAAGACTCTATCTCTAAAGAAAGAAAGAAATAAATAAGTAAGCCAGCCAGCCAGCCATAATTATTTATTCAAAAATAGTTCTGTGGTGAGTAAAGTATATATCTTCTGAATACTTTTGGATTTTTGTTTGAGAGAGATGTGGTTGTCCAGTATAGCAGCCGTATTGTTTTCTTTTTTTGTTTATATAAATGAAAGTATCTCCGGGAGCAGTGGATGATACCTTTAATCCCAGCACTTTGGGAGGCCAAGGCAGGAGGATCACTTGAAGCCAAGAGCTCCAGACCCATCTGGCGACACAGGAAGACTCTGTCTACCAAAAATTTAAAAATTAGCTAGGTGTGGTGGTGTGCGCCTTTAGTCCCAGCAACTTGGAGGCTAAGGTGGGAGGATCACTTGAGCCCAGAGGTTTGAAGCTGCAGTGAGCTATGTTATGCCACTGTACTCCAGCCTGGGCAATGCAGTGAGACCCTGTCCCTTTTATAAAAAGAAAAGAGAAAAAAAAAGTGTTCTTTGTTTAATATTAGACCTTGATTAGAAAGGGCTCTATCAGTTTTGTAGGCCTTCCTTAAAGTTCCCTGTGGTGGTGGGTTGGAGGTGTGTGTTGGCATTCTTGTCTACACTACTCTCCCTGTTTCCTGGCTAAAGAAGATCTTTGAGTTATGTCAATCAAAAACCTCTTTTCTTTCGAGTGTTGATGTTGCTTTATGAGCATTTCTTTAGAAAGAGACAAGATGGCCGGCTGCGGTGGCTCAAGCCTGTAATCCCAGCACTTTGGGAGGCCGAGAGGGGCAGATCATGAGGTCAGGAGGTTGAGACCATCCGGCTAACACGGTGAAACCCCGTCTCTACTAAAAAGTACAAAAAACTATCCGGGCGAGGTGGCGGCGCCTGTAGTCCCAGCTACTCGGGAGGCTGAGGCAGGAGAATGGCGTGAACCAGGGAGGCGGAGCTTACAGTGAGCTGAGATCCGGCCAGTGCACTCCGGCCTGGGCGATAGAGCGAGACTTCGTCTCAAAAAAAAAAAAAAAAAGACAAGATTTATTTTGGAATAATTATGAGGTTTCTTTGGTTGCTATCCCCCTGTGCCCACCCCCATCCCCTTATTTAAATTGGTCTGAGTAGGTCCATGGTCCTTATAGAAAAAAGAAATGTTTTGGTAGTGGTCTGGACCAGCATTGGAGTTTGGGGAAATGGAATGAAGTGGGATCCAGCTGGAATAGTGTCAGTTTTTAATATTAAGCCCTTTCCCTCTAGCAGTCTTTTCACTGTTAGTGCTTGTCTTTTTGTTTTTTCCTTCTCGTTTTCCACATGTTCTGACATGCTTTTCTTTTTGCTTTCTTTCTTCAATTCACGAACTGTGTATTAAACTTATTACTGAAGTATAATTGACTTGCAGAAAAGTGCACATGCTGTTAAGTGTATTTTTAAGAAACTGAACACATCCATGTGACTTGTATTCAGATGAAGAAGTAGAACACACAGCACCTCAGAAACCTCGCCTGTTGTGTTCCCTGTTACTTGGACTTTTTAACTCTTTATGAGCCGAGTGAAAAAGGGCATTTCAGTGCATGAAAGGTTTCAGATTTTTGTATAATGTCTCATTTGGGATATAATAAATTCTCTTTTTACTCTTGGACGTGTGTCTTTCCACGTTATATTAAGCTGTTCATCTAAGTTGTCAGAGCCTTTCATTTTCCCAGCTGTGAATATCTTAATGGAATGTTTTTCTCGACTGAAAATACCTTCTTATAATATGTACATAATAGTTTATCTCTTCCTTCCACTCACTGTGTAATAAAACGTATTCCAAAAAAATAAGATTTGGATGAAGTGAATGATGTTTCACATATAATGCCTCTTGCATGTAGTCACAATAGTAATGAAGTGAGAATAATGTTAGAAAAAGCTTTGAATGCTGTCAGAAAATGATCAAAAGCCCAAGTGCTTGCAGGGTTTTGGTTGCCATGGTGACTAAGACTGTCAAAGCAGAATGGAATACTTAGTGGGATTATATAAGGCAGCATCTCGAGACATGTATTTGAGAAACACAGCTGTGTCTATCAGTGATATCCCTAACTTGCAGTGTTTTGCAAAAGCAGAGGCCTCCAAGTCGCTAATTATTTGACTCCAGAGGAGCAAATACACAAAGCCAAAGAAACCTTGGAGGCCACTGATAGTATATATAATGCTATTATTACAGTACATATAATAGTATATATAGTGTATGTGTGTATATATATATTTTTAATTGGGAGGTGCCCCCAAAGTGAAGTGTAATAGTCTTAAATGAAAATAATTACAGAATTTATTTTTATTAAATATGCTCCCAGCCAGGCGCGGTGGCTCACGCCTGTAATCCTAGCACTCTGGGAGGCCAAGGCAGGTGGATCACATGAGGTCAGGAGTTTGAGACCAGCCTGACCAACATGGAGAAACCCTGTCTCTACTAAAAATACAAAATTAGCTGGGCATGGTGTTGCATGCCTGTAACCCCAGCTACTTGGGAGGCTGAGGAAGGAGAATCGCTTGAACCCAGGAGGCGGATGTTGTGGTGAGACGAGATTGCGCCATTGCTTCCAGCCTGGGCAACAAGAGCGAAACTCCATCTCCAAAAATAAAATAAAATAAAATAAATAAAAATCAATAAATATACTCCCAGTATTCAACTTAAGAAAGTAAGTTTCTATAATGCTTCCTTTAGAAGCCTGTTTTTAGGATTCCCTTTTTCCTAAAGAGGAGAGGACAACTGAGAAATTAATAGTTTGTTCCACTGACCCTCCCCTGCCCTTTTCTTCTTCTTCTCTTTTCTTCTTTCCTCCCTCTTCTCCTCCTTCTTCAGAAAATTAACATTCTCTTGGAGGCTAGTTCTGCAAATTGGTAATGGCAAGGTTATTGTTATTGAAATAAATAGCCATGTTATTTTAAAGAGTATACCCTCAACTGTCTGAACAAGCCTGTGATGTAGGCTGTCATTTTGTATGGCTTACCACCAAAAGAATTGGACTTGCCTTTGAGGTAGACTGCCACCAGAGTTCAGTAGGTGTCTTGATTGCATGCTCTGGAAAATCATTGATTGACTAGGCTGGGCATAGTGGCTCTTGCCTGTAATCCCAGCACTTTGGGAGGCTGAGGTGGTTTGATCACTTGAGGTCAGGAGTTCGAGACCAGCCTGACCAAAGTGGTGAAACCCCATCTCTACTAAAAATACAAAATTAGCTGGGCGTAGTGGCACACACCTGTAATCCCAGCTACTTGGGAGACTGAGGCAGGAGAAATCGCTTGAACCCAGGCAGCAGAAGTTGCAGTGAGCCGAGATTGCGCCATTGCATTCTAGCCTGGGCAATGAGAGTGAAACTCCATCTCGGAAAAAAAAAAAAAAAGAAAATCATTGACTAATAGAAATTTAATATAAGCCACAAATGTTATTTTAAATTTTCTAGCCACATTAAAAACTAAAAAGAAACAAGTGAAATTAATTTTAATAATATTTGATCCAATAAATCAAAAATGTTCTACTTCATCATAAATCGATAGAGAAAAATTAGTGATGAGATATTTTATATTGTTTTTTATACTAAGTCTTTGAAACTCGGTGAGTATTTTATACTTACATACATTTCAGGTAAGATGAACTACATTCAAGTGCTTAGTAGCCATGTGTGCTCAGGCAAAATTCCTCCCAGTTTTAGTTTCTGTTCTCCTAATGACCCACTGTGCTTTCTGGTGAATCCATATTGGCTATTTTGGGATTGTCTTCTTCACTGGTCCATGAGATCTTCCCAGTTTTGCTTCCTGTGTCTCCTCCAGCATAGATGCTAATAGCATGCAGGTCTTTTGGCTGTTGGTAATTTGTCTCCAACCACCCGTATTTTGGGATTTGATGGTTACCATATTACGTTATTAGTTTGCTATGGCTGCCATAATAAGGTGCCATAGACTGAGTAGCTTAATCAACAGAAATGCATTTTCTCACAGTTCTGGAGGCCGGAAGTCCAAGATCAAGATGTCAGCAGGTTCAGTTTCTTCTGAGCCCTGTCTCCTTGGATTGCAGATGGATGCCTCTTTCCTGTGCCCTCACATGGTCATCTTTGCATGCATTTGTGCCCTGGCGCCTCTCTGTATGTCCTAATGTCTTCTTTTAAGGACACAACTCATATTGTATTAAAACCTTTCCTAAAGGCTTCTTTTTAATTACCTCTTTAAAGGCCCTATCTCCAGATATGGTGAAATTCTGAGATACTGGGAGTTAGAGCTTCAACATACGAGTTTTGGGGATAACAATTTGGCCCATAACCCGTGGTTTTATTGAAATGTTATCGGTGGGTTTTGCTTTATTTTCTGTTTGTTCTGCCTGTGTTGGGAAGGTATCTGAATAGATTCAATACTGTGCTGTCACCATTTCCCCAGAATCTAGAAAATTGACTATTTAAATGCTATACTAAAATAATAAACAATAAAATTGATTAGTATATTCTATTATAATATAGTATATTCTATCGAAGTCAGTATAACGTGGTCTTATATGTTAGCTCCCTCTAAGATCTCGTCAGGTCTGACTAGAAACATAGAGCATCTTCCCCTGTAAAGCTGCTGGTAGAAGCTGGATCGGGAATTGGTTAGGGGAGAGGTAGTGGTAGTTAGTTTGTTTTTGTTTTGTTTTGTTTTGTTTTAATTTCAGTAGGTTTTTGGGAAACAGGTGTGTTTGGTTCCATGAATAAGTTCTTTAGTGGTGATTTATGAGATTTTGGTGCACTTATCTCCCAGGCAGTATATACTGTACCTAGTGTGTAGTCATTTATCCCTCACGCCCCTCCTACCTTTTCCTGAGAGTCCCTGAAGTCCATGTGTCATTCTTTTGTCTTTGTATCCTCATAGCTTTGCTTCCACCTATGACAGAGAACATAGGATGTTTGGTTTTCCATTCATGAGTTACTTAACTTAGAACAATGGTCTTCAATTCCATCCAGGTTGCTGCAAATGTCATTATTTCATTCCTTTTATGGCCTATTTAATATATATATATATAAAATACCACCATATATATATGTCACAATTTATTTATCTACTTGTTGATTGATGGGCACTTGGGCTGGTTCCATACTTTTGCAATTGCAAATTGTGCCGTTATAACCATGTGTGTGCAAGTATCTGTTTTGTGTAATGACTTCTTTTCCTCTGGGTAGATACCCAGTAGTGGGATTGCTGGATCAAATGGTAGTTTTAGTCATTGAAGGAATCTCCACACTGTTTTCCATAGTGGTTGTACTAGTTTACATTCCCACTAGCAGTGTAAAAGTGTTCCCTTTTAGCCATATCCAATAGTGGTTAGTTTTTAAGATTCTTCAGGAGAAGTATAGAGAGAAAATTAAAAAGATATGTTAAGAACCCCAAAGAATTCATTAAATCCTCAAAACAATGTAATTAGTGTCTATTATCTTGGTTCTACAGATGAGAAAAACAAAGCTTTGCCAGATAAAGTCATAGCCTGTGTTAATGTGATAGATTATAATTAGAGAAGTGCTACTTCCGAGAAGTTTTTCCTCAATTTAGGGGTAAGGATTCCAAACACAGACGAATGTTTGACTCTAAGAATAGAGCAGGCTAGGCACAGCAACTCATGCCTGTAGTTCCAGCACTTTGGGAGGCCAAGGCCAGAGGATTGCCTGAGCTCAGGAGTTTAACACCAGCCTAGGCAGCAAAGTGAGACCCCGTCTACACAATGAAAAATATAGCTGGGTGTGGTTGTGCATGCCTGTAGTCCAGCTGCTCAAGAGGTTGAGGCGAGAGGATTGCTTGAAGCCAGGAGTGCAAGACCAGCCTGAGCAACACAGTGAGACCTCATCTCTATAGAAAATTTTAAATATTAGCTGGCCAGGTGCGGTGGCTCATGCCTATAATCCCAGCACTTCGGGAGGCTGAGGTAGGCAGATCACTTGAGGCCAGGAGTTTGAGATCATCCTGGCCAATATGGCAAAACCCCATCTCTACTAAAAATACAAAAATTAGCCGGAAAAAAAAAAAAAAATTAGCCAGGCATGGTGGTGCATGCCTGAAAATGTCACAGGATCCTTAGGGTGTTATTTTTCCAGCCAGAAACCTCTGTGACTAGTGGTGCCTTTGCCCGAGTTTTGCTTGGGCTCACTGCACTTGTTCCCCCTACTCAGCTTGGCAGGTTATGCTTGGCTCATGCTACTGGCCCAGATCCCACACCTGCCAAGGGTAGGCCAGGTATGGAGCAGTGAGAGGGGTGTTAGTGAATGGGCATGGGGTCTGGCCACTGTGCACAGCCAAGCAAGCTAGCTGCCGTGGTGGGGCAGGCATCTCCAGGCACTGGTGCCATACAAGGCTACAGCTGGATTAGATGTACCTCAAGCGGCTTCCACTGCAGGCACCCACATCTGGGCAAGGAGAACATGATGGTGGTGCCCAGAAGCTTGGAGACGTCAGGAACTGCAGAGCCCCAAAGAGGATGTCACAGCCCTGGCTCAGGGAGCCCGTAGGTCTGGGCTCCCAAAGGGCCTCAGCTCTTTCTTTCTCGTCACCCACAATGTGGCGAGCAAGTGGGCATGTTTCAGTCCTGTTTGCATTACCATTTTTTGAGTCCCAAAATTTGCCAGATCTTGAGTTCTTGCCCTGCGCCCAGGAAGAATGAGGTATGTGGACAACTGGAGGGTGAACAAGGTGGAGAGGAACTTCATTGAGTGACAGAAGAGCTCTCAGGAGACCCCTAGTAGGTAACTCCTTTCTGCAAGCCGGTTGTCCAGGCAAGTGTCCAGCTCTTAGCAGAGAGGAGACCTATAGTAGGTAGCTCCTTCCTGCAGGCAGATCATCCCAGCAAGTGTCCAGCGCTCAGAAGAAAGGAGAGCCGTAGTGGGTAGCTCCTTTCTGTAGGCATGTCATACCAGAGAGGGTATGAGTCAGGCTGTCTGGGTTTTTTTGTGCTCAGAATGGAGGAAGTGTGTGCTGATTGGTCCATGGGAGACCACGGAGGGCCTGGAAAAAGCACCCTGGGTTCTCACTCTGGGCCATGGACTTCAACCAGAACTGGCAGCCTCAACCCTCTAGGCCCCCCTCCCATGCTCATCAGTACCCAAAGTCTGGAGGGGGCCGAGGCAGCAGGGAGCTTATGTGTCAGTGCCACCATGAGCACACCCAGTCAGTTGTGACAGCTCCCAGGCTTGGCCACAACTTTGCTCCACCCCAGAGTGGGTGCCAGAAGCTGGGAGAGGCCAGGGAGCAGGAGCAGGTACTTTCAAGCATATGGGGGCAGGGAGCTTCTTAAGACCCTGAGAACGCAGGGAAGCATGGGTCCAAAGCCACAGCTGGGTAGCTGCAGCTGTGCCCAGGAGCGCTGGACTCCCGCACCTCCAACTCAGTAGATGGCCTGGCTTCCACTTGTTCCTGGCCTCCGCCCGTTCTGCAGAGCATGCAGCCCTGGTCACAACTCCCCCACTGCAGTTGGCATCCCTGCAGCAGCTGCTCCAGGTGGGCTGCCACCACCATCATAATCCCAGCTACTTGAGAGGCTAAGGCTTGAGAATCGCTTGAACCTGGGAGGAAGAGATTGCAGAGAGTGGAGATCACACCACTGTACTCCAGCTAGGACAACACAGCAAGACCCTGTCTCAAAAAAAAAATATTAGCTGAGTGTGGTGGTATGCACCTGTAGTCCCAGCTACTCAGGAGGCTGAGGCAGGAGAATTGCTTGAGCCCAGGAGTTCGAGGCTGCAGTGAGCTATGATCATGTTATTGCACACCAACTTGGAGGAATAGAGTGAGACCATGTCTTTAAAAACAAACAAACAAACAACAGTAAAAAAACCCACTGGGTCTACCAATGGGTAAAAGCAGATACTGGTGCTAAAACAAGGAAATGCTCAATTGGGCTTTGCAAGTCTCAGATGCAGTTTGGTCTTGTATACATATGAACACAGAAACATGGATTGGAACAAAGATGTCCCTGTAATATAGTCCTCTCTGTTTAAACAAGAATGTGTGAGTGGGGCAGTGTGCTCTTTGACTGAAAACCTGATTCAGAGAAGTTGGCTTTTTCCTTTGCCTTTGACCACAGCTTTGTGGGAGGTCAGCAGCATCCAAAGAGCCAGGGAGCAGGCCAGGCACGGTGGCTCATGCCTATAATCCTAGCACTTTGGGAAGCCAATGCAGGTGGATCACTTGATGTCAGGAGTTCAAGACCAGCATGGCCAACATGGTGAAACCTCCTCTCTACTAAAAATTCAAAGCAATTAGCCGGGAGTGGTGGCAAATGCCTGTAACCTTAGCTACTCAGGAAGCTGAGGCATGAGAATTGCTTGAACCTGGGAGGTGGAGGTTGCAGTGAGTCAAGATCATGCCACTGCACCCCAGCCTGGGTGAAGTGAGACTCTGTCTGTGGGCGGGGTGGGGGGGGGAAGCCAGGGAGCAGAATGTGTTCCAGAAAAGAACTAAGAACTTTACTTGCATACAAAATCTAGGTGGTTATTCCATATGGTAGAAAAGAGGATTGGATTAGGAGGTAGGTTTGAATTTGAATCATAACTCTACAGCTTACTGGCCATGATTCCTAAGTAACTTCCTGTATGTATGTTTCTTTTTGTATATGTATGTGTGTATATATACACACACATACTCCGGTGGAAGCCATGCATTTAGGGACTGGACTAAGGAAGGAGAAGTTAATGGAAGAGATTGTAAGGACAGAAAAAAGAGTTACAAAATGGTGAGACAGTGGTGAACAGTGTAATGCCACAGAGAGGACTGATAAAGGAGGACTGAAAGCTGCCCCCTTGGACTTGGATTTTAGATGTACGTAGGGATCAATGATCTTATCTAATTCAGTTTAGTAAAGATGGGGGATTTACAGAAAATTTACAGAGATTTCCTGAGTTTTGAGATCTCAACATTACATTTGAAACATCCCTGATAATCAGGTTTAATTATTTGCACTGCATTTCTTCCTACCATAGTCTCCTGAGTTCTGTTGATACAATTGAGGGTTTCAATAAAGAGAGATAAGTGTCACAGTTTTACTTTCCTCCAAAATCTTGGAAAAAAGAATATTTTAGCTAATTTATAACATAGGTGCCTTTGCAAAATGTGAAATATAAGGTCATTTAAATTATGGGATAATTCAGAGCCCTATTTAATTTAATTCTATGGACCATTAATTTCCCATCTTTGCTGACAGTAATAATGACCAAATGATATATTCAGAGTTCAAAATTAGAGTCAAGCTCTGAGTAGTAGAGGAGTTTTTTGAAACTCTTTATAGATTACCTTAGTTAATTTTAGATGCTGATCATATAGTGGTTCGTATATTAACTTCTGTGATATGTCTCAGAAAAAGAATGATCATAGGAGTTTTCCTATGGGAAAATTTTAAAAAATTTAAACCCTACTTTGAAAAAGAAACTGGTGTCTTGCCAGGCACGGTGGCTCGAGCCTGTAATCCCAGCACTTTGGGAGGCCGAGGCAGGTGGATCACCTGAGGTCGGGAGTTCAAGACCAGCCTGACCAACATGGAGAAACCCCATCTCTACTAAAAATACAAAATTTGCCGGGGTGGTGGCACGTGCCTGTAATCTCAGCTAGTCGGGAGGCTGAGGCAGGAGAATCGCTTGAACCCAGGAGGCGGAGGTTGTGGTGAGCCGAGATCGCACCAGTGCACTCCAGCCTGGGCTAAAAGAACAAAACTCTGTCTCCAAAAAAAAAAAAAAAAAAAAGAAACTAGCGTCTTTATAAATGATTTAGACTGGAGTAGTAGATGTTCTAATTTCTTTTGAGGAAAATAGTATAGCAGTTAGCTAACATTGTTCATAGCTATAAATCGGAAAATATTTATATATTACAACTTACTGTTAGGAGCCCTAGTATAGCATTTTAGATTACTTTTTATGTACTGTTAGCCTGCATACAAAGTCCCCTTCCTTTATAACCCTTTTTACTTGACATCTGAAATAAAACACTGACTTCTAGTTCTGTTTTCTCCCTTAACAGGATGTATTACAGAGATTTATTAATTTTATCAGTTTTGGAAACTAAAAGAAACTTGCAGGCAAATGCTTACTTGAAAAATTGCGTGAAGACTTTATATGGTATCCTTAATGAAACACAATAATTGTCAGTTGTCACAAAGTTGGTGTTGCTGACAAATGCTTGTACATAATAATACAGTCTTCCTAACAGCAGCGGCTTCATAAGAGTCTTAAAGTTTCTAGAAGCAACTTACATTTAAAAATATCTGATTAGGTCTTCCTAATGTAACCTCTCATTAGAGATCCATGGAGACATAAAAAGATGAAAACTTACAATAAATTTGGGGAAACTAATATCTATAGTTAACCTATTTCTGTAATCTGAAATGAATTTCAGCTTATGAGGAAAACGGAAATGGATTTTTTAAATGCAGTTTTCTACTTGCTAATTCTTGCTATTGTGCCTGAAAATTTCAGGTGGGAAAACATTTTGCTTTCTTATCCATTATCTTAACATCTGGTACAAAAATGCAGATCTTTTTTCACTCTTCACTTCCACCTACAGAAATTGACCTTTCATGCATATTGTATAGCTATTCAAATTTATTAGTATGAAGATATTTATTACAACATTTTTAAAACAGGGAGGCTGGGCGCGGTGGCTCACATTTGTAATCCCAGCACTTTGGGATGCCAAGACGGGCAGATCACTTGAGGTCGGTAGTTCAAGACCAGCCTACCCAATATGGTGAAATCCCATTTCTATTAAAAATACAAAAAAAAAAAAAAAAATTAGCTGGACATGGTGGTGGTGTGCACCTGTAATCCCATCTACTTAGGAGGCTGAGGCAGGAGAATCGCTTGAACCCAGGAGGCAGAGGTTGTGGTGAGCCAAGATTGTGCCACTGCACTCCAGCCTGGGCAGCAGAGCGAGACTCCGTCTCTAAATAAATAAATAAATAAATAAATAAACAAAACAGAGAAAACTAGAAAGAATAAAAATGTTCATCAGGAAGATATTGATTAAATAAGTTGGTTCATTATATACTGCTTTGTACACAGTAACTATTGATATAATTCTCTATGTATTAAAGAAACCGGATATATTCTATTTTTTTTGTTTGTTTGTTTTGAGACGGAGTCTCATTCTGTCACCCAGGCTGGAGTGCAGTGGCGTGATCTCCACTGACTGCAAGCTCCGCCTCCCAAGTTCACGCCATTCTCTTGCCTCAGCCTCCCATGTAGCTGGGACTACAGGCACCCGCCACTGCGCCTGGCTCATTTTTGTATTTTTAGTAGAGACGGGGTTTCACCATGTTAGTCAGGATGGTCTCGATCTCCTGACCTCGTGATCCGCCCGTCTCGGCCTCCCAAAGTGCTGGGATTACAGGCGTGAGCCACCGCGCCCGGCCAAGAAACCGGATATATTCTTAAATTAAATAGACATGTTGCAGGACTTTATATGTAGTTTGATCCCATTGGTGTAAAATAATGGAAAAACTCATGTATATACTTAAATGTGCACAGAGAAAAAAATCATTCTTTGTTGTTCGTTTCTTGAGACAGAGTCTCACTCTCACTCACCCAGGCTGGAGTGCAGTGGCACAATTATGACTCACTGCAGCCTCAACCCCCAGGGCTCAAGCAATCGTCCCATCTCAGCCACCCAAGTAGCTGGGACCACAGGCGCCTGCCACCACACTTGGCTAATTTATTGTATTTTCTTATAGAGACGGGCTCTCCCTATGTTGCCCAGGTTGGTCTCGAACTCCTGGACTCAAGTGATCCTCCCACCTCAGCCTCCCAAAGTGCTGGGATTATAGGTGTGAGTCACAGCGCCCCGCCAAAATCATTCTTATTGGTGGTTGTTTGTGGGTAATAAAGTTGAAAGGAGAAGCGAGAGAACATTGTTTTTACTTTTTGCTTTATATACTTTACAGTATTTTGTTTTCTAAGAGACTTTTATTATTTTCATAATTGAAAAGGAAAGAAACATAAGTTCTCTGTGATGGATTGTAAAGTGATTCCCTTCCCTGAATCCATGCTTGTTACTATTTCCCTCCCACTTTGCCTCTGGGTTGGGCTAATAGATTTGCTTTGGCCAGTGGGACAGTTGCAAACATGATCCAAATACTTGAAAAATGCACATTAGAGCTTGCCTTCTCTTCTGCTGCTCTTAAAACCTTGTAACCAAGCCCCATATAAACAAACCCAACCTGGTCCTGGACATTTGAGAGAAGCCACAGACCACTAGCTGTCTGAGTTGCTTGAGTGAGATCTGACTGAGACTGGCAGAACTGTCCAACTGAACTCAGCTGTAATTGCCTACCCACAGAATGATTAGCGACTACATGGTCTTTGTTTTAAGCTTCTGAGTTTTGAGGTGGCTTGTTATGCAGCAAAAGTTAATCAATCAGGTCTCCAGTGGTGAGATCAGCACTTGCCCTTCTGCGTTTTTACTGCTTTAGGAGATACCCAGATTGCTATGTCTCTCTTTTTCTTTTTCTTTTTCTTTTTCTTTTTCTTTTTTTTTTTTTTTTTTTTTGAGATGGAGTCCAGCTCTGTTGCCAGGCTGGAGTGCAGTGGCGTCGACTCACTACAACCTCCACCTCCGGGTTCAAGCAATTCTCCTGCCTCTGCTTCCCAAGTAGCTGGGACTACAGATGCGTGCCACCACACCCAGCTAATTTTTTTGTATTTTTAGTAGAGATGGAGTTTCACCACGTTGGCCAGAATGGTCTGCTCTCTTGACCTCGTAATCTGCCCACCTTGGCCTCCGAAAGTGCTGGGATTACAGGTGTGAGCCACTGTGCCCGGCCCCAGTTTGCTATTTCTAAAAATTAAGCAGAATGTAAGAGGGGGAGGAAATATTATCACTGTCACAATGTACATACTGAGAGCTATGAAACCAATGAGTAAAGATCAATTGGCTGGGCATAATAAACTTCCAGAAGATTGTCTTCTGTAATAAAATGCCACAGATCATGGCTTCTGTGAAAGAGCATAAAACTACAAGGAGAGAACAGGCTAAGGTTAAATAAAGCAAGAAAGATGTTCAGGAAAGCAAAAATGCAGTATCAGGATTAAAATTCACATCAAAGACAATAAAGTAAAACTGATACTTAGACAAGATGCCGTGCCTCAGGGTGATGTGACCGCAGACTAATCCTACTGATGCTTCAAAACATTTAGCTAGTGATATTCAGGAAGAACTAGAGATGATCCCTCAGTATCCTGAGAAAATGATAAATATGAAGTCAAGAGAATGAAGTTGATACAACTAAAGAAGTACCAATATTTTTCATGGAGAAATCAGAAAAGTTGCAATAGAAAAAATAAAGATGAAATTTTAGAAAACATTCTACAGCATTTGGAAAACATCTAGGTAAGCAGATCAAGAGGACATATTCAGAAAACATGCTGGTTTGAGGGAAAAATTATTTGGAGACACACAGCTGCTGGCCAAGAAATAGCTCAAAAGGAAATCGTAAATTAGACGTCATGGTATTACAGGCTTGGTGAATTACCGATGTGCACTGCACCCAGTTTATCTCAAGAAAAACATTTTAACAAAACGTAGCAGCTTGAGCTAGCCATACTGATAGGCCTTGTTTTGTGGCTTTCTCAATGATGCTTTAAAAGGAAACAGTTTCATTTGAATTATTTCTTTTCTTTTTTTGAGGTAGAGTCTTGTTGGACTGCAGTGGCGCAATCATGGCTCACTGCAGCTTTGACCTCCTGGGCTCAATTGATCCTCCCATCTCAGCTCCACGAGTAGCTAGCAGTACAGGCCTGTGCCACCATGCCTGGCTGATTTGTGTATTTTTTGTAGAGACAGGGTTTTGCCATGTTGCCCAGGCTGGGCATGTCCAGGCTCAAGTGATCTGCCTGCCTTGGCCCCTCAAATTGCTGGGATTGCAGGCATGAGCCACTGTACTGACCTGTTATTTCTTATTTTGATGGCCCCAAAAAATGGGCACAAGAAATTCTTTTTTTTTTTTTTTCTCCTAAGATGGAGTTTCACTCTTGTCGCCCAGGCTGGAGTGCAGTGGCACAATCTCGGCTCACTGCAACCTCCGCCTCCCAGGTTCAAGCAATTCTCCTGCCTCAGCCTCCAAAGTAGCTGGGATTACAGGCGCCCGTCACCACACCCGGCTAATTTTTTGTGTTTTTAGTAGAGACAGGTTTTCACCATGTTGGCCAGGCTGGTCTCAAATTCCTGACTTCAAATGATCCACCCGCCTCGGTCTCCCAATGTGCTGGCCACTGCACGTGGCCAAGAAATTCTTATATAAAACCCTTTCCTTCACGCAGTTAGATCACTAATAGTCTTAGACAGCCAATGAAACAGAAATACAATTTCCTTATTTAAGGTGACAAATATGACCAGGAAACAGTCTGGCAAGAAATGCACTAAAATATTAAATGGAAATTGGTAGATCATGGGATTGTTCTTTTTCATCTTGTACTTTTTTTTTGTAGGGATAGAGTCTTACTATATTGCCCAGGCTGGTCTTGACCTCCTTGGCTCAAATGATACTCTCACTTCAGCCTCCCAAGGAACTGGGACCGTAGGCATGTAGTCCCACCAGGCCTGGCTAATGTGTTTTTTGTTTTTGTTTTTGTTTTTGTTTTTTTAAATGAGAGAAGTTTTGCTCTTGTTGCCCAGGGCTGGAGTGCAGTGGTGCGGTCTTCGCTCACTGCAACTTCTGCTTCCCAGGTTCAAGCGATTCTCCTGCCTCAGCCTCCTAAGTAGCTGGGATTACAGGCACCTGCCACCACACCCAGCTAATTTTTGTCCTTTTAGTAGAGACAGGGTTTCACCATATTGGCCAGGATGGTCTGGAACTCCTGACCTCAGGTGATCAGCATGCCTCGGCCTCCCAAAGTGCTGGGATTACTCAGGCGTGAGTCAGTGTGCCTGGCCTGCCTGGATAATTTTTTTAAAAATGTTTTGAAGCGATAAAGTCTCTCCATGTTTCCCAGTATGGTCTTAAACTTCTGGGTTCAAGTGCTCTTCCCGCCTTAGCCTCCCCAGGTGTTGAGATTGCAGGCATGAGCCATCATGCCCGGCTACTTTTTTCTTAATGTATTTATTTAAAACTTCTTTTTCACAATAACATATCTATATGCATACATGCACAATTACATGCTTGTAAGTAAATAAAGGAGGACATTCTCAGAATGAAGACCTAGGTTATTTGGAATAGAAGTGGAGGAGAGTTACTCTATACATACCTTTTGTGGTCTTTGAATTTTATACTATGTGTATAAATTACCAATTCAAAAAATGAATTAAAATATAACCTCATAATTAAAAACATGAGTTTTACAAGGTGAAATAATATAAAAGGGCTTACACTATGAAGTAGTATTGTCTAAAACATCCCTCTCACCTAGAGTCCTCATTGTTCAGAGGCAATCACTTTTGACTCCTTCTGATTTTAGTTTTCCTGGCATTTACTTTCATTTCTCAAATATACTTTTATCACTCTTTCTTGGTTTATTAATTTATACATTCTCCTTTGATATCCTGCCACAATAAATGAAGATTTCATTTACCTAAAAGCTACTCCTTTCCCTGCCCCATAGAAATAGTAGCAGGAAGGCCAGGCGTGGTGGCTCACACCTGTCATCCCAGCACTTTGGGAGGTAGAGGCGGGCAGATCATGAGGTCAAGAGATCGAAACCACAGTGAAACCCCATCTCTACTGAAAATACAAAAAAATTAGCTGGGCGCAGTGGTGGGCACCTGTAGTCCCAGCTACTCAGGAGGCTGAGGCAGGAGAGTGATGTGAACCTGGGAGGCAGAGCTTGCAGTGAGCCGAGATTGTGCCACTGCACTCCAGCGCCACTGCACTCGACAGAGCAAGGCTCCATCTCAAAAAATAAAAATAATAATAAACAAATAAATAAATAAAAGAAATAGTAGCAGGAATAAGAATATTAATAGCAACTAACATTTATTAGTGCTTACTTTATGCCAGGCCTCTTTCAAGTGATTCACACATACTGTCTAATCCCCACCATACCCTCTGAATTTACATTACCACTATTCTTGGTTTTCCCATTATTCATTTTATTTATTTATTTTTAATATAGGGACTCCCTTTGTTGCCCAGGCTGGAGTGCAGTGGTGCAATGATGGCTCAGTGCAGCCTCAACCTCCTGAGCTGAAGCAGTCATCCCGCCTCAGCCCTCAGAGTAGCTGGGACTACAAGCATGCACCTGGCTAATTTCTTTTTAAAGTAAAAACAAGTTTATTAGAGAAGTAAAGAAAGAAAAGAATGGCTACTCTGTAGGCAGAGCAGCCCTGAGGGCTGCTGGTTAGCTAATTTTTAAATTTTTTTGTAGAGACAGGGTCTCACTTTTTTGACCATGCTGGTCTCGAACTCCTGGCCTCAAATGATCCTCCTGACTTGGCCTCCCAAAGTGCTAGGATTGCAGGCTTGAGTCACTGTACCTGGCCCATTTTTCATTTTATTAATCGTATTGTCAGCTACTGGCAGCACACTTTTAAAATGCTAATCATAGATGATAGTATTATCTAATTTTTTTGTGTTTTTACTAGGTGTTGTGTATTACCTGTATTAACTCACTGACTCTTGTCATCAAACCTATGGTCTAGGCTCTATTATTATTATTCCCATTTTATAAATGAGGAACTAAGGCATAAAGTTTACTCTGTGTAAGATTGTGTAGACAATTAGTGGTACCAAGCCAGCCTGACTTCAAAATCCAGTCCTTTAACCCATCCATGCACCGTATTGATGGTATCCCTTTGATTCCATTTTGTAAGGTAAGTTTTCATTCCCACTACTTTCATCATCTTTTCTATTTTTTCCTTGTTTTCTTTGTTTCTTTTCCTTCCTTCCTTCCTTCCTTCCTTCCTTCTTTCTTTCTTTCTCTCTCTTTCTTTTTCTTTCTTTCCTTCCTTCTTTCTTTCCTTTCTTTCTTTCTCTTTCTTTCTTTCTTTTTCTTTCTTTCTTTCTTTCTCTGTCTTTCAGTCTCTCTTTCTTTCTTTCTTTCTGTTTGTCTTTCTGTCTCTCTTCCTTCCTTCCTTCCTTTCTCTCTTTCTCTTTCTTTCTCTCTCTCTTTCTTTCTTTCTCTTTCTTTCTTTTTCTGTCTTTCTTTCTGTCTCTCTTTCTGTCTTTCTGTCTTTCTTTCTTTCTTTCTTTCTTTCTTTCTTTCTTTCTTTCTTTCTTTCTTTCTTTCTTTCTGTGTTCCTTCCTTCCTTTCTTTCTTCCTTTCTTCTTTTCTCTCTTTCTCTCTTTCTCTTTCTCTCTTTCTTTCTCTCTTTCTTTCTTTCTCTCTCTCTCTCTCTTTTCTTTTCTTTTCTTTCTTTCTTTTCTTCTCTGTTGCCTAGGCTGGAGCACAGTGGTGTGATCACAGCTGACTGCAGCCCCGACCTCCTGGACTCCAACGATTCTCCTGCCTCAGCCTCCGAGTAGCTGGGACCACAGGTGCATGCCACCATACCTGGCTATTTTTTTTTTTTCATTTTTGCTAGAGACAGGGGTCTCACTTTGTTGCCCTGGCTGGTCTTGAACTCCTCGGTTCAAGCAGTCCTCCCATCTCAGCCTCCCAAAGTGCTGGGATTACAAGCATGAGCCACCACACCCAGCCTCTCTTCTTTTCTCATGCTTAGTTTTGGTCAGTTGTAACTTCATGTTTTTATTTCACAGAACATAAAATTTATTTACCATTCTATAATCATAGTTAAATATTTTGTGTTTGATCTATACATGGATTCTAAAAGTTGAAAACAGATAATAAACAACATTTTGACATATGACTATGCAAATATTATACATAGCAAAGCCAGGAATTGAGAAATGATCTTCCCTTCTCTGTAGTTCCAGTGTATATCTCAAATGAATTCATCCTTACATTCACGTTCAGATGGATCACTCTTTTTTACACTATTTGTTTTTGGGGTTTGTTTGTTTGTTTTGAGACAGGTCTTGCTATGTTGCCCATCCTAGAGTACAGTGACATGATCACAGCTCACTGCAGACTTGATCTTCAGGCTCGATGAATCCTCCCATCTCAGCCTCCTGAGTAACTGGGACTACAGGTGTGTGCCACTACACCTGGCTAATTTATTTTTTATTTTTTGTTTTTATTTTTGTAGAGACTGTGTTTTGCCATGTTGTCCAGCCTGGACTCGAACTCCTAGGCTCGAGCTGTCTGCCTGCCTAGGCCTCCCAAAGTGCTGGGACTAGAGACATGAGCTGCTGTACCCTGCCCTGTTTTTCTATTGTAAACTCTCTGGGTTGAGTCCTTTCACATGTGGTTCCTTTCTCATGTTTTCCAGGTTCCAGCTTTCTTCACTCTTTTATATGGAAGGCACTAGGCTGGACATTTGCAGTTTGCCCTTCCAGGTCTACTTTTTTGCCTCTTCTCCTACCCTAGGAGACTAACCTTTATAGGCTGCTCCAACTGATATCTTTGCCCTCTGTCTTCCAGTTGGGCTCCACCAATGGAAAGGGTCAGCAGGAAGTTGGAGGGCAGGAGTAGAGTGAGCACATATGTGTATTTCACCAGCTCCCTCCCTTAAATTTTGGAACTTCCCCTTCCCCCTGCTGCACCAGGCCGAAGGGATAGTAACTTAGTCACAGGTCCTTCAAGTGTTCCTTGTTGGTTTCCCTTGACTCTGTTCACATCTTTGTAGCCTCTTTGTTAAACTCTTCCCAGTGACCCACTTGGTGTGTCATCTTTTTCCCACCAGGATTTTGATTAGTAGGAAGTAATAATATTGATATTTCTTCATATAATAAGGATATTTCTTCATCAAGTGTTGTTCTTTCAGAAGTTTCTTGAAATCTCTCATCTACTGATTGCCTCCCTCTCTTTATTTCTGTATGGAGCCTCGAGAGAGAAGATAAAATTACATGCTCAGTCCATCATGTATTGCTTTTTTAATTATATTACTCTTTTTAAAAAGAACATCTTTATTGGGATATTCAAATATCTTACAAGTTACCTTTTGGAATTATACAACTCAGTGGTTTTTAGTATCCTCACAGGTTATGTGCAGTCAATTTTAGAACACAATTTAGTCACTACAGTCAATTTTAGAACATTCATTGTCCCCAAAAGAACCCTGTACCCATTAGCAGTTATTATCTTTTTAAATGTAGGAAAGAAACCTACATAAAAGGACCAGAAAAACGTGATGCTCTTGAGCTGTATAAACTGACTCCAGCCTACCTATTATGCCTTATTTTCTTTGTTGTTGTTGTTGTTATACCTTATTTTCTACTAGTTCCCATAATACATCACTTATTTAATTCAGGCTATTTTCCTACTTGTGCTACAAAGTGTTATTAACTTATAATTGTCAGTTTTCTAGACACCTTATTACTTTTATTCAGTGTCATGTAATTTAGTACTTATTTGCAGTTTTTTCTACATATGTGATCATATTTTCTGTCTATGACAACCAATAATCCTATTAATTGAAGAGATCACTTTTCACATTACTTTATATGGCCTTCATAATTCTTAGCACTTGATAGAATAATATTAGTAGACTGGGCGCAGTGGCTCATAACCTGTAATCCCAATACTTTGGGAGGCCAAGGTGGGTGGATCACCTGAGGTCAGGAGTTCAAGACCAGCTTGGCCAACATGGTGAAACCCCTTCTCTACTTAAAAAATAAAAAAATTAACCGGGCATGGTGACGGGCACCTGTACTCCCAGCTACTTTGGAGGCTGAGGTAGGAGAATCGCTTGAACCCAGGAGGTGGAGGTTGCAGTGAGCTGAGATAGCACCACTGCACTTCAGCCTGCGCAACAGAGTGAGACTCCATCTAAAAAAAAAAAAAAGCATAATATTAGTAATCAGGTTTTCTCCTTCCATTGAGTGTCTTCACAATATACCTTGCCTAACAGCAAGGTAGGTGACACCAATAGCAAGATATCCTGATGGTGCAAAAGGAAAGCTACCCAGAGGGTGGGCATGGTGGCTCACGGCTGTAATCCCAGCACTTTAGGAGGCAGGTGGATCACCTAAGGTCAGGAGTTCAAGACCAGCCTGACCAACATAGCGAAACCCTGTCTCTACTAAAAATACAAAAATTAGCCCTGCGTGGTGGCATGTGCTTGTAGTCCCAGCTACTCAGAAGGCTGTGGCAGGAGAATCACTTGAACCCAGGAAGTGGAGGTTACAGTGAGCCGAGATCGCGCCACTGCACTCCAGCCTAGTGACAGATAGACACTCCGTCTCAAAAAATAAATACATAAATAAATTAATTAATTAAATTAAATTCATTTTACTACTAAACATTTGAGTGTTTTCTCTGTTTTAAATATTTCTGTAGACGTTTTAGTTATAGGGATCAATATAAATACAGCCTGTACTTCTTTTCTTAATTGAAAATAGTGCTAGTGGTGGTCATAGGGGTACTGATTTAGACAGAGTTGAATTAGCACAACAAATGTAGACAGAAAACCTCAGAGAAAGGAGTAGGGGGCCCAGAAAGAAAAACATGTATTTTACCTGGTAACCCTAAATAGAAGAGACTGGCTCTAAATTGTTCATCTGTGAATCTGCTGATGGTACCTAGGGGTCATTGTACTGTTCTCTCTACTTTTGTGTATGTTTGAAATTTTCCATCATAAAAAAATCAAAAGATGTAACTTAAAAAATAGGTACCTTTCGCAAAAACAATGAAAATATGAGACCTTACAGTAATATGAACCAGGAAATATAGGACCTTTATAAGAGTTAAAAATGTATTTAATGACAATGTTTGTACCATAAATGGAAAGAAATGCTATTGACAAAACTAGAAAAAATATGAATTCCCCAAATTGATCTCTAGATTTATTCACTTACCACTAAATTCAATGAATGTATTGCTCCTTTATTTTTTTTAAAAAAGTGATTTCAGTAGTACAAATCTTGTGAAATGTAGTTGACTCTTTATAATTTGATTCAAGTTAGCTCCATGTACCAATGGCCATACCCTAAATTCTTTGAGACACGTCTGCCTTCTAGACTTTATTAGAGATACCTTGAGTTTATCATGTTTCTACAAGACAGCCAAATTCTTAAATACCTTTCCCGAATCTATTTTGTCCCACTGAAAAAAGGTACTTGGGGCCATCTTCATCTATTCACAGACTTTAATGAAGAAGTTTTGCCCTTGAAAATGAGGCTGAATTATAATTGGCATTTATGGGTGGCATTTCTCAATTATATCTTTTACAGTTATGCATTAGTAATTGTGGTGTCATTCAATCTTGTGAGTTCTTGAATTTCTGAATTTTGTCTTTTTCTTTTCAACTCCGCTTGCAGCTAATTCTTTTCTGAGTTCATCTTTTTCTCGCAGTATTTTAAGTGTAGCCAGTAGCATCCAGGGCTAGCAACATAGTGTTTCCCAACCTCTGTGTATAAATCAGCAAGTTCATTAATCATATTATCTGCTTTCTCAGTTTTCTCAGGCAAATGCAGTGTTACCATTGCATTAGATAGGTCATCATTGTTTCCAGCCTTCAGTAACAGTTACTTGCTACTCAGTCGCAATTTGCAGGTGTCAGGTATGTTACGTGTTTGTTATGGCGATAACCTACTCCTGTTAACAGTTTCTGGACTAGCTTTTCCTAAGCAAGGCTGCTGTAACAACCCTCACATTGTAGTGCCTTCCTACAGTAGAGATGTATTTCTAGCTCCCATGTTAGCTACAAGTTGTCTGTGGTTTTGGGGCTCTGTTAAATGTGTCTTACTCAGTGTTCCAGGCTGAGGAACAGCCCTGTCTTTGTCTTAGGTCAGAGGGAAAATTGAAAATTCCGAAACACTCAGTGCTCTTCATCTTCTCGTAAGATATGATATAAATAACTTACAATTATATTTCATTAGCCAAAGTAAGCTAATATGGCCAGGCCCAATGTTTGTATGGTAGGGAGTATTTGCCTCTCAAAGACTGTGCTATAAGTCACCAGGTTCAAGGACAGGGATGTGTATTTATCTTATAGGGAGAGGGTAGAATAGTGTAGAACAGTAATACCATCTACATATCCATTTCTAGGTATATTTTCTAAAGCAGTGTTTTTCAAACATTCAGCTGAGTTCTTAGCTGAAGATAAATATTTGGAAGTTGTAGGCCGGGCGCGGTGGCTCAAGCCTGTAATCCCAGCACTTTGGGAGGCCGAGGCGGGTGGATCACGAGGTCAGGAGATCGAGACCATCCTGGCTAACATGGTGAAACCCCGTCTCTACTAAAAATACAAAAAACTAGCCGGGCGTGGTGGCGGGCGCCTGTAGTCCCAGCTACTCGGAGGCTGAGGCGGGAGAATGGCGTGAATCCGGGAGGCGGAGCTTGCAGTGAGCCGAGATCGCGCCACTGCACTCCAGCCTGGGCGACACAGTCAGACTCCGTCTCAAAAAAAAAAAAAAAAAAAAATATTTGGAAGTTGTCAGTATGTAAGTGAGTGTGAATAAGATCACCCAGGGAGAGGGAAGAGAGAGTACCAGAAACCTCATGGGAGAAGCATCTGCAAAGAATACTAAGAACAACCTGTCAGAAGTAGGGAGGAGAATAGGAAGAGAGCATGTCCTGGACCCTAGTTATAGAATTATTTCTGCTCCAAAAAGTGTAACTTTTTTTAAAAAAGAAAGCCTGAATGCAAGCATTTTACATCTATCTGGTTTGTACCATCACAAGACTTAATTTCCAAATAGCATAAGAAGTTTAATATTAATATATACTCATTTACTATTACAGAGATTTGCCACAATATGGACAGAAGCAGTGGCAGTCCTATTTTGGAAGAACTTTTGATGTTTACACCAAACTCTGGAAGTTCCAGCAGCAGCATCGGTAAATTAATTTCATAGTTAAAGGAGAGCAAAGGCCTGTTTTGTATTAGTCACAGTTTTTATCTTCACTACTTCAGTGCTTTTTATCTTGGTGCTTTTTCTTTTTTTTCACCAAAGCAAAGGTAAATCTTGGTACTTTTAAAATAACATATTTCATCTTTATAACCCAAATGAAAACAAATTTATTTCTTTCCTATTTATTTAAGATTTTAAAATGTATGGCCAGGCATGGTGGCTCATGCCTGTAAACCCAGCATTTTGGGAGGCCAAGGTGGGAGGATTGCTTGAGCTCAGGAGTTTGAGACCAGCCTGGGCGGCATGGCTAAACCCTATCTCTACAGAAATTAGCCAGGTGTAGGGTGTGCAGCTGTAATCCCAGCTACTCAGGAGGCTGTGGCACGAAAATCACTTGAACCCTGAAGGGGGAGGTTGCAGTGAGCTGAGATTGTGTCACTACACTCCAGCTTGGGCAACAGAGAGAGACCCTGTCTCAAAAAAATAAATAAATAAATGAAAATAAATAATAAAATAAGGCTGGGTGCAGTGGCTCATGCCTGTAATCCCAGCACTTTAGGAGGCTGAGGTGGGTGGATAACTTGAGGTCAGGAGTTCGAGACCAGCCTGGCTAACCTGGTGAAACCCTGTCTCTACTAAAAATACAAAAATTAGTCAGGCATGGTGGTGCACACCTGTAATCACAGCTACTCAGGAGACTGAGGCAGCAGAATCACTTGAACCTGAGAGGCGGAGGTTGCAGTGAGCCCAGATCATGCCACTGCACGCCAGCCTGGGCAACAGAGTCACACTTTGTCTCAAAAAAAGAGAAAAAAAAAGTAACATTCTTGTCTGATTTTTAAAGACAATATTATATGTGGAATATGATATGTGGAATATTATATGTGGAATATTATATGTGGAATGGTTCAGAGCAGCTGGAGCATAGGTAGGATGATTTATGGTTTCATTCTAAAATACATGTTTATTGGCCAAAGTAGTTTCTTTTTATATTTCAACTTATAAATAGACATTTAATGAAATGCTTTTAAATTTAATGGAATGACTATGTTGAAATCTAATGAAAAATTCATTAGCTTTGCTGAATTGGATGGTATTTTATCCTATTGAATTTACAGATTTGATTAGTTTTGGAATTTATAGACTCCTATTTCTATTTTCTTGTATCCTATATAAAACAGACAAGTCTTGGATAATCGGTATGGCTTGAAGCGCTGGCAAATAGGAGAAATTGCTTCCAAGATTGGGCAGCTATACTATCATTATTAGTAAGTAAATTACACATGGAAAGAGTCAAGTGTTGTCTGATTAAAACATAGCATGCAGAAGTATACATAGTATCCTCATTGCTAGGCATGAAAATTGTGAGTTACAAATGAAACCTTAGTAGTTCGGGCCAGATTGATCAAGACAATGTTGTGCAATAACCTTCCATAGTTAAAGTACTATTTGTTTTAAAGGCTTGCCTCCCAAACACTTCATTTGTTCGGACTCATTTATAACTTAAAAATTTGATCTTGGTTTTAGATAAATGATTAATACTAAAGGATTTATTGTTCTTACAGCTTCACTTGCCTTCACTTG
Source organism: Piliocolobus tephrosceles (assembly GCF_002776525.5). Lineage (NCBI taxonomy): Eukaryota > Metazoa > Chordata > Mammalia > Primates > Cercopithecidae > Piliocolobus > Piliocolobus tephrosceles. The sequence continues at coordinate 13,566,495 of NC_045447.1, forward strand.
TCTTGTGTAGCATTATATTGTAATTTGTATGTATAAATGAATGATTTTCAGAAGGATACTTTAAAAAACTCATATTTGCAGGATGTTTGAAAGATATTTTTTATTATATCCTTAGAGCACTAACATCTGTATAGTCCCATCCCTGAGTTCAGAAAACAAGAAGGGTCCCTTTAGGAATCTACATCTCATTATCCCAAAGTGATAATCAGGTATACAATAAAAAAGGCTTGGACCATTTGTAATCTAAAAGGCAATGAAATGGCTGGGTGTGGTGGCTCACGCCTGTAATCCTAGCACTTTGGGAGGCCAAGGCAGGTGGCTCACCTGAGGTCAGGAGTTTGAGACCAGCCTGGTGAAACCCCATCTCTACTAAAAAGATAAAATTAGCCAGGCGTGGTGGTGGGTGCCTGTAATCCCAGCTACACAGGAGGCTGAGGCAGGAGAATTGCTTGAACCTGGGAGGCAGAGGTTGCAGTGAGCCGAGATCATGCCATTGGCACTCCAGCCTGGACAACAAGAGTGAAACTGTCTCAAAAAATAAAAAAAAAATTAAAAAAAAAAAAAAGACAATAAAACTTCTTCCATTTCCTACATTTTGGCGTACCATTCCAAATTCCCACCATTAAAATCACTCTTTTGGGTAGAATATTTTCTTAAAAAGTCCCTTATAAAACTAGAAATGTGTTTTCTCGGGTAGAAATATTTTCTTAAAAAGTCCCTTGTGAAACATAATTCATTAACATCCCCTGAAGATTAATATGGATTAGTGCATTCCTCAGTTCTGTGAGGAAAAAAATTAAAGAAATGGGCCAAAGGACTGTATGGATTTGAGGAAGTGACCTAGTCCTGGGAGATAAGGATTTCACTGGATGGAATGCTGTTTGAGTCACTTCAGAGAAGGAGGGTAATGTGCAATATGGATTGGCATCAAAAAAGGCTTGGATGCAGCAAGGATGTTTTTCAAAAATTTTAATTATTATTTTTTATGCATTTTAAGGGTGATATTACCTTGCCGATTCAAATTTAGGACAGTCATTCCCACCCCCTCACCCCATGAGATAGAGGAATACAGCAGTATATAGAACAAGTATTTACTGTGGTGAAGAGTCTCTGACACTGTCATATTTAAAACTTTATCTTTTCTCATAGCTTACGCACATCTGAAACCAGCTATCTGAATGAGGCTTTTTCCTTCTATTCTGCAATCAGACAGAGATCATATTATTCTCAAGTCAATAAAGAAGACAGGTATGTATCTGCTATGTTTTTAGAAAGATGAGGATAAAACACTCAGTCTTTAGTCTGCGTGGAAATTGTGCGGAAAAGCATACATGTGTTTATAACTTGCACTCATTTACGAGACTTTATTGAGTGCCTACTATGTAGTAGACCTTCAAAAGCATAGAGAGGTATATGTTACCTAAGCAATAAACATCAAAGATGTTGTAACAGATGTCACAATACCAAAGGAGGGTTGGGTTATTGTTGTACAAGAGATTGACTGAATTCACATAGATTTAATACAAAAGAAATGACTCCAAAACAAGGCTTAGCAAATAACATTTATTCTTTAGCCTGTGTAATCTTAATTCATGTCTCTTCAAAAGCCTGGTGACAACTGTCATGTAGGACCAGGGAATAGCATGCTAATATTGTTTGAATTTTCTCTGTCTCTCTTTTTTTTGAGATGGAGTCTTGCTGTGTCGCCCAGGATGGAGTACAGTGGTGTTATCTCAACTCACTGCAACCTCCATTTCCGCGTCCTGGGTTCAAGCAATTATCCTGCCTCAGCATCCCAAGTAGCTGGGATGACAGGCTTGTGCCACCACCCCCGGCTAATTTTTTTGTATTTTTTACTAGAGATGGGGTTTCACCGCATTGGCCAGGCTGGTCTCGAACTCTTAACCTCACGTGATCCACCCGCCTTAGCCTTGCAAAGTGCTGGGATTACAGACATGAGCCACCATACCCAGCCTGGATTGTGATTTTGTTAATTCCAGATGAGTATGAAATTGTGGAAGAAGTCAGAGATCTTCTGGAGAATCTTTCTTGCTAGCATTCTGGGAATTGTTGGATGAGAAAGTTCAGGCACAGAAGGTCTGAATATTCTGTCTACCCCAGCAACAGAACTCACAGTTTTTATATGGTGAAAAGATTATATTCTCTTAGCAATAGAAGAAAACAGTTTTGACATGTTTTTCTCGAGAACACTTTGTGGTTAACTGTTGTAAGCTTTCCAACTAAACAGTGACATTTTGGGGAAAGCCCCACTCTTCTCTTTAGTTTCCTTGCGTGTCTTGTTCAGACTAGTCTAGGGGCGTTTGCATGGCACATGTAAGGGGTGCAGATGCTGGAGTGTACATTTTTCATATATTTTTGTCATCCCCTTACATCAGAAGTTCCATCAATTACTTTTCCCTTAGGTTTTCCTATGGTTTGCTTCACATATTTTCAATACAGATATATTTCCTCCAATCCTAATTTTAAAAAAATTCTTGCTATGCTATTTGTCTTAATTCTTGGTGAGATAAATTATATCTTCAAAAATACAAAAGAGCTGTGTAACATTTTATCAGCATTAAAAATACATATAAGCAGAGAACTATTTTAAGTAATAGCAAAACACCTTGTATAATTTACTTTTCTGCATTTTCTAATTTGACAAAAGGGAAATTGGCTTTAATCTTAATACCCAACAGTTTGATTTCTTGCCATAATTTTGTGCCTTAATAACAAACATCCAATTTGAATTGTTTTCCTGTGCAGTTTCCTAGATCAGGGCATATCATTTAGAAGTAGGATTATTTGGAATCAGGATGACAAAAAGTCTTGCTTTGTGCCAGTAAATTAGAATCAAAGGACAATCTGGTATGCAAATCCTTGACCTTGCTGTGTGTGGTTAGGAGGGTCTTTGTTCAGTTGGTAGGTTGTTTCTTAGTTCACACAGGGTAAGAGTGCCAGTCAAGATTGCAGTCAGCAACAGCTGCTAAAATCAAGAGACAGGAGAGAAAACCAAGTAAGGAAGTATTCCACAATCTCACAGTTCATTTAAAAGGCAAAAATCTTCACTCCTCAAAAGGAACAAGTTCTCTCTGCACTGTCTCAGCAGCTAAGGATTATGTCGAGACCAGGAGGAATAAGTAGTTTGTTCCAGCAATCTCAAGGTTAGTGTCTGTCACTAAGCATAGACCACTCCCAGAACATCTCATTCCATGGGTCCATTGTACTTAGGAGAGGAGATATTACCATACAGCCACTCCTCCTAGGAGCTGCACACCCCAATTCTGTTGCAAATGGCCAAAGCTGAACCTGGTTGGATATGGAGAAGGTGAGGATTCTGAATACCCAGGAGGTTGTGGGGAGATGTTACAGTGAGCTACCTGGAAGAACAGAGTTTCCTAGGCAAATATGTAGTGAAAGAATCAGGGTCTTGTAAGTAGTGAGCCTAGCAGGTTGGACAAGGCTGGAATTCTGGAGTCCAGAAGTTTGATAAGAGCTTAAAAAAAAGGCCAGGTGCGGTGGCTCACACCTATAATGCCAGCACTTTGGGAGGCCAAGGCAGGTGGATTATGAGGTTACAAGATCGAGACCATCCTGGCTAACATGGTGAAACCCCCTCTCTACTAAAAATACAAAAAATTAGCCAGGCGTGGTGGCACGCGCCTGTTGTCCCAGCTACTCGGGAGGCTGAGGCACAAGAATCGCTTGAACCCGGGAGGCGGAGGTTGCAGTGAGCTAAGATGGCGCCACTGCACTCCAGCCTGGGTGACAGAGTGAGACTCCATCTCAAAAAAAAAAAAGCTTCATAAAAAGCCTTCAATTTTACATTCATATTGCCCACTGGAAAAAACTTAATACTGTCACCACTTATGTTGACGTTGACAGCATGTCAACATGTCATTTATTGTTCAGAAGAAGCATAGAGTAAGTAAAGTTTGCTTGTTATTATTTTAAGAAAAATAATTTTAAAGAATATAAGGAAAATGTCTAACTTCAGAAGAGGTGGAGGGGGAAGTGAATAATAAAATTATGGTTATTACAATGGAAAGCAGGAAAGGAAAATAAACTCCAGTTATGTTGATGTCAACATAAATGGTAACAGTATTAAGTTTTTTTCAGTGGGAAGTACGAATGTAAAATTGAAGACTTTGGCACTTTGTAATGGTGCTGATGATAAAGAGGGCTTGATGTGGACCCTTCCAGTGAGTCACATTCTTTTTTCCACAGTTTGATGTGGAGTTAGTTGGTAGTTTAGGGGTTGTGGTTCAGGTTATCGGGCTTGATTGAGGTGGCCTGTCATGTATGAGTGGACAGCACTGACGCATTTCATCTGTGCTTTGCTGCAGTTCATCACAGTGGCTTCTGAAATAGAAAGCACCCACCCACTTCTGTATGCTTATTGAATATAAGGATCAGCTAACTATGGCCTGTTTGCATGCCAAATTGGGCCCGTGGCCTGTTTTTGTACTGTGTGGCAGTTTAGAATTTTGTTTTTTTACATTTTCAAAGGGTTGTAAAAAGGGAAAAGATGAATATGCTACAGGCACCAAATGTGGCCTGCAAAGCTTAAAATACTTACCATCTGGCCCTTTGTAGAAAGTTTGCTGGTTGTATAATCCATTATATAGATTCATAGAACCTATTTTTTAATAAAAAAAGTAACAGAATTAAGTCATTCAGTTTCAAGTTTGAATTGACATCATCCTTCTACTAATTTTCTTTGTTTTGAATTCCACTTTCGACAATGTGATAGGCTAGATAACCTGAAATACTAAACACCTAGAAATGCTGGATAAAATAGGACAATCATCCTTTTAAATGGAAAACCTAGCTGTCAAGAGAGTAAGGAAGTCCTTAGTTCATTTTCCCATTGCTGTGGTGACCTTGGAGGGTGGGGCGATTGGTTTGGGTGACATAAAAGAGCCAGGAAGAAGAAAATTGAAACTAGAAGGGGAAGGTGTGATATACAAGAAGGATTGGTGAGAAAAAATTATCCCCTTGTATTCTAAAACATTGATTTGATGGGGCAGTAATCATCGTAACAAATGGCTGATTGACATTATTAAAATAAAATGGAACCAAATCTGGATAACAATAATATGAAAGAAGAAAGGGGATAATTAAACCATTCTAATAAGATCCATTTATTGTTCAGAAGAAACATGGAGTAAAGTTTACTTGTTGATATTTTAAGGAAACTATAATTAAAATGTATAACTTCAGAAGAGGTAGAGGGAAAAGTGAGTAACAAAATGATCATGACAATGAAAGGCAGGAAGGGAAATAAACTCCAAAAAATATAAGTAGCACAAAATAATAAAATAGAAACAAATCCAAATCAAAGTAAGTAAAAGTGATCTAGACTTCCCTCTTAAAAGACAGAGATTATCAGTATGCCTCTTAGAAAAACCCAGTAATATACTGTTGTTAAGAGATTCTTCAAGGCCAAGAGCAGTGGCTCACACCTGTTATCCCAACACTTTGGGTGACTAAGATGGGAGGATCGCTTGAGGCCAAGAGTTCAAGACCAGCCTGGAAAACATAGCAAGACCCAGTTTCTACAAAAAAATAAAAATAAAAAAAATTAGCCAGGCGTGGTGGCACATGCCTGTAATCATAGTTACTCAGGAGGCTGAGTTGAGAGGATTGCTTGAGCCCAGGAGTTTCAGGCTGCAGTGGTTTATGATGGTACCACTGCACTTAAGCCTAGAAAAAAGGGCAAGACTCTCTCTCTTTTAAATAAATGAATAAATAAATCCTTTAAAGATGGAAGGTAGACAGAGAAAGATAATGAGACAGCTACTAAGGGGAAGAAATGTGTATGTGTATATGCATTTCTTATGTGTATACTGTGTGTATATTTAAAGGAAGAAAGTATTATTGAGAATAGTGGTTTACTCTGTAATTATGAAAGCAACAATTCAGGAAAATATAAAAATCATAAACTTATATATACCTAATAACATAGTATTATAATAAAGCAAAGTGTTTTTTTGAAGTGGGGAAATTAATAAGTGATTTAATATACATGGGAATTTTTGATATATTTAATAATTCATATATCAAGACAAGAAATTACAAGATTTGCGTAACAATTAAGTTTGTTCCAGTGTACCTAAAATTGTGTGCAACAGTGACTGTATATATGTTATTTTCAAACTCATAGGAAAATTTGTGAAATTAACGCATACTTGCCACAACACAAGTTTAATGCAAGGTTCAATAAAGTGTACGTGGTCTAACCATGGTACGATTTCATTAAAAACAAAAATAAAACATAATTTAAAAAAATCAATAGCTGCATGTGCAGCCCAGCTACTTAGAAGGCTGAGGCAAGAGGATTCCTTGAACCCAGGAGTTCAAGTCCAGTCTGAGCAACATAGCAAGGCTCCATCTCTTAAACAACAACAACAACAAAAGTTTGTCAATCAGTAGACACATTTGTAAGTAACTCATGGGTCAAAAGAATTTTTAAAAAATTTTATTATGGAAAATGTTGAACATATACAAAAAATATACTGTTGTAAGGCTATCATATTTGTGATATAGGATATGGAAAGCAGGAGGAAATGTCAGGTTTGAATTGATAATTGGTAAGTGTAAAGTATTACGTGTGAACAGATTAAATATATTGTAAGGGGCATTTGATAAGTTAAAGGATCCATATTGTTACTCCTAGCAATCACTTAAAGAGCAATAACAAAGAAGTAGTATAACTAGGAAGCCAGTAGATGATATAAAATGGAACACTAAAAAATATTTGATTAACCAAAGAGAAAGCAAAACAGGAACAACAGAGGAACACACAGCAAGAGAAGGAGCAAATAGGAAACAAACAGCAAGGTGGTAGATGTAAACCTAGCCAAGGCAGTAATGACGTTAAATGTAATCGGTCTAAATACATCAAGTAAAAGGCACAGAGATAGTCAAAGTGGACAGAAAATCAGGACCTAAGTATATATTGCCCACAAAACAGGTGAATTTAAATTAAAAGACACAGATAATTGAAAGAAGGATGAAAAAAGATATACAAACAATAAGCATGAAAAAACTGGCTGGCTTATACTAATAGCAGAAAAATGAGATTTTAAGACAAAGAATGTTCTTCCTGGAATCCTTTTCACCTCATATTTTCCTGCCTGTAATCCTCCACACTTCCTTGTATTCTTAACTTAAATATTTATTACTTTCTTTAGGAAGCCTTTTTTCACCCAAGATCTAGTCCTGTGGGCACAAATAGCATTCTTTATTTCTCCTATCATTATATTATTCCATTGTGTTTTAAGCATTTATCTCTCTCCTATATATTTTAAGTTCTTTTCTGTCTGTAAGATCTTTGAAGAAGGGAATATCTCTAGTTTTTTACAATTGTACTTTTAGCAATTAACATAGTACCTGATGCACCTACGTTCTCAATACTTGTTGAATGAATGAATACATGAGTAAACAACTTAATAAATCAGTAAGAAATATGTTAAAAAGACTATATGGGTTATATGTGGAAATGTTTATAATTGTGTGAAAAAGGATGGAAAGAGTTTTAAAAGCCATTGGAAAATTTAAAAAATCAAAAGGCATTCTTTTTTAATCTAATAAGTAATTTTTCGTTTATCTTCCATAGACCTGAATTAGTAGTTAAGAAGTTACGATATTATGCAAGATTTATAGTAGTTTGTCTTCTTCTCAACAAAATGGATGTTGTAAAGGATCTGGTAAAGGTAAATGTACTTTAAAATAGTTCAAATTCTAATCTCTAATTGTATATGGATGATCTTATTTTTTTTAAAAACAGATTTTAGGTTAAAATAATTTTGATATATCAAAATAATTACAACATTCAAAGTATAGTAACTTCTGACAAGGGTAATGATAAAAATTTTCCAACTCTTCTCATGTTCCAAATACACTAATTTGAGATAATTATCTTGATTCCTTGCTTTTGTCCTTTCTGCATGTTTTACATTTCAAAGCCCGTCAATGGATGGCTAGAAATGCAAACAAACAAAAATACTTACTTTAAGAGAAAATAATTGAAATGTTATGTCAAGAAAAAGTACATAATGCTTTACAAAGGTATTGGGAATGATTTTCATTTTCCCACCACTTTACAGTGCATGAAGTCTCTCCTTCGTTAACTCAGGTGATAAACAGTTAACTCTCTTCAGATCCACTTAATACCTGTAATCATTGCATATGAAATTCTGGTTGCACTCTGTACTCAGTAGTTTCAATGGCATACTTAATTTTGTATCAAATATAACATGCCAGTTGTTTTTTTGGGTTTTGTGGGGTTTTTTTTTTTGAGACGAGGTTTCACTGTGCCTCCCAGCTGGAGTACAGTGACATGATCTTGTCTCTCTGCAACCTCTGCCTCCCGGGCTCAAGCAATCCTCCCACCTTAGTCTCCTGAGTAGCTGGAATCATAGGCTCAAGCCACCACTCCTAGCTAATTTTTGTGTTTTTTGTAGAGACAGGGTTTCACCGTGTTGCCCAGACTAGTCTCAAACTCATGAGTTCAAGCAATCCACCAGCCTTGGCCTCCCGAAGTGTTGGGATTACAGGCGTGAGCCGCTGTGCACAGCTCAACATGCCAGTTTTGACAAGGGCACCAGAAGTAGCTCTCCATACTTCTTTTCTACCTTCCTTTATACCCAGTTATCATTAAAAATATTTCCAAAAACTGTATAATATAAATCCAAATAAAGTCAGGAAGTATTTTTAGAAATATATAATTTTTTGTAGTGGTAGGGTCTCACTGTGTTGCCTAGGCTGGTCTGGAAATCCTGGTCTCAAATGATCCTCCCACCTCGACCTCTCAAAGGGCTAGGATTACAGGTGTGAGACACTGTATCCAGCCTCATTTTTTTTAATGTTAAAATTTTTGAATTTCTCTTTTCTGATTTTTTCATTAATGAATTCATTGCCGATGTAGTACTGATAGGAAATAGATCTCTGTAAAGACTTTATTTGATGGGTATTATGAAGTTTGTGACTTTCGAAGAAAATTTGTTTAGTTTTCATCTTTGTTTTTGGTTATAAGCAGGACTGTGTATTGATAATAATCAAATTTTGTAAGTATGTCGATTTCTGTCAGGAATATGGTTCTATATGGCTGTGTATTTTATGGGTTTTTTAATAGCCTTTTTTGTAATGTTTTTAAAATCAGGAATTGTCAGATGAAATTGAAGATTATACTCACCGATTTAATACTGAAGATCAAGTGGAATGGAACTTGGTGCTTCAAGAAGTAGCAGCTTTCATTGAGGTCAGTTTTTGATAAGAAATGACCATGTAGTTTATGTTTTTATTGTGTCTATATGTCAAGAAGAAGGAATAACGTACTATATTGATATTTAGTCTTGGCCATTCTTACTGCTTTTTTCTTTAGGCGGACCCTGTAATGGTATTAAATGATGATAATACCATTGTTATCACATCGAATCGCCTTGCTGAAACAGGAGCCCCCTTGCTGGAACAGGGCATGATTGTGGGACAGTTGTCTCTGGCTGATGCACTCATTATTGGTAATTGTAATAACCAGGTAAAGAATTGTGAAGGAATTATGCTGAAAATTCACTGTGAAAAATAGTGCTATTGATGATCACAGAATTATTTTCTTATAAATATCCTAACATCCTCTTACGAAGAAATTGCTGATTAAATTGTGCTGTGTGCATTATGGAATATATTACAGATATTTAAATAGCTTAGAAAGAATTTTTTTTTTTTTTTTTTGAGACGGAGTCTCGCTCTGTCACCCAGGCTGGAGTGCAGTGGCCACATCTCAGCTCACTGCAAGCTCCGCCTCCCGGGTTTACGCCATTCTCCTGCCTCAGCCTCCCGAGTAATTGGGACTATAGGCGCCCGCCACATCACCCGGCTAGTTTTTTTGTATTTTTTTAGTAAAGACGGGATTTCACCGTGTTAGCCAGGATGGTCTCGATCTCCTGACCTCGTGATCTGCCCGTCTCGGCCTGCCAAAGTGCTGGGATTACAGGCTTGAGCCACTGCTCCCGGCCAGAAAGAATTTTTAATAACATAGGAAGATATTCATGATACAGTAAATGAAAATAAACTTGCCATGGAGCCATGGAAGCAGACTTATTTCATATATGTTAGAATGTCTATATGTATGCACATAGGAAAAAGACTAGGAAGAAATTTTACAAATATCTAAGTTTTATCTCCGAATAACCAAATTGTAGGGATTTTTATTTTATTTTTTACAACACTCTAAAGTTTCCAAAGTTTCCGGCCTGGCACAGTACTAGCTAACACCTGTAATCCCAGCACTTTGAGAATCCCAGGTGGTTGGATCACTCGAGGTCAGGAGTTCGAGACCAGCCTGGCCAACAATGGCAAAACCCCATCTCTACTACAAAATGCAAAAATTAGCCAGCCATGGTGGCATGCACCTGTAATTCCAGCTCCTTGGGAGGCTGAGGCAAGAGAATCACTTGAACCCGGGAGGCGGAGGTTGCAATGAGCCAAGATCACGCCACTGTACTCCAACCTGGGCAACAGAGTGAGACTCTGTCTCAAAAAATAATAATAACAATAAAATTTCCAAAATGCATATGTACTACTTTCCAGTCGAGCTAAAAGGGGCGAGGAGTTGGTGTGTTTTTTTTGTGTGTGGGAGTTTTTTGAGACGGAGTCTTGCTTTGTCACTCAGGTGGGAGTGCAGTGGCACGATCTTGGCTCACTGCAACCTCCGTCTCCCAGGTTCAAGCGATTCTCCTGCCTCAGTCTCCCAAGTAGCTGGGATTACAGGCACATACCACCACACCCAGCTAATTTTTGTATTTTTAGTAGATACAGGATATCATGTTGAGCAGGCTGGTCTTGAACTCATGACTTCAAGTGATCTTCCTGCCTCAGCCTCCCAAAGTGTTGGGATTACAGGTGTGAGCCACCACACCTGGCCAGGAGTTGTTTTTGTGTAAATTTGTCAAAAGTGAATTTCAAATGTTTTTTCATGACAGAATAGCCCCATGATCATGAGATTTAATGTACTAGAAATGAAATTTGCTGGAAATTGCACCAGTAAATACATTTTTCTAGATGTGTTTTTTGCACAAGTTTAATTTTGGATTCTATCCTAGCAGCTATCAATCATTTTTGTTATTGTTAAATTTTTCTGGTATTTCTCCATTTTTGGCTTTTATGACCATTATTTTGCAAATATCTATAACATTTTTGAAATTATAGTATGAATATACTAAATGGAAAAAATTTGAAACATATTTATGGTTTGTATAGTTATATTATCTGAAGGTACGGTATTTTTCTCACTTTTAATTCAAAGAAAATTTTTTTCTAATCAGAAAAATATAAATTAAAACCAAATAAGATATCACTGACCCAGACGACTAAAAACAAAAGAGACCAAGAAACTGATAATAGCGTATCCTGGCAACTAGTACAAGAACTGAATATTTCATACTTTGTAGAAATAGAAATTGATAGGTTTACTTTAGAAAAATGGCAGGCATTATCTAGTACAGCTGCATATATGCACACTCTATGACCAAGCATTTCCAGTATTTTCTTATTGATCTGTAAGAGTTCCTAATATATTTTACATGAAAGTCCTTTGTCAGATTTATGTATTGAACTATCTTCTCCTACTCTTGTCTGGCCTTTTATTCTCTTCTAATATCTCCTCTCTCTTTCTCTCCTTTTTTTTTTACCTTCTGTTAAAATATTTATTAGTGTCTACTTCATGCCAGACCCCCCTGTTCCAGACACTGAGATTCCAGTGAACAGAAGTCTTTAATTTTAGTGTAGTCTAATATATAATTTTTTTCCTTTCTGGTATGAGCTTTTTTGTGTCCTATTTTGAGAAATCATTGCTTACCTTACCTTTCATATTTAGATCTATGATCTCTTTGGGATTTATTTTAGTGTGAAGTATGGGTCAGATTTTCTTTCTGGATTTCCGGTAGACCTAGCACCATTTACTAAAAAGACCGTCTTTTCCTTACCACATCGTAGTGTCATTTTTATCATAAATCTGATGTTCAAATATATTTGACTCTGATTCTGTTCCTTTGGTCTGTATGTCTATTATGCTGATACTTCTGACTTCATTATTATGGCATTTTAATAGGCCTCAGTATATTGTAGTAAATGAAATATTTATTTTTTCTAATTTTTTCTCTTTCATTGATTCTGATTCTTATTTTTATTTCCTTCTTCTTATTTTGAATTTAATTTGCTTAGATAACTGAGTTTATTTATTTATTTAGTTAGTTAGTTATTTACTGAGACAGAGTCTTGCTCTGTCTCCTAGGCTGGAGTGCAGTGGTGCAATCTCAGCTCACTGCAACCTCTGCTTCCTGGGTTCAAGCGATTCTTCTGCCTCAGCCTCCCTAGTAGCTGGGACTACAGGCACATGCCACCACACCCAGCTAATTTTTTGTATTTTTAGTAGAAACAGGGTTTCACTGTGTTAACCAGAATGGTCTCAATCTCCTGACCTCATGATCTGCCCACCTCGGCCTCCCAAAGTGCTGGGATTACAGGCGTGAGCCACCTCTCCTGGCCAACTGACTTTATTTTTATTTTTGAGACAGAGTCTTACTCCGTCCCTCAGGCTGGAGTGCAGTAGTGTGATCTTGGCTCACTGCCACCTCTGGCTCCCGGATTCAAGTGATTCTCCTGCCTCAGCCTCCCAAGTAGCTGGGATTACAGGCATGTGCCACCACAGTGACCCAGCTAATTTTTGTATTTTTAGTAGACATGGGGTTTCGCCATGTTGGCCAGACTGGTCTTGAACTCCTGGCCTCAGGTGATTTGCCCCCTCTTGGCCTCCCAAAGTGTCAGGATTATAGGTGTGAGCCACTATGCCCCTATTCCTCTTCTGATATAAAAATCCTGGGCTGGGTGTGGTGACTCATGCCTTTGCGCATGGTGGCTCATGCACTTTGGGAGGCAAAGAGGGGGCGGATCGCCTGAGGGTCAGGAGTTCTAGACCAGCCTGGCCAACATGGCAAAATCTCATCTCTACTAAAAATACAAATATTAGTTGGGCATGGTAGCATGCGCCTATAATTCCAGCTACTTGGGAGGCTGAGGCAGGAGAATTGCTTGGACCTGGGCGGCGGAGGTCACAGTGAGCCAAGATTACGCCACTGCACTGCAGCCTGAGCCACAGAAGAAGACTCCATCTCTAAATAAATAAATAAAATAAAAATCCAAAGCTGTAAACTTCTCTTTCAGCATTACTTGAATTTTATTCTACATATTTTGATATTTTATAATTTTTTCCAATCCTGCTCCTTCTATAATATTTTATATTTTCTTTCAGTTGAATGTATTTTCCAATTTCTTTTTTAACTCTTACCGACAGTATATTGCACATCTCCAACTTGAGTTTGATAATTTTTTTTTTCAGCACTTTGAAGATTTAATTTCTTTATCTTCTTCTCTCATTTCTGTTGACAAATTGTCTGTTAGATTTATTGGTTACATGTTATATTCCACTTAAGGAAATGTTTCATTCCTCCGTGTGTTTGTAAGATATTCTCACTTTCTTTGATTCTTTGCAGTTTTACTGTGCTATATTCAGGTGCAGTTTTCTTTATTTATCCTGCTTGAGGTTCACAGAGTTTCTTGAATCTATGGGTTTGTCTTTCATCTGCTTTGAAATATGGTTATTATGTCTCTGAATATTGTTTCCCTTCTATTCTTTCTCTCCTCCACTTCTAGGACTCAGTTACATGTTTGTAGACCTTTTCACAGTGCTACATGTGTCTGTTCTATTCTTTTCTGTATTTTTCATCATTTTTTCCTCTCTAGGTTTTAGTTAGGCTGTTTTCTGTTGACTTCTTTTTCATTTCACTAACCTTGTCTTCTGATGTGTTTAATCTGCTATTTAACCTTAGATTAAGTTTCATATTTCACATATTGTCTTAGTTCTGGATTTTTCCATTTGATTGTTGCTTTATAGATTAATTTTTTTTTCCATAGCCTGGGCTGCATGATGAAACCCCATTTCTACAAAAAATACAAATATCAGGCCAGGCAGTGGCTCATGCCTGTAATCCCATTACTTTAGGAGGCGAGGCGGGTGGATCACTTGAGGTTAGGAGTTCGAGACTAGCCTGACCAACATGGTGAAACCCCATCTCTACTAAAAATACAAAAATTAGCCAGGTGTGGTGGCTCATGCTTGTGATCCCAGCTACTTGGGAGACTGAGGCAGGAGGATCGCTTGAACCCTGGAGGCAGAGGTTGCAGTGAGACAAATTCGTGCTACTGCGCTCCAGCCTGGGTGACAGAGCGAGACTCTGTCTCAAAAAGAAAAACCTAAAAAACAAACCTTAGTTGGGTGTCGGGCATGTGCCTCTAGTCCCAACTCTGGGAGACTGAGGTGGAAGAGTCACTTGAGCCTAGGAGGTCAAGGCTGCGGTGAGCCATGATTGTGCCACACACTTCAGCCTGGGTGACAGAAGCAGACCTTGTCTTAAAAAAAATTTTTTTTTTCTTTTTAGAGACAGTATCTGGCTCTGTCATGCAGGTGGGAGTACAGTGGCACAGTCAGGGCTCACTATAGCCTTGAACTTCCAGGCCTAAGTGGTCTTTCTGCCTCAGCCTTCCAAAAACGTTTATGTTTTATAGAGATGGTGTGTTGCTGTGTTGCTAAGACTGGTCTCAAACTGGCCTCAAGCAATCCTCCTGCCCTGGCCTCTCAAATGTTGGGATTGTAGGCATGAACCACTGCACCTGGCCCTTTTTTATTTTTTAGTAGATTTTAATTCTCTGGCAGAATTCCCTATTTCTTCATTTCTGTTCTACCATGTCTATTTTGTTGATCACACTTAGTAGTCATTTTAAAGTCCTTTTCTGCTAACTACACTCTCTAGTTATACTAACTATAACTGTGTTGGTCTGTTCTATTGCTTGTTTCTCACTTTTAAAATTATATTATCTTAACATATATAGTTATTATATATCTGATAATTTGCTTGCATACTTACTTATAATTAAATCCCCCAGCATTATCTTTCTTTTCTTTTCTTTTCTTTTTTTTTTTTTTGAGACGGAGTCTTGCTCTGTCGCCCAGGCTGGAGTGCAGTGGCCGGATCTCAGCTCACTGCAAGCTCTGCCTCCCGGGTTTACGCCATTCTCCTGCCTCAGCCTCCCAAGTAGCTGGGACTACAGGCGCCCGCTACCTCACCCGGCTAGTTTTTTTTTTTTTTTTTTTTTTGTTTTTTTTAGTAGAGACAGGGTTTCACAGTGTTAGCCAGGATGGTCTCGATCTCCTGACCTCGTGATCCGCCCGTCTCGGCCTCCCAAAGTGCTGGGATTACAGGCTTGAGCCACCGCGTCCGGCCTCTTTTTTTTTGAGACAGGTTCTTGCTGTGTCGCCCAGGCTGGGATGCAGTGGCATGATCTCAGCTCACTGCAACTTCTGTCTCCCTGGTTCAACTGATTCTCCCACCACAACCACCCCAGTAGCCAGGACTACAGGCGCACCCTACACGCCCAGCTAATTTTTGTATTTGTTGGTAGAGATGGGGTTTCACCATGTTGGCCAGGCTGGTCTCCATACTCCTGACCTCAGGTGATTCACCCACCTCGATCTCCCAAAGTGCTGGGGTTACAGGCCCTAGCCAGCACACCTGGCCTGTTTTTACATTTCATTTATTATATTTCTTATTTTTAAAAGTATAGGCTGGGTGTGGTGGTGTCTCACGCCTGTAATCCCAGCACTTTGGGAGGCTGAGGTGGGTGGATCATGAGGTCAGGAGTTCAAGACCAGCCTGACCAATATGGCAAAACCCCATCTCTACTAAAAATACAAAATTAGCTGGGCATGGTGGCGCACGCCTGTAGTCCCAGCTACTAGGGAGACTGAGGCAGAAGAATCACTTGAACCCAGGAGGCAGAGGTTGCAGTGAGCCAAGATTGCACCACTGCACTCCAGCCTGGGCAAGAGAGTGAGACTCCATCTCAAATGAATGAATCAATGAATGAATGTATTAGGTTATTTTCTACATATTCCTTTGATTGACTTAATCATTATTTTAATTATATCTTCTATTTAAGCATATGAAACAAACTTTTTCTTTTTTTTTAAGAGACAGGGTCTGGGGGTGCATATCTCATTGTGTTGCCCCTTCTTTAATCCCTGCGTCTTGGCTGGTCTCGAGCTCCTGGCCTCAAATGATCCTCCCACCTCGGCCTTCCAAAGTGCTGGGATTACAGGTGTGAGCTGCCACACCTAGACTTCTGCATGTTATGTATGATGTTTGTATCATCCTGTTTCTGTTTACTGAATCAGGGGTGCCTTTTTTCTTCATACGTTTTACGATTTTTGTTTGTGAGTCTTCTTTGATGTAATTCTATCAGCTAGAATTCTTTAAGACCTGAATTGAGGATGCCTTCTTCCAATGAAGATATGCATTGCTTTTTCTCTCAAAACTTGGGGGCATTATCAGTTTTTGTTCTCTTTAAGTGAAAAACCTTATAGATTTTTCAGCCATGCAAATAATGTTAATTCAGATTCCCAGACCACATGAGAATCAACATATGGCCATGAATTATTGGGGTAGACTTTTATTGATCTCTTCTCAGAACAAAAGCTAAGGTAGAGTTTCCTTCATGTTTATGTCTCTGGAGCAGATTTGTTTCTAGTTTTCTCTGAGGCCATATCTTTTTGTGCATCCAGTTTTATTTGGGTATAGGTGTATGTGTGGGAGGGGCCATCTTCCAACCAGCCAACCAGTTCTTAGCCAGATGCTACCCTTACTGTAGGAAAACAAGGTACTAGTGCCCACTTATGTCCTTAAACCTCTTCCCCTTCTTTAATCCCTGCCTCTTGGCTGGGTGCGGTGGCTCATGCCTGTAATCTCAGCACTTTGGGAAGCTGAGGCGGGTGGGTCATCTGAGGTCAGGAGTTCGAGACCAGCCTGACCAACATGGTGAAACCCCATCTCTACTAAAAATACAAAATTAGCCGGGTGTAGTGGCACATGCCTGTAAGAGCAGCTACTCAGGAGGCTGAGAGAGGAGAATCACTAGAACCTGGGAGGTGGAGGTTGCAGTGAGCCGAGGTTGCACCATTGCACTCCAGCCTGAGCGACAGAGTGCAACTCACATACATACACACACACACACACACACACACACACACACACACACACACACGTGTATGTTAAATGAGTTAAATGTTTGAGAGGGTAGTTAGTAATCTTCATAAACTTGTTCTCATCTTAACTAAATAATTCCTCTTTTTTTATTTGATAGAAACAGGTACTTTATAAAATTCTCATCTGTTTTATTATCATGTATGTTCCTGAAGTTCTGTATAAGTATTACTGAAATTGGAAAGGATACAGACTTAAATATTGTGTAGGGCCAAAATGTATGGAAGAAATTACTATAAAATATGGATCATAGGCTGGGTGCAGTGGCTCACACCTGTAATCCCAGAACTTTGGGAGGCCAAGGTGGGCGGATCATCTGAGGTTGGGAGTTCAAGACCAGCCTGACCAACATGGAAAAACCCCATCTCTACTAAAAATACAAAATTAGCCGGGTGTGGTGGCACATGCCTGTAATCCTAGCTACTCTGGAGGCTGAGGCAGGAGAATCCTTTGAACCTGGGAGGAGGAGGTTGCGGTGAGCCGAGATTGTGCCATTGCACTCCAGCCTGGGCGACAAGAGTGAAACTCCGTCTCAAAAAAAAAAAAAGGATCACAGTTGTATTTCAGCATAGCTAGTTCTTCAAAAGTTAGCTCTTTTTTCCTTCATGTAGCAAGGATTACTATCAAGCTTCTGTGTGTAGAAGTTGGGCTGGAAGGTCAGGCATCGTGGCTTATGCCTGTATTCCCAGCACTTTGGGAGGCCGAGGTGGGCAGATGACTTGAGGTCAGGAGTTCGAGACCAGCCTGGCCAACATGGTGAAACCCAATCTCTACTACAAATATAAAAATTAGCCAGGCGTTGTGGCACATGCCTGTAATCCCAGCTACTCCAGAGGCTGAGGCAGGAGAATTGCTTGAACACGGGAGACAGATGTTGCAGTAAGCTGAGATCATGCCACTGCACTCCAGCCAGGGCAACAGAGCAAGACTATCTCGAAAAAACAAACAAACAAAAAAAAAGAATTTGGGCTGGAGATTCTTGTGGTGTTAGTGAAAAACTTGCCCCTCACAAAGCACACTACTACACATGTGAATTCATCCACCAGTCTGTGGAAGTTAACATGTTTGTAGAACCTAATATAGTCTCTGTGCTGCTTCTTTTTTGTTTTGTTTTGTTTTTGTTTTTGTTTTTGAGACAGAGTCTTGCTCTGTCACCCAGTCTGGGATACAATGGCACGATCTCAGCTCACTGCAACCTCGCCTCTCGGGTTCAAGTGATTCTCCTGCCTCAGCCTCCCGTGTAGCTGGGATTATAGGCATCTACCACCACACCTGGCTAATTTTTGTATTTTTAGTAGAGATGGGGTTTCACCATGTTGGCCAGGCTGGTCTTGAACTCCTGACCTCAGGTGATCCACCTGCCTCAGCCTCCCAAAGTGCTGGGATTACAGACGTGAGCCACCATGCCTAGCCCCCTGTGTTTCTGTAACTACTTAAAAAAACAAAACCTGAGGAAGTTTATTAATCAGTAGACATGTATATGGCTGGAGAGGTATGTGATAAAGCAAATATAAAAAAATGCTTATTATAGGATCTAGATGATGAACATATGGATGTCACTGTAAAATTCTTCCAATCTTCCCATCGCTTGAAAATTTCCATAATGAAATATTAGAGAAAAAGGTACCCAAAGCCCTGAAGTACATGTGAAAGTCACAATTAGTAATGTGATAAAAGTCTTCAAAGTCTGCATGTTGCATTAAGGCTAGGTTGTGGTTTTTTTTTTTTTTTTCTTGCAGGTTAAGTTCAGTGAACTAACTGTTGACATGTTCCGGATGTTACAAGCTCTGGAAAGGGAGCCAATGAATTTAGCTTCCCAGATGAATAAACCAGGAATGCAGGTAATTTCCTCTTTTACATTTGCAAGTTTGGTAACCCTCTGGCTGCTTCTCTCCTGATAGAACGCTGATTATTCAACAGGTACTACAAACTTATTGAATAAAGAATTAACTTGATGAGATATGGAGAAATAGATAAGCATAATCATAGTAAGACTGAGTGAAAATAAGACTTACTTGATAAGGGGTAGTGAAAATAGGCATTGATAATTCATTTGTCAAATGCAGCTTATATGTATAATGTTTTCTGTGTGTAAATATAGGAATCAGCTGACAAGCCTACTAGACGAGAAAATCCCCACAAGTATCTTCTCTATAAACCAACCTTCAGCCAACTATATACCTTCTTAGCAGCATCTTTTAAGGTATGTGTGATCCAGTACTTTTTACTATGAGGTGAAAGTATGCCCTAAATAGAATCTAAGAGTCACTCGTTTGAAAAAATATTTAAGAGTTTAGGTAAAATATAAAAATGAAAAACTGCCTTTAGAATAATGATCCTGATAATAGATATTTTTGTTTTGTTTTGTTTCTTTCTTTTTTTTTCTTTTTACTTCTGGTAAGCTGTGAAATAGCTGTTTTGGAATGAAAATTGCTTGTGATGTTGTGATTATTCCCATCATTAATTAATGATAATAGTGGTTCTCCTTCCTCCAGTTTTTTATTACTCAATGATTTTAAGTGTAACAGTGCAGAACTGGCCAGGTGTGGTGGCTCACACCTGTAATCCCAGCACTTTGGGAGGCCAAGCTGGGTGGATCACCTGAGGTCAGGAGTTCGAGAACAGCCTGACCAACATGGAGAAACCCTGTCTCTACTAAAAAAATACAAAATTAGCCGGGCGTGGTGGCACATGCCTGTAATCCCAGCTACTTGGGGAGCTGAGGCAGGAGAATCGCTTGAACCCGGGAGGCGGAGGCTGCGGTGAGGCAAGAGTGCGCCATTGCACTCCAGCCTGGGCAACAAGAGCAAAATTCTGTCTCAAAAAAAAAAAAAAAAAATGCAGAAAAAGCAGAGTGCCTAGGCTTCTTATATACTCAAAGAGCTCTACAAAACATTTAGATCATCTGAAAGAACTGTGAGAAATAGGAGAATTCTTCCCAAAGTCTACGTAGAGAAAGCCACAGGAGGGACTTTGGCTTTTAGCCATATAGTCAGGATCTTTACTTCTCCATTCAAGTTTTCAGAGAATATTCTCTAAATAATGGGGATTTTGAAGCAGAGAAGGTCTTCACAACTTTTGACAATAGTTATAGATTAATAATGAATCTCTGCTTTATATATAAAGTCAGAACCAAGAAGAGCATTTCTTCACTTGGAAAAGACAACAGTGCATTCTTATTTATTCCACAACTTTAAAATGTCATGAACTTTAAATAAAACCATGTTGTTTATCCCTGTTTGTTGTTTTGTGTATGTGATTTTCTTTAATTTCAGGAGCTGCCTGCCAATAGTGTGCTTCTGATTTACCTGTCGGCCACTGGCGTTTTCCCCACAGGTCGTTCTGATAGTGAAGGTACAATAAAGGAATGCTCCCTGTTGTGAGCAGGGCTTGAATTCTCTTTATTTTCTACAAGACGATGGCCCATAGCCCACAGACCATCTCAGGCTTTCCAGACAGACTTCCAAATTTGAAACCTGGTCTATTTGTTGATTGGCAATTTTGTAGATACCCCAGTCTGTCGTATTTTCTGAAATGTTATATGTCAAAGCCCATAAATCATCAGAAAATTCATATATTAAATGCATGCTTCCCTATCAAATTTATCAAAAGCATAATATGTAAATACATTTAGATATATATAAGGAGTTTGATGTTTCATAGTTGAAAAGGATGATGGAATAACCAAGCCTAATGATCTATTTCACATCTTTGAATTTTTCTGAGCTTTCAGTGCATTGGGGAATCCGGTCAATGGCTACATGATGGCTGAAAGTCTTTGTAGAAATCAGTATACTTTCGTAACTGTGAAAGTTCAAGCCCTTGTCATGATTTTGTTTTCTGTCCTTTATTTTGTTTTATGAATTCAATCTGTAGAATATCGGGATGCTGTTTCGGAATAAAAACTTAAAACTGTCCAGAACATATGAGTCCAGAAATTGGTCAGAATAGATAAGTAACTTGGATGTAAATAAGATAATTAAATCTTTGCCTGGGCAAAAAAAAAAAAAAAAAAAAGTCTTAACATCCTTAACATTTTCCTCTTCATTTGTTTGTTGAAATTTGCATTCCTTTATAAAATGCATGTCCTTGCCATCTTCCTTGCATGACCTACAGATTCTCTTAAAATGTTAAAATGAAAACAAAACAAACCTCTTTAGTCTTTTCATTGCAGTGATTTTTTAAAGAAATGAAATATAATACAACATTAAAAGTAATGTAAAAAACTAGTTTTTTGTGATAGTACTTTTATTTATAATTATCTTTATGTCATATGCTGTTAAGTCAATTTTCTGGGTCTCCGCTTAACATACTGACTTTTTTACTTTTTTCGAAGTATGATAGGTTATCGTACTTTGATAGGTCCTTTGAGAGAGATTATCTGCACATCCCACAGTTGCTGTTCCATTTAGACAAGAGTTGAGCTAATTCGTATGAATTTAGTGGGAAAAGGCTAACTTCAGAACCAGAACTAAAGTGCTTGATACGATAGTGATAATAATGGATTTTTTGCATGCTGAAATCTGGCAATACATTCTTAAAGGTGAAGTTTTTGTGAATGAGAATTTTCAAATTCTATTCAAATATTTTCCTAAATTTTACAGTTACTGGCTCATTTAAAATTGTATTTACTTATGAGATTAAGATTTCATTCTTTAAAAAAAGAGATTATTTTATTCTGCAACTGCCTTTTTTTTTTTCTGAGACAGGGTCTCACTCTGTCATCCAGGCTGGAGTGCAGAGGTGTGATCATAGCTCACTGCAGCCTCAAACTCCCTGGCTCAAGTGATCCTCCTGCCTCAGCCTCCTGAGTAGCTGTAATACAGGCACCTACCACCATGCTCAGCTAATGTAAAAAATTTTTTTGTAGAGACAGGGTCTCGCTATATTGCCCAGGCTGGTCTGGAACTCCTGGCCTCATGCAGTCCTCCTGCCTCAGCCTCCCAGAGTGCTGGGATTACAGGCATGAGCAACCATGTCCAACCAACTTCCTTTTAAAATAATATTGTTGAACCTGAGATTTTAAATTTGCTTGAAATGTAAAGGTCATTTTGAACATCCCAGATCTCCATTCCTTTTATTACTTAGAATAATGATGCCATAGATTCTTGTTTTGTTTCTCATTATATTGTTTGAAGAACTGCTGAATAATCAAATGTTTTTGAAAATGTTGAAACTGACAACATACTGAAATCATTTAAATACTCCATTAAATTAAAATGTTAAATTTTAAAAGAATTTAAATGTTGTGTGATTGTCTTCCCTTGAATCAATGAGAGATTCACACGGTACCTTTGTATTTGAACATCAGGTCAGTGTTAGTCTTCAACTGAAGTCTAGGATTCTTCCCTTTGTTTTTATAGGTCCTTATGATTTTGGAGGCGTACTTACTAATAGTAACCGGGATATTATTAATGGAGATGCTATCCACAAACGAAATCAGTCCCACAAGGAAATGCACTGGTATGTATTCTGGTGTCTCCTCTTATTATAAAAATCATACATCTGTCTGTAAATAGAAAAAATATTAAGTAAAATGGGGAGTTTTTTCTAGTACTAGAATGATTTCATTAGACTAATATTTTGGAACAGACCGGAAACACTTATTTGGATTCCAGCAATAATTCAGGCTCTGTCTATCCTAGGAAATTAGAACTTTTGGTTGATATTCATTGAATAAATACTTTATTGAGTATCTATTGTATGTTACACAGTGTTTAGTCACTAGGGATATGTCAGTGAACAAAACTGCATTCTAGTTGGAGACAGTATATATATACATAAATAAATATGTCAGGACATGATACATGTAAAATCAATACAAACTTTTTTTTTTTCACTCTGTCACCCGAGCTGGAGTGCAGTGGCACGATCTCGGGTCACTGCCAGATCCGCCTCCAGGGTTCACGCCATTCTCCTGCCTCAGCCTCCTGAGCAGCTGGGACTACAGGTGCCCACCACCACGCCCAGCTAATTTTTTGTATTTTTAGTAGAGATGGTGTTTCACTGTGTTAGCCAGGATGGTCTCGATCTCCTGACCTCGTGATCCGCCCACTTCGGCCTCCCAAAGTGCTGGGATTACAGGCTGAGCCACCACGCCCAGCCCAATACGAACTTTTTTTTTTTTTTTTTTTTTTTTTTTTTTTTTTTTTTTTTTTT
>NC_045447.1:13590209-13674070 GCF_002776525.5 Piliocolobus tephrosceles
TTTTATTTTTATTATACTTTAAGTTCTAGGGTACATGTGCATAACGTGCAGGTTACATATGTATACATGTGCCATGTTGGTGTGCTGCACCCATCAACTCGTCAGCACCCATCAATTCATCATTTATATCAGGTATAACTCCCCAATGCAATCCCTCCCCCCTCCCCCCTCCCCATGATAGGCCCCAGTGTGTGATGTTCCCCTTCCCGAGTCCAAGTGAGCTCATTGTTCAGTTCCCACCTATGAGTGAGAACATGCGGTGTTTGGTTTTCTCTTCTTGTGATAATTTGCTAAGAATGATGGTTTCCAGCTGCATCCATGTCTCTACAAAGGACGCAAACTCATCCTTTTTTATGGCTGCATAGTATTCCATGGTGTATATGTGCCACATTTTCTTAATCCAGTCTGTCGAACTTTTAAACACATTTTTTTCTTTAGAGACAGTCTTGCTCTGTCACGCAGGTCAGTTTTGATTTCCTAACCTTAAGTGATCCTCCCACTTAAGCCTCCTAAAGTACTAGGATTACAAGTATGAGCCAGTGTGTTTGGCCCAAACTTTTTTTTTTTTTGAGATGGAGTCTTGTTCTGTCACTTAGGCTAGAGTGCAGTAGCAGGATCTTGGCTCACTGCAACCTCTCCCACCCAGGGTCAAGCGATTCTCCTGCCTCAGCCTCCTGAGTAGCTGGGATTACAGGTGTCGGCCACTACACCCAGCTAATTTTTGTATTTTTCACCATGTTGATCAGACTGGTCTTGAACTCTTGACCTTGTGATCCACCTGCCTCGGGCTCCCAAAGTGCTGGGATATAGGCGTGAACCACCACACCCTGCCACATTTTTTTAAATTTTATTTTTTTAATTGAAAAATAATCATTGTAAATATTCCTGGGGTACATAATCATGTTTCTGTAGTTACAATGTGTCATGATCAGATCAGAGTAATTAGCATACTCATCATCTCAAACATCCATTCTTTGTATTGGGAACATTTAATATCTTTGTTCTTGCTATTTAAAACTATAATGTAGGCTGGTAGTGGTGGCTCACGCCTGTAATCCCAACACTTTGGGAGGCCAAGATGGGTGGATCACTTGAGGTCAGGAGTTTGAGACCAGCTGGGCCAACATGAAATCCTGTGTATACTAAAATTACAAAAATCAGCCAGGTGTGGTGGCTTGCGTCTGTGGTCCTACCTACTCAGGAGGCCGAGGCAGGAGAATCACTTGAACGCATTAGATCAAGGCTGCAGTGAGCCGAGATTGTGCTCCAGTCTGGGTGACAGAGTGAGACTCCATGCCAAAAAAACAAAAGAAAATAAAAACTATATAACATTATTAGCTATAGTCATGCTACAGTGGTATAGAACTCTAGAACATAATCCTTCTATCTAGCTGTAATTTTTTATTCTTTAACAAATCTCTTCCCTATCTCTCCCTTCCTCTACCCTTCCCAACCTCTAGTATTGAATTTTTTTTTTTTTTTTTGAGATGGAGTCTTGCTGTGTCGCCCAGGCTAGAGTGCAGTGGCACGATCTTGGCTCACTGGAACCTCCATCTCCCAGATTCAAGCCATTCTCCTGCCTCAGCCTCACAAGTAGCTGGGATTACAGGTGGCCATCACCACACCTGGCTAATTTTTTTATTTTTCATAGAGATGAGGTTTCACCGTGTTGGTCCATCTGGTGTCGAACTCCTGACCTTATCCTCAGCCTCCCAAAGTGCTGGGATTACAGGCCGGAGCCACCATGCTGGGCCTGAATGTTTTTTTTTTTTTCTTTGAGAAGGAGTCTTGCTCTGTTCCCCAGGCTGGAGGGCAGTGGCTCCATCTTGGCTCACTGCAAGCTCTGCCTCCCGTGTTCTCTCCATTCTCCTGCCTCAGCCTCCAGGGTAGCTGGGACTACAGGCGCCTGCCAGCACGCCCAGCTAATTTTTTTGTATTTTTAGTAGAGACGGGATTTCACCGTGTTAGTCAGGATGTTCTCAGTCTCCTGACCTCGTGATCCGCCTGCCTCAGTCTTCTAAAGTGCTGGGATTACAGGTGTCAGCCACAGTGCCCGGCCCAGGCCTGAATTTTTTAATGTAAGGTTTTGTTGGTTTAATATAGCACAAATGAATATTGTTACATGATTACAAATAAAACGTCAGGCCAGGACCAGTGGCTCATGCCTGTGATCCCAATATCTTAGGAGGCTGAGGTAGAAGAATCACTTGAACCCAGGAGTTTGAGACCATGCAACATAATGAGACTCTGTCTGTACAAAAACTTAAAAAATTATTTTTTAAAAAATGCAAAAAATACAAAAACAAATAGAATTTCATGTACAAAAGTTCTTTCTTTTTCCTTTTTTTTTTTTTTTTGAGACAGAGTTTCACTCTGCCACCCAGGCTGGAGTACAATGGCACTATCCTGGCTTACTGCAACCTCTACCTTACGGGTTCAAGTGATTCTCCTGCCTCAGCCTCCCGAGTAGCTGGGATTACAGGCATGCACCACCATGCCCAGCTAATTTTTGTATTTTTAGTAGAGATGGGATTTCACCATGTTGGCCAGGCTGGTCTCGAACTCCTGACCTCAAGTGATCCACCTGCTTCGGCCTCCCAAAGTGCTGGCATATAGGCATGAGCCACTGTGCCCGGAGTTCGTTCTTTTTCTAAGCATAACAACTTCGTTGCTTGGGCCATTATTTGCTCTAGAATTTCTCTAGCTGAGAACAATCTGCTTATAAAGAAAACAGGACTGGTCTAAAACTTCTTTTCTAATACATATTGAATATCCCTTATCTGAAATGTGTAGGACCAGAAGTGTTTCGGGTTTTGAATTTTTCCATATTTTGGAATATTTGCATATAGATAGTAAGGTGCCTTAGGGATGGGACCCATAAAATTCATTTCTGTTTCATATACACCTCATGTACATTGCCTGAAGGTAATTTTATTTTTCCCTTTGAGATCCTGGATAAACTGTGTGTTGTGCACCTGCATGACTGTGATCCATCATGTGAGGTCAGGTGTGGAATTTTCTACTTGTGGCATCATGTTGGTTCTCAAAACCTTTTGGATTTTGGAGCATTCTTCATTTTGGATTTTCAGATTAGGAACACCGAACCTGTACTACATGATCACTTACATGTGGGAGCTAAAAAAGCTGCACTCAGAAGCAGAGTGCAACGGTAGTTGTGAGGAGGTGAGGACTGGAGAAAATAGGGAGATGTTGGTTAAAGGGTGCAACCTCTGAATTGTAAGATTAAACAACATTTAAAGTACAGCATGGTGATGATAATTAAAAATACTGTATTGGCTGGGTGCGGTGGCTCAGGCCTGTAATCCCAGCACTTTGGGAGGCCATGGTGGGCAGATCACCTGAGGTCAGTTTGAGACCAGCCTGGCAAAATGGTGAAATCCCGTCTCTACTAAAAATACAAAAAATTAGCCAGGTGTGGTGGGATGTACCTGTAATCCCAGCTACTTGGGAGGCTGAGGCAGGAGAATTGCCTAAACCTGGGAGGCGGAGGTTGCGGTGAGCCGAAATCACGCCACTGTGAGCCGAAATCACGCCACTGCACTCCAGTCTGTGTGACAGAGCAAGACTCCATCTCAAAATAAATAAATAAATAAAAAATTAAAATACTGTATTGTTGGACCAAGTGTGATGGTTCATTCCTGTAATCCCAGCACTTTGGGAGGCTGAGATGGTAAGATTGCTTGAGTTCAGGTATTCAAGACCAGCCTTGGCAACATAACAGGATCTTGTCTCTACTGAAAATTTAAAAAACGAGTCAGGCGTTGAGGTGCACGCCCATGGTCCCAGCTACTTGGGAGACTGAGGCAAGAGTAATTAATACTGGAGCCTGGGAGATCGAGGCTGCAGTGAGCTATGATCTTGCCATTGCACTCTAGCCTTGGTGACAAAGTGAGACCTCATCTCAAGCAACAACAACAACAATAACAAAAATTGTTGTTTACTGGAAATTTTCTGAAAGGGTAAAGTTTATGTGTTCTCTCTGCCCACTCCCCTGCCTCCTGCCGCCCACACACACAAAAACGGTAACTGTGTGGGAATGGAAGTGTTGATTAATTTGATCATGGTAATCACTATACATGTATACGTTAACAAGTCATCACATTGTATACCTTCAATACATACAATTTTTGTCAATAAAAGAAAAACTTTTATTTGAAATATAGTGACGTTTGATGATACTGCTCAGTGAAACATTTATAAATTTACACTTTAGTATCTATCCACATACGCACATCGTGTACTCAGTCATTGGAAAGAGAACACACACACCAAAATTCTGACCTTACTCATTGGCTCTCACATGCATGTTGCTGGACTTCAGCCTTCGGGTTCAATAGCTCTTCTGTGGGTCAGTGAAACTGCATGTTTAACAAGCCCCCGCATGTTTAACAAGTCCTTGATGCAAATGTTCAGAGGAAACATATGGTAAAAAGTAGCTGGCGCAGTGACTCATGCCCATAATCCTAGCACTTTGGGAAACTGAGGTGGGCAAATCGCTTGAGCTCAGGAATTTGAGACCAACCTGGGCAACATGGAGAAACCCCATCTCTACTAAAAATAGAAAAATTTGCTGGGTGTGTTGGTGCATGCCTGCAGTCCCAGCTACTCAGGAGACTGAGGTGGGAGGATCACCTGAGCCTGGGACATGGAGGTTGCAGTGAGCTGAGATTGCACCACACCACTGTACTCCTGCCTGGGCCACAGAGCAAGACGGTGTCTTAAAAAAAAAAAAAAAAAAAAAATGGTGATAGTAAAAAGGTTTTCCTACTTAACTACCTGCAGTATTAAGATGTAGCTGTAAATATTAAAAATCTTTAAAATAGAGATTTTGAGGACTCATTGAAATACAAATAAGGTTTTGTTATTACATCTTTTTTCCAGATGTTCTCAAAAGGAACTTTTAAATATGAAACAGGTACCTGTGTGCCAACTTCTGAGGTTTTCATGCTGTGTTTAGCCATTTTTAAATACGCAGGCTTCTCTTTAGCTCAGATATTCTTAAATAACAATTGTCTCTGAACATTTTTTTTCAGATAAAACTATCTTGGCTATCCTAGTAAATACATACTTTTGTTTTCCCTTTGCTTAACTAGTCTTTTTTTCTTTTTTCTCTCAGTGCTATGATGTAAAGGAGATATGAGCAGACCAAACCGAAGAATAAGATTTCTAAGACGTGGCTGACACAGTTTAACAGTTCTTCATTGTTGTTGTTTTCGCAGCCTTCATCCCGGAGATCTCTATCCTTTCACCAGGAAGCCCCTGTTCATCATTGTGGATTCATCTAATAGTGTTGCATACAAGGTGAGTTCCACGAGAGCTATAGCACAGGGTAGACATTGTGGCACTAACCCAAGGGTATTCACTCTTAATGTGTGCCTTTTTATTTTGCTTTATTTTATTTAATTTTACACAGTTTGTATTTAGTGTTTCTTTTCTTTTGAGGTTGTGCATGCTAGTCAGGATCTGGTGCTATGAATAGAAACAAGAAGAAAACGCATGAATGGACACTCAGTGGAAAATAATAAATCCTTCTGCAGGAAAAAAAAATTCAAGATTTCCAAGATCTCTGGTGGGAGGTTTATTTTTGTTATATAACCCAGAATAATTTTTCTTTTATAGAGGTAGAGGTATAAGGGTGAATTTCTCTAGTGTTCAAACGTTTCCCCTTCTCATGCTGAGCTGCTGTAGTTTAAGTGAAACTTCTAGCCCATACTTTTAGTCTTTGAATATTAACATATTGTTTTACATGCACTTAATTTTTTGAAAATTTGTGACAATCACAAAAAAAGATGGTCCTGAATGCTGAAATAAGTGACAGGGATCTAACTTGAACATCCTTCGTTTTATATTTCACTATTGAAGTGATGATTTTCAGTGATTGTATAAAGAATGCCAGCGGTCGGCCGGGTGCAGTAGCTCACACCTGTAATCCCAACACTGTGGGAGGCCAAGGCGGGCAGATCACCCGAGGTTGGGAGTTTGAGACCAGCCTGACCAACATGGAGAAACCCCCATCTCTACTAAAAATATAAAATTAGCCAGGCATGGTGGTTCATGCCTGTAATCCCAGCTACTTGGGAGGCTGAGGCAGGAGACTCACTTGAACCTGGGAGGCGGAGGTTGTGGTGCGCCGAAATCGTACCATTGCTCTCCAGCCTAGGCAACAAGAACAAAACTCTGTCTCAAAAAAACAAAAAACAAAAAACAAAAACAAAAACAGCAGTGAAACAAACTATAGTAATTTACAGGAAAAGGAAAACACAGTCTTTAGGTCCTTTGTATCTGGTCAAAATGTTTCATTAGTGAAAAATGTATTCAAAAATATTCTGGGTGCACAGATCTGCCACCTCAAACTGTTTCTGCTGTGGGTGTTCATACTGCAGTTAGAGGGAGAAGCAAACTCCTGGCCGGGCGTGGTGGCTCATGCCTGTAATCCCAGCACTTTGGGAGACCGAGGCGGGCGGATCACGAGGTCAGGAGATCGAGACCATCCTGGCTAACACGGTGAAACCCCGTCTCTACTAAAAATACAAAAAATTAGCCGGGCGTGGTGGCAGGCACCTGTAGTCCCTGCTACTCGGCGGGCTGAGGCAGGAGAATGGCATGAACCCGGGCAGCGGAGCTTGCAGTGAGCCAAGATTGTGCCACTGTACGCCAGCCTGGTCAACAGCAAGACTCTGTCTCAAAAAAACAAAAATAAATAAATAAAAGAAGCAAACTCCTGATACGTTTCTATCAGGAGACTAATGGAAATGTCTGGTAGCCAAGAGAGCTGACCCTAAGTATACGTTTTCCGTTTAGTTTTATTTAAACTCTTTATTCCAAGAGCTTCCAATGTACCCTACATTTTTCAGCAGCAGTTTTCCTCCTACTAATTTTGTTTAGTATTACAACTTTTGATTTTTAGGGAAGTTAGCAGCCTTCCCTCCCCTCCCCTCGACAGTTTCGCTCTTGTTTCCCAGGCTGGAGTACAATGGAGTGATCTCGGCTCCCTGTAACCTCCGTCTCCCAGGTTCAAGCGATTCTTCTGCCTCAGCTTTCCAAGTAATTGGGATTACAGGCTTGCACCACCATGCCTGGCTAATTTTTTGTATTTTCAGTAGAGACAGGGTTTCTCCATGTTGTTCAGGCTGGTCTCGAACTCCTGACCTCAGGTGATCCACCCGCCTCAGTCTCCCAAAGTGTTGGGATTACAGGTGTGTTCCACCGTGCCTGGCCAGCAGTGTACTTTCTTAAATTGTATGTGTGTTTCGTTTTTGTGGGAAATGGAAGAACGTGGGAGGCTGCTGAATGAAAAGATTTATTGGCTACCCTAATTAAACTTATAAAGCCAGAGGGGTCCAGGCATTTTGTGTCTTCACAGAATTCAAAAGAAGTACTCTGTCTTTGTCAATAAAAATGAATCTGTTGCAGCAGTTTGGTGATGTGACAGAATGTGTTTTTGCACTGGGTCCAGTGTATTGTTTAACATGATCTAGCATCACTGAGAGTACTTTAGCAATCCATTAGTTTCTCCCAATTTAATTGGGCATTATTGGATACCACTTCTCAGGAATACCATTCATTGTATGTACCTGCTATTTCCAGAGGACTATTTAGATTTAGGATGAATGTTGGATGCCGACTTTTAAAGATACCATTGTGTATAATTGGAAATATATTTACTCAATTAACGCATCATGGCTTAATTTTAGATTTTAATATTGTGATGCACAGGACAGCTGTGGAATAATAGCAAGTTTTTTGTTGTTGTTGTTTGCTTTTGATGGCACTGGCAGTGTCACTCCTCTAAAGAAATAAATGGTCCAGAACATACCAATCTTCAGAAATGAAAAGGGAGGCTGGGTGCGCAGTGGCTTCCGCCTGTAACGCCAGCACTTTGGAAGGCTGAGGCGGGCAGATCCCTTGGGGTCAGGAGTTCAAAACCAGCCTGGCCAACATGGTGAAATCCCGTATGTACTGGAAATTAAAAAATTAGCCGGACGGGGTGGCGCGTGCCTGTAGTCCCACCTACTTGGGAGGCTGAGGCAGGAAAATCGCTTGAACCCAGGAGATGGGGGTTTCAGTGAGCCGAGATCACGCGATTGCAGTATTTTAGACATAGTGAGATTCTGTCTCAAAAAAGGAAAAAAAAAAAAAAAGAGCCCCATATGCAGTAGGCAAATCAGACCATGGCACAGACCAATTTTAATCTTTTTAGAAATTAATATTACTACATTTAATTTAAGCATGTAGTTCTCTTTAGTAGCATATGAAGGTGTCTCATATTTGTTTTTCCCACAAAAGCATTTATAGGCTGGGCGCTGTGGCTCACACCTGTAATCCCAGCACTTTGGGAGGCCAAGGCAAGAGGATCCCTTGAACCAGCAATTTGAGACAAAGCTGGGCAAGATAGCAAGACCCCAAATCTATTTTTAAAATTTAAAAATTAGCCAGGCATATTTTTGTGAGCCTGTAGTCCCAGCTACTTCAGGAAGCTGAGGTGGGAGGATCTCTTGATCCCAGGAGTTCGAGGATGCAGTGAGCTGTGATTGCGCCACTGCACTCCAGCCTGAGTGAGAGAGCAACACCATATCTCTAAGAAGTTAATTAATTAGATGAAATGAAATTAAGCATTGTAAAGTCTTAAGCTACCACTTTGCAAGTTTTTTGTGTGTTTGTTTGTTTGTTTTGAGACAGAGTCTCGCTCTGTCGCCCAGGCTGGAGTGCCGTGGCGCAATCTTGGCTCACTGAAACCTCTGCCTCCTGGGTTCAAGCGATTCTCCTGCCTCAGCCTCGCAAGTAGCTGGGACTGCAGGCACGCACCAGCATACCCTGCTAATTTTTGTATTTTTAGTAGAGACAGGGTTTCACTATGTTGGTCAGGCTGGTCTTGAACTCCTGACCTCGTGATCTACCCACCTCAGCCTCCCAAAGTGCTGGGATTATGGGCATGAGCCACTGTGCCGGCTTGCAAGTTTTTAGTGAAAAAAGAGAACTGGGTAACTGATGTATTATTTCTGGAGTATTTACTTTGCTATGTATGTTTTATATAGGTATGGATGTTTTCATGTACATTTCTTCATTTAAATACTACACGTAAATTTTTTTTTTTTTTTTTTGACACGGAGTTTCGCTCTGTCACCCAGGCTGGAATCTCGGCTCACTGCAACCTCCGCTTCCTGGGTTCAGGTGATTCTCCTGCCTCAGCGTCCCGAGTAGCTGGGATTACAGGCACATGCCACCATGCCTGGTTAATTTTGTATTTTTAGTAGCGATGGGATTTCCCCATGTTGGTCAGGCTTGTCTCGAACTCCTGACCTCAGGTGATCTGCCCTCGTCAGCCTCCCAAAGTTCTGGAATTACAGGCGTGAGCCACTGCGCCTGGCCACTTGTTAGTGTTTATGAAGTAACTCATGCATATAGTTTAAAGTTGTATTTCTCAACTATTTCTGTGCATCAGAAACCTTCAGAGCCCTTTTTGAACCACTTGTAGCTGGGCCCCACCCACCTCCTGTGATTCTGATCACTTCACCTGGGGTGGGTTTCAGCTACAGTATTTATTAAGACTAGCTCTGTTGTGCTGCCATGGTGAGAACTACTCATTCAAAAATCTCTCCAGTAAAAACAGCAGTCTCCCACTTTTTGTTGCAACCCCTATTTGCCTCTTCCCAGAGGCCACTCTTTGAATAGTTTTTGGCTATTTTGTTATTTAACCACCATTTATCTTCTTCCTTCCTTCTCTCCCCTAACCACTCTTTTTCTAAATAATATACTGGCATTGATAATTCTTGATTCTTCAGTTTTAGGTGTTACATACTGATTTCCCACTATGAAAGAGAAATTTAGCTCTCTTTCCTCTTTCTGTCTCCAACTCACATTTCTACCCTTTCCATCATTTTATCCATACCATAGATAATTTTGACAGATAATTTTTTTTGTTTTGTTTTGTTTTAGTGGGAGGCTCACTCTGTCGCCCAGGCTGGAGTGCAATGGCGCGATTCAGCTCACTGCAACCTCTGCCTCCCGGGTTCAAGTGATTCTCCTGCCTCAGCCTCTCAAGTAGCTGGGGTTAGAAGCACGTGCCACCACACCTGGCTGATTTTTGTGTTTTCAGTAGAAACAGGGTTTCACTATGTTGCTCAGGCTGGTCTTGAACTCCTGACCTCTGGAGTTCCACCTGCCTTGGCCTCCCAGACTGCTAGAATTACAGGCGTGAACCACCGCTCCCAGCCTAGCTTCCAGTATTTCTTTTTTTCTTTTTTTGAGATGGAGTTTCACTCTTGTTGCCCAGGCTGGAGTGCAATGGCGCCATCTTGGCTCACTGCAACCTCTGCTCCCCAAGTTCAGGCCATTCTCCTGCCTTAGCCTCCAGAGTAGCTTGGGTTACAGGTGCACACCACCATACCTGGCTAATTTTGCATTTTGAGTAGAAACAGGGTTTCCCCATGTTTGTCAGGCTGGTCTCGAATTCAGATGATTCACCCACCTTAGCCTCCCAAAGTGCTGGAATTACAGGTATGAGCCATTGTGCCTGGCCTTTTTTTTTTTTTTTTTTTTTTTGGAGATGCAGTCTCACTCTGTCACCCAGGCTAGAGTACAGTGATGTGATCTTGGCTCACTGCAGCCTCTGCCTCCCAGGTTCAAGTGATTCTCCTCTCTCAGCCTCCAGACTAGCTAGGATTACAGGTGCACACCACCACACCCGGCTAATTTTTTGTATTTTTAATAGAGATGGAGTTTCACCATGTTGGCCAGGCTGGTCTTGAACGCCCACCTGGGTCTCCCAAAGTGCTAGGATTACAGGTGTGAGCCACCACGCTCAGCCTGAGCCATGGCGCCCAGCCCAGTACTTCGTAAGAAGCATGAAGCATTCTAATTCTGTTTTCTTTTTTTATGCAACACATTTTCAGTATCTGGAAACATATAGAATCCTCTCTTTCTCCTTAGTGATTTTTCAGTTTCTCAATATTGTGTCCTGGTTCGAGTTTACTTTTTTTTTTTTTTTAAGACGGAGTTTCGCTCTTGTTACCCAGGCTGAAGTGCAGTGGCAGGATCTTGACTCTCTGCAACCTCCACCTCCCAAGTTCAGGCGATTCTCCTGCCTCAGCCTCCCGAGCAGCTGGGATTAAAGGCATGTGCTACCACACTTGGCTAATTTTGTGTTTTTTAGTAGAGATGGGATTTCACCATTTTGGCCAGGCTGGTCTTGAACTCCTGACCTCGTGATTCACCCACCTCAGCCTCCCAAAGTTCTGAGATTACAGGCGTGAGCCACTGTGCCTGGCTGGTCTGGGTTTACGTTTAACTACGGTGCTTGACATGTACTTGGTGAATTATATCAGTCTGGAAACTGCTCATTTTCTAGAATTAGTCCATTGATTTTCTCTCTGCATTTTTTTTTTTTTTTTTCCTATTCTGTCTTTTAAGAACTTCTTTCGTTATTGGACATTCTGGTCTAGTTGTCTCTCATTTTTTGTCTGTCCTTTTCTCTTTAATACATTTTTTCTTTAGGAAATCCCCTCATCTTTATCTTCGAAACCTTTTATTGAGATTTTTCATTTGTCTCTGTATTTTCTTTTCATATATATAGAAATAGATGCATGTGTGTTTATGTAACACACACACACACACACACACACACATATATATATATATATAATTATCTTGGGTTCTTTTTTTTTTTTATCATGGTTGAAATATCTCACTTTCCTTTGAGAATATCAGTGATCATTTAAAATTTCTCCCTGCCTCATATCTGCTTCCTCTTTGTTCATTTGTTTCTGCTTGTTTTTGCCTCTGTCTTTCTCATTAGAGACTTTCCTGAGAGTATCATAATCCCCGCTTGTTTGCTCATATTTAAGTTTGGAGCCTAGCAAACTGATCAGAAGCTCTGAGTGGTGGTTCCAACTGAACTCTGGGACTGGTTCCAACTGAGCTGAACCTTGTAGTTGGGTAATCCCTAATGCCGGTATCTTTAGGTCTTCCTTCATGGCCTGGTCATATATATCAGAGAAGATGCCACTGTTCCGCCTGGAATATGAAGGTCTAGTGACCAGCATGATGCCATGTTTTCCCTGAAGCGTGTGTGTGTGTGTGTGTTTATAGAAACATGTATCCTTACCCAGTGCCTCACACTTAAAAGAGTCTTTTTTTTTTTTTTTTTTTTTTTTAGACGGAGTCTTGCTCTGTTACCCAGGCTGGAGTACGGTGGCATGATCTTGGCTCACTACAACCTCTGTCTCCTGGGTTCAAGTGATTCTCCTGCCTTAACCTCCCAAGTAGCTGGGACTACAGGCGTGTGCCACCATGCCTGGCTAATTTTTGTATTTTTTAGTAGAGACAGGGTCTGTGTTGGCCAGGCTGGTCTCAAATTCCCTACCTCAAGTGATCCACTCACCTTGGCCTCCCAAAGTGCTGGGATTACAGGTGTGAGCCACCACACCTGGCCAAAAGAGTCTGAATCAGTGCATGTTGAATGATGAAATGAGGGTGCTATTGTCCTTATTTTGTACTTGAGGAAACTTTGCCTCTGAGGTTCAGGATCTTGTCTAATATTTCCAACACCAGTCTTTCTTTTTTTTTTTTTTTTGAGATGGAGTCTCGCTCTGTCGCCCAGGCTAGAGTGCAGTGGCTGGATCTCAGCTCACTGCAAGCTCCGCCTCCCAGGTTCACGCCATTCTCCTGCCTCAGCCTCCAGAGTAGCTGGGACTACAGGCGCCCGCCACCTCGCCTGGCTAGTTTTTTGTATTTTTTTTAGTAGAGACGGGGTTTCATCGTGTTAGCCAGGATGGTCTCGATCTCTTGACCTCGTGATCCACCCGTCTCGGCCTCCCAAAGTGCTGGGATTACAGGCTTGAGCCACCGCGCTGGGCCGAACACCAGTCTTTCTCATTCCAGTGCCCATGCTCTTTCCCACATAGGAAAAGTGTAGCTTTTCAGGCTTGTCTGAGCCTCATGTTAGAGGAATATTGTGATTGAAATACCAAGATTTGTATAACAAGTATGGCCCGTATTTTGGGACTTAGCTTGCCAGTAGGGGTAAACTAAGCAAGTTAATTGGCCTTATCTGTGGTAATGTAGTACTTAGTAGGAGTTTAAAATTAAAAAAAAAAAAAAAGCCGTCCAGGCACAGTGGCTCACACATGTAATCCCAGCACTCTGGGAGGCCGAGGCAGGTGGATCACAAGGTCAGGAGTTCGAGACCAGCCTGACCAATATGGTGAAACCCCGTCTCTACTAAAAATACAAAAATTAGCTGGGCGTGGTGGCACATGCCTGTAATCCCAATTACTCAGGACACTGAGGCAGGAGAATCGCTTGAACTTGGGAGTCAGTGAGCCAAGATTGCACCACTGCACTCCAGCCTAGATGACAGAGCGAGACTCCATCTCAAAAAAAAAAAACCCTCAGTCATTTTGGGCAATACTTCTTTTTCTTTTTTCCCCTGGAAGAAGAAAATCCTTTTGCACATTTAAGTATTTATGGCAGAGCTAACTGGATCCCTGCCTGTGAAAATGACTTACAGATTTGTCAAAACAGGAGTATTTATCTAAACAGCCTCATCCTAAAGTATTTGACTGATGTCTACAGCAATCAGTTTCTTAAGACATTCACAACAGGATTCAGTTATGTAAGAGCTCTTCTGCCAGTCAGCCTCACTCTCATTCCATTTCTCTCTTGCTGCTTTGAAAGACCTTCTTTTTGTTTTTGGTGTCCCGCAGTTATATGGTGATATATCTAGGTTTGGCTTTATCTATTGGAATTTATTGGACTTCTTGAGGTGGTAGGTTGGAGTTTTTTGTTACTGCTGGAAATTCTCATTTTCTCTTCACATATTGATGGTATCTAAGCCTCTCTCTCCTCACCTTCTGGAGCTCTGATTAAATATGTGTATTAGACATTCACACTGTGTCTTCCACATTTCTTAACCTCTCTTCTGTCTGTATTTTCCATCATTTTGTTTCTTTTATTTATTTATTTATTTTTTGAGATGGAGTCTCGCTCTGTCGCCCAGGCTGGAGTACAGTGGTGCAATCTCGGCTCACTGCAAGCTCCGCCTCCCGGGTTTACTTCATTCTCCTGCCTCAGCCTCCCAAGTAACTGGGACTACAGGTGCCCGCCACATCGCCTGGCTAGTTTTTTTGTATTTTTTTTTAGTAGAGACGTGGTTTCACCGTGTTAGCCAGGATGGTCTCAATCTCCTGACCTTGTGATCCGCCTGTCTCGGCCTCCCAAAGTGCTGGGATTACAGGCTTGAGCCACCGCGCCCGGCCCATTTTGTTTCTTTGGTTGAGCTTTGTATAGTTGCTTCTGATCTAGCTCTTAGTTCAAAATTCTGTCTTCAGCTGTGTGTAACTTGCTCTCAAACCCATCTATTGAGTTTTTTTGTTGGTTATGGTATTTTTCATGTCTAGAAATTATATGTCATTCTTTTTAAAGTATTCCATTACTGTTTTTTATTTTATTTTATTTTATTTTTTGAGACGGAGTCTCGATCTGATGCCCAGGCTGGACTGCAGTGGCACTATCTCGGCTCACTGCAACTTCCACCTCCCGGGTTCAAGCGAGTCTCCTGCCTCAGCCTCCTGGGTAACTAGGACTATAGGTGGGGGCCACCAAGCCTGGCTAATGTTTGGTGTTTTTAGTAGAGATGGGGTTTCACCGTGTTAGCCAGGATGGTCTCTATCTCCTGACCTTGTGATTCGCCAGCCGTGGCCTCCCAAAGTACTGGGATTACAGGCATGAGCCACTGCGCCCAGCCGCTCCATTGCCCTTTTTATAGTTTCTTATTTTCAAGTGTATTTCTTATTTCTTCAAACTTAATAAGCATACTTACTATTTGTTATCTGTATTATATTTTCTATAATCATACATGAAATCAGAATTTCTTCTTCTTCTTTTTTTTTTTTTTAA
Organism: Piliocolobus tephrosceles; assembly: GCF_002776525.5. NCBI lineage: Eukaryota > Metazoa > Chordata > Mammalia > Primates > Cercopithecidae > Piliocolobus > Piliocolobus tephrosceles. Next base: position 13,605,126 of record NC_045447.1, read on the forward strand.
TTGAGACAGAGTTTCACTCTTGTTGCCCAGGCTGGAGTACAGTGGCGTGATCTCGGCTCACTACAACCTCTGCCTCCCAGGTTCAAGCAATTCTCCTGCCTCAGCCTCCCAAGTAGCTAGGATTAAAGGCATGTGCCACCACGCCTGGCTAATTTTGTATTTTTAGTAGAGATGGGCTTTCTCCATGTTGGTCAGGGTGGCCTCAAACTCCCAACCTCAGGTGATCCACCCGCCTCTGCCTCCCAAAGTTCTGGGATTACGGGCGTGAGCCACCGCACCCAACTGAAATCGGATTTTCTATGTGAAATCCGATTTTGCTATTTGAGACACCCTTTGCTGTTTTTGTGCCCCTTGTATGCTTATTTTTGACTATGTTTCTTATTATCCTTAAAAATTACTTGTATGAAGTTCATAGAGCCCTAGGATGAGGATACGTTTATGCTGAGAGGGTCTGCATTGGTTTATGCCAGACACCCGGAGGCACTAATAGTTTGGGATCACCTAGATGATAGAAATTTGGGCTGCAGCTATGCATGAGGGCTGGCTTACACTGACAGCCCTCAGGAACTAATTTTTGGTTTCTTTTGTTTTCTGCTCAGCATCAAGAAAAAATTTTTTGCAGTCCCATGTGGAGTGATCATGGAGGGGAGAGGAAGTGTCAAGTTTAGTTTTCGTTAATCCTTATACTGACAGTATAGCCCTTTAGGATTCCAGGTTAAAGGGTGTAACCTTTTACGATTCCAATTTAAAGGCTGTAGCCTTTAGGATTCCAGTTTAATGCAGGGCAAGTTTTCTGTTAGATTCCCATCTTGGACAGATGCTGAGCTGTGACATTTGTCCCCTTTTCCAGATGAGATCTTCAAAACCCAAATTCAAGTTGCTAGATTGATTCAGGGCAAGAGTTCTGGAATCTGTGTGTCCTCTCAGTCTCCTCTACAGGTTTTTCTGTATCTCTCTGCCCTTAATTAGTGAAGCGTCCTAGAGTTCAGTCCTTGTTCTTTTCTACCTACAGCTGACTTCTTGATGTTCTTAGCTGATTTTATGGCTTTGCTGTTTCTGCATTGACAACTTCCAGGCCAGACCTCTCTCTCAAACTCAATTTGAATATTATCTACCTACTCCACATCTCTAGTTGTAATTTAGTTGGTAGAGTTGGCAAACTGAACATGCCCAAGACGGAATTCCTAGGCTTCTCCATATACAGCTTTCCCCATTTTAGTTCATGGCTACTATACTATTGTAGTTGCCCCAGCCAGAATCCTTGATTTCGTACTTGACTCCTCCTCCTCTGACATCCAACATCGATTTCAGGAAATCCTGTTGACTCTAATATGTATATCCAAGATCCTGTTACCTCCTCTGCCTCATCCTGGCTTATACCACCATCATCATTCACCTGAATTATTGCAGTAGCCTTCTAACGATAATAAAGCAAGACACCATCTATAAAATGAAAAACTAGTTGAATGTGGTGCCACATCTGTGCAATGCTCGCTACTTAGGAGGCTGGGGCAGGAGGATTGCTTGAGTTCAGAAGATAAACACTGCAGTGAGCTATGATCACACCACTGTACTCCTGCCTGGGTTACAGAGCAAGACCCTGACTCAAAAAAAAAAAAAAAAAAAAAAAAAATTCATACTATAAACTATGTTGATAGGATAAATAAGACAATCACATGCTTTCGTAACAGTCATTTAGTAAAATCTAATAAAACTCATTGCATGTTCTTAACTAAAGCACTTGAACCTATGATGAAGAGCTTCTGTATTCAATAGCCAACTTTGTACTTAGAGGAACACTAAAAGTATGTTTAATTAAAATAAGCAAGAAAAAGAGAATGCCTGTTACGATCATTATGATACAGTATTACTTTTGTCTCAACTAGAAATTCATAACATTCCCCAAATAAAACAGTAACAAAAGTGGTTCAGATTAGTAAAAGAGGACACAAAACAGTAAATATTGGAAAGAATGAGATGAAAATCACTAGTTGCCGATGGTATGATTTTATATTTAGAAAATCAAGAGGAATCACAGAAAAGCTACTAATATGAATATAAATTCATCACAGTGGTTGGTTAGATATAGGACGAACGTACAGAACTCAATAGCAACTTTATAATGAGCTATGTCTGGTTAAAATTTATTCATTTGTATGTATTTGCTATAATTTTTCTTGTTAGATCAGAAAAGAGTAAAGCCACATGTAAAGCACCTTAAACTATTTCTCAGGCCTAAAATTTAATTATCATCTGATAGAAGGTATTTGTGTATTTGTGTCAGAGGTCTCCAAGATGATTCCCAGGTTCAGTGATTTCCTAGGAAGACTCACAGGACTCGGCATATAGTCATACTCACTGCTAAGATTTAATACAGTAAAAGAATACAGAGCAACATGAGCGAAGGAAAAAGATATGTGGGGTGAGTTTGGAGAAAACCAAGTACAAACTTCCAGGGACCCTCTTCCAGCAGAGTCACACAGGATACACTTAATTACCCAACCAACAAGTTGTGACAGCATGGATTAAATATTATCTACCAGAGAAGCTTATTAGGAACTCAGTAACCAGGGTTTTTATTGGGAACTGATCTTGTGGGCACTCTCTGCCTGACTCTTAACAAAATGCTTGACTCCCAGAAGACAGGCAGGTGTTCAGTATAAACCATCTTGTTTGCACATTCTAGGGAGAGCGAGCCACTCTTTATCAGTTCTGCTAATGGTAGGAATTGTCACCAAAACTAAGTTCCCAGAAGCCAGCCAGGGGCCAACCCAACAAGCAAAGCTTCTGAAGGATGGCAGTCTGACTTGCTATGCTAACTCTTCTCTGCACAGTATTATCGAAGAGGAAAAAAAAAAAAAAGTCAGGAGGGAAGTTGGTTAGCAAGGAGTACAAAGAAAAAGGAGACCTTGAGAAAAAAATAATAGCAATGTCCATTTTAGCCCTATCCAAGAGGAAAAGCGATATGGCTATCTTTAGGGATCTGTAGTGCAGAAAATGCCTCAATCTGTCTTATCAAAAGAATCATTCAATTTACTCCCTTTGTGTTTGGATTACAAGATACTTCTAATTTATCTGAATTATTTGCTTACTATTTTTAGTACTGGTATGACATTCACAGAGTCACAGAATCAAAAATTCCAAGAAGGCATATTGTGAAATCTCTTCCTGCCGCCTAGTCCCAATGCCCTAAGTTCCTATCTCTCCCTATAGATAATCATTGTTACCTGTTTCTTATCCTTTTAGAATAAAATTGTAAATGGATACACAAACTAAAACAAATAGTCTTTTTTTTTTTTTGAGATGGAGTCTCACTCTGTTGCCCAGACTAGGGTACAGTGGTATGATCTTGGCTCACTGCAACCTCCACGTCCTGGGTTCCAGCAGTTCTCCTGCCTCAGCCTCCCTAGTAGCTGGGATTACAAGCACACGCCAGCACGCCCAGCTAATTTTTGTATTTTTAGTAGAGACGAGGTTTCACCATGTTGGCCAGGTTGGTCTCGAACTCCTGACCTCAAGTGATCTGCCTGCCCTTGGCCTCCCAAAGTGCTGGGATTACAGGCATGAGACACCATGCCCAGCCAACAAATAGTCTTTAGTTTTCTTAGTTATATAAATAGTAGTAACATCTTATACCACATTGCACCATATCTTTTTTCATTTAATAAGAAGTATTGAGGCTGGGCCTGGTAGCTCACACTTGTAATCCCAGCTGATTACAAGCTGATTACAACTTTGGGAGGCTGAAGGTGGGCTGATCACTTGAGGTCAGGAGTTCAAGACCAGCCTGGTCAATATGGCGAAACCCTGTCTCTACTAAAAACACAAAACTTAGCCAGGCACAGTGGCGTTCTCCTGTAATCCTAGCTACTCAGGAGGCTGGGGCACAAGAATCACTTGGGCAGCGGAGGTTGCCGTGAGCCGAGAGGTGGAGGTTGCACTCTAGCCTGGGCAACAGAGTGAAACTCTGTTTCAAAAAAAAAAAAAAGAAAAAAAGTGTTGGAGACCTTTCATACCTGTTCATAAAGAACTTCTTCATTCTTTTTTATAGCTGCTGCTTATTCCATTGTATTATTGTAGCATAATTTATTGTACCAATCCTGTATTGCTGGTCATTTGGTTGTGTTATTTCCATTCCTTCACTATTACTAACAAGGCTTCAAGGAATAACTTAATACTTACGTGATTTTATTGGTTGCATAGTGTATCTGTAGGGAAAATTTCTAGTTTGAGAATTTCTGCATTAATGATATATGCATTTGAGTGTAATAGATGCTGCCAAATTAAATTGTCTTCTGAAGTGTTTATACCAATGTATACTCCTGTCACCTACATATGTGTATTTCCCCACATTCTTGCCAACAGTGTATATTCTCCAACTTTTAGAAATTTTGCTAAACTGATAGGTTAAAAATGGAATTTTTTTTTTTTTTTTTTTTTTTTTTTTTGAGATGGAGTCTTGCTCTGTAACCCAGGCTAGAGTGCAGTGGTGTGATCTTGGCTCCCTGCAGCCTCCACCTCCCGGGTTCAAGTGATTCTCCTGCCTCAGCTTCCCAAGTAGCTGGAATTACAGGCATGCACTACCACGTCCGGCTAATTTTTATGTTTTTAGTGGAAACAGGGTTTCATCATGTTGGCCAGGCTGGTCTCCACTCCTGACCTCAGGTGATCTGCCCACCTTGGCCTCCCAAAGTGCTGGGATTACAGGTGTGAGCCAATGTGCCTGGCTGAGAGGCTCTTTCAATATTATGAGATTAATCCTTTGTAGTGTGAGTTCCAGATATTTTCTTTAGTTCATTATTTGACTTTTGATTTTGTTTATGCTATGTTTTACCATTCATAAGCTTTTGATTTTTATGTAACTAGGTTTATCAATCATAGTTAATCATAACAGGAAAGTCTAGGTCCAAAAAATAATTACTATGTTTTCTTTCACCACTTTTATTGTTTAATTTTTTACATTTACATTTTTGATATATTTGGAATTTGTCCTAATGTGTGGTGTGACGTATGGACCCAACTTTCTTTTTTATGGCTATTCAGTTTTTCCAACCAATCTGAAGTGTCATTATTGTCATGTATACATAAGTCCTAAATGTTTTGGAGTCTAATTCTGGACTTTTCATTCTGTTCCATTGGTTTTCTGCCTACTCTTATACCAGCACCACTTTAATTACTGAGCTTTTTCTTTTGTTTTGTTGTTTTGAGACAGGGTCTCGCTCTGTTGCCCAGGGTGGAGTGCAGTGGCACAATCATAGCTCGTTGTAGCCTTGACCTCCCTGGCTCAAGTGACCCTCTCACCTCAACCTCCCAAGCAGCTGGGACTGCAAGCATGTATCACCACATTTGGCTAATTTTTCTATTCTTTGTAGAGTCGGGGTCTCACTCTTTTGCCCAGGCTGGTCTCAAACTCCTGGGCTCAAGTGATTCTCCCACCTCCCAAAGAGCTGGGATTATAGGCATGAGCCACTGTGCCTGGCCTTACTGAGGTGTAAAGTATGTTTCAATATCTGATGAGTCTAGTTCCCCTTGTGCTGTTTTTCAGAGTTCTCTTGGGTAATCCAATTTCTCCATATGAACTTTACAATTACTTTTTTCAGTTGTAGAAAAAAAGTCTGTGACTATTTTTATTGAGGTTGGTTTAAATTTTAATAAGTTAGTGTAATGACATTTTAGAATTGTTTTATCTCTGAGAACATAGTATGTCTTGGCTGGGCATGGCGGCTCATGCCTGTAATCCCAGCACTTTGGGAGGCTGAGGTGGGTGGATCGCTTGAGCTCATGAGTTTAAGACCAGCCTGGGCAACATGGCAAAGTTCTGTCTCTACTAAAAATACAAAAATTAGCCAGGTGTGGTGGCATGCACCTGTAGTCCTAGCTACTGGGGAGGCTGAGGCAGAAGAATTGCTTGAACCAGGGAGGCGGAGGTTGCAGTGAGCCGAGATCGTGCCATTGCACTCTAGCCTGGGCGACAAGAGCGAGACTCAAAAAAAAAGAACATAGTATGTCTTCACATTTGTTCAAGTCTTCATTTTATCATTCAGGAGTATTTAAAAAAATTTTTTTGTTGTTTGATTTTTTATTTCTTACTAAGTTTACTCCTAGGAGTTTTATTTTTCTTGTTGCTTTACCACACAGCTTATGATTTTACTTTCCTTGTAGATATACCTTCAGGAAAAGGATATGATTATGCAGAGTACTTTAGTTTTAGTATCAGCTTACTGTAAATCACACATTGACATTCTGGTCTTTACGTCATTCCATGAGAGCAGTTATTATGACGCACAATAAGAGATGACGCCAGGAATCGGGTTTTGGAGCTGAAAGCCAGATCCTGGATCTTGGAAAGTTCACCTTTATATATACCAATGTGTTTTGCTTGATGGAGTGGCCTCTTGGTATACAGCCAGATGACTTCTCCTTGCAAAAGTACAGTCATGTTTATGCATTGTGTTTAAAAAAATCAATAGTTCACTCACTAAACTATTTCGATTGAGAGCCTTTAAGAAAGCCTATTATGGGCTGAGCGCAGTGGCTCACGCCTGTAATCCCAGCACTTTGGGAGGCCGAGGCGGGCGGATCATGAGGTCAGGAGATCGAGACCATCCTGGCTAACACGGTGAAACCCCGTCTCTACTAAAAATACAAAAAATTAGCCGGGCGTGGTGGCGGGCGCCTGTAGTCCCAGCTACTTAGGAGGCTGAGGCAGGAGAATGGCGTGAACCCGGGAGGTGGAGCTTGCAGTGAGCAGAGATCGCACCACTGCACTCCAGCCTGGGCGATAGAGTGAGACTCCATCTCAAAAAAAAAAAGCCTATCATGCATGATACTTATATATGAATGGCAGTCTCCTTAGCTGTTGCTGATGTTTCTTCATCTATTTATGAGTTTAAGGGCCCAATCTATTCACTAAAGATATACTTTGGAAAATTACTAAATAACTATCAAATCTTTAATGCAAGTTTTAAATTCTTATATATTACAGAATTTCACAAACTTGTTTGGACAACCACTAGTCTGCTTGCTTTCTCCTACAGCATATCCAAAAGCTTTACAAGGTATGTACCCTCATTGCCTGTTACAGCCATAGGTTGCAAATAAACACTATCTACATTTTGAATAGTACTGATCTTTGTTTTTTCCTCCCATAATGATCGTGTGTGGATTTATGATGTTTTATGTGGCAGGTGTTGCTCTGAAATATACCCAGAAGCCTTGCCAACAACCAGGATCCCTTAATGTGCTACCATTAGGCCTTGAGATAATTCGTCCCTGAGAAAGAAGTGGTTTTGTTCCTTGCTGATGGGGAACTCATGATTTGTAAATTTTAAAATTTGTTTTACAGGTGTTTGTTTGCTGGTCATATCCGTATAGCATGGTTTTCCTATATCTTTGCAGGCATGTTTTAAAAGATCCAAGGCATCTTTTAAGACTATAAGATTGCTGGTCTAGGAAACTTCTCAGTCTATGCCTCAGAGTTAGGATAACCTAACTGGCACAACTTAAAGTGTTTCTTTTATTCACATTTTTGCCTTGTTGTAATTTTAAAATAAAAGAACCTCTTCTAAGTCTGTCAGAGAGACAGGTTAGTGTTTTGGCCATTTCTTCAATGGCTGAGAATCAAAAGACTTTTTGTCCTTAATAGTTTGTCTTTAATTAGTGACACATAAAATCTAATTCTAACTCCCAGTCATTTAGTAGGTAAAATACTAAACAACCTTAACACTGTTTTAGCAGTACTTGTCACTGTTTCACTATCTCCCTAACTGTGAATAGTGCTGATGTCTCTCTGTGGGAGATGGCATTTTACTGCTACTTCCCAGCCAGAAGTCCTGTCTGCTGACATAGTTTGACACAGGAAGTGATGGTCAGCATTTGAATGCCTGAGAGAAGCTGGAGGCTTTCACCGTTGTTTTAAGGTAAGTTCTGCTGTTTAACAGGGAAAAACATGTAGAAATATTAACTTCGTGTATCCAAAAGTAAAATTACTAAGGGATAGAACTTACCTTCAAACAACGGTAAAATTCTCCTGCTTTGAAGATTTTGTTATCCTGTTTCTTATCATTTCTGGAGGAATGTAATCTCTTTCAGTTACTCAACAGTACTTTCTGCTATCATTCTGTCCTATCATTACGTAGTTTTTAAATTTACATGGTCAAATGGGTTAATACCAAGATTGTTTGGTCTGAAAGACTTCATTGTATAGAAGAGAAAAACACAGACTTTGGAGGCAAACTGACTGAATTTGAATCCCGACTCAACCACTTACTTGCTATGTGACCTTGCGAAATTATTCAGCCATTCTGTGCCTCAGTTTCTTCATCTATCAAATGGAAATAATAATAGTATCTACCTCATAGAATAATGCTGGGTATGTAGTAACTACTCAATATGTGCTCTTATTATTATCATTATGCTTAGTTGTAATACATGTCCTTAACACATTTTGACCCAGTTTCTTATCTTTGTGATACAAAGCTTAGACCTCTAACACCTTAAATTAATTGTTCAATTACAAAAGCAGATTCAAAATTCTTTTATGAGAAATGTTTTGGATTTATCCATATAGGTATTATTGCTACTCACCTCTGCAAAAGGGGAGGGCCCTCCACGTGGGTGCAAAAGTAGCTGATCAGTAAGCACTTTTGAGATCTAAAGCCTTTAGTTCTCTTATTAGCCAAGAGTTACCTCATTTATTCAACTTTTTTTTTTTTTTTTTGGAGACAGGGTCTCACTCTGTCACTCAGGCTGAAGTGCAGTTGTGTGATCACAGCTCACTTCAGCCTCTACCTCCTGGGCTCAGGTGATCCTCCCACTTTAGCCTCCCAAATAGCTGGGACTACAGGTACACACTACCACACCCAGCTAATTTTTGTATTTTTTTTGTAGGGACTGGGTCTCGCCATGTTGCCTAGGCTGGTCTCAAACTCCTGGGCTCAAGAGATCTGCCTGCCTTGGCCTCCCACAGTACTATTCAACATTTATTATCAGGTACTGTGCTAGGCACTGGAGATAGCACTGTGACCTGACAAGCACAGTTACATTCTTCACAGAGCCAAATGTCCTATGGCAGACAGAGAGACAGCCTGATGGGCAGTTATTATAAGTGATTCACAGGAGGATGCATGCTAATGGACGAGGAACTCCTGACTAGCAACACACTGAAGACAAGGGAAGGGTATGAGATAATGTCTAACGTGGACGTTAAGAACATGGAGAACTAGATGGGGGTAGGAAATGACTGAGCAAGAGTGTTCCAGCTGAGAATTTGCAGGTGCTGTGGCCATGAGATAAGACAGCTTAGGGAGCACGTAGAGAAATTTATTTTATTTTATTTTTTGAGATGGAGTCTTGCCCTCTCGCCCGGGCTAGATGCAGTGGCACAATCTTGGCTCACTGCAACCTCTGCCTCCCAAGTTCAAGCTATTCTCCTTGCCTCAGCCTCCCAAGTAGCTGGGATTACAGGCACTCACCACCACTCCCAGCTAATTTTGTTGTATTTTTAGTAGAGACGGGTTTTCACTATGTTGGCCAGGCTGGTCTCAAACTCCTGACCTCGTGATCTGCCTGCCTTGGCCTCCCAAAGTGCTGGGATTACAGGGCGTTAGCCACCGTGCCTGGCCTAATTTTGTATTTTTACTACAGACAGGGTTTCGCCATGTTGGCCAGGCTGGCCTCGAACGCTTGACCTCAAGTGGTCCACCCACCTTGGCCTCCAAAAGTGTTGAAATTACAGGCTTGAGCCACCACACCTGGCCGAGTACATAGAGAAATTAGTCATTCCTTCTAGCTAAAGGGTAGAGTTTGAGATTGTGTGATTGAATTATGAAAGAACTTCTAAGATTTGTTAAGTAATTTAAGTGGAAGACAATGGGATACAGGTTGAGCATCCTTAATCCTAAAATCTGAAATGCTCCAAAATTCAAAAGTTTGAGTATCAACACAACACTGAAAGTGAAAAATTCCACATATCAGTACTTAGTACAAAGTTTGTTTCATGTACAAAATTAATTAAAATATTCTATAAAATTACCTTTAGGTTATGTGTATATGGTACATATTAAACATGAATAAACTTCGGGTTTAGACTTGGGACCTGTCCCCAGGACATCTCATTATGTATATGCAAATATTCTAAATCCCAAAAAATCCAAAATCCCAAACACTTCTGGCCCCAAGCATTTTGGATAAGGGATACTCAACTTGTACTGTCAAAAGATTTAAACAGAAGAGTAGCGTGAAAGAGCATTCAGTTAACCTCCTAGAGAATGAACTGAGGAGGGGCGTGGATGAAAACAGGGAGATGGCTGGAGATAGCACAATGACTAGTAGCCGACTGCAAAGATACTAAGCCCATAGAACCAATAGGACTTTGTGATGGACTCGGTGTGGGGAAGGAAGGCAGGAATAGACTTTGTGGTTTCTGGCTGAGATGCTGATAGAAATGATAATACTTGATGAGAAGCATATTTGTAGAGAACAAAAGGGGAAATAATTTACTTTGAGTTGTTGACCTGTGAGTTTGAGGTGCCTTTGAGAGTTAGGTTGAATAGAGTAGCCTAGAGCAGCAGTACTTAAAAGAAATAGAGTGTGAGTCCTTAAATTTTCTAGTACCTACGTCAAAAACAGTAAAAAGAAACGGTGAAATTAGTGTTAACAATGACGTTTTGTACTAAAGCTTTGAAATCCAGTGTGTATTTACTCATCTAGTCACATTTTGAGTATCTACTGCAGGACAGAGCGGTGCCAGACCTGTTAGGCTGCTGATAGAGAATTAGAAATTCATAGGCATATAAATGGTGACTAAAATCATGGGAGTAAGAACAGTCAGCAATGTATGGGGCCAAAGAAAGATACTACTCATATTTAAGAGATAGGAAGGGAAAGAGCAACTCAAAGAGAGCAACTCGGAGGAGAATGAAAAAGACCAGCATTTCTAACACTCATCAGAGAATTCTATCACAGATAACCCATCATTCAACACTTGCCATATTTGGATGAAATTTGTTAATTGAGGGCAAAAAATGGTAAGAAATATGTTCGTTTTCCATTTCTCTTAAGTTTGCTAGGCTCTTTCTTAAGTTTGTTCAGCAGAAAGCAACATACCAACATTTTTGTAGTTTCATGAAGAATCTGCTTTGTGGAATTATGATTTAATGAGATAGCTTTAGTTTTATATATTATCAGTATATTAAAATGTTCCTCATATGTATCTCTTATTTTTTGCAAAACTATTATCTATATATATAACATGTTTGTTATTACAGATCAATCTCAGCGAGGTAGCCTCTTCACTCTCTTTTTGAACAATCCTCTAATGGCCTTCCTATTTGTCTCTGGATTGTCAAGCATGCGCAGAGGCCTATGGGAAAAGTGTCAAGAATATCTTCGGAAAATCAACCGTGATATTGCCCAGCTACTGACTCATTCACGTTCAATAGGTACCCGCCTAATCTAACTGCACATTTAACAGAATGTACTATAATGGCTTAAAATGGTTACTTATTTTAAATTGTTTGAATTTTTAAAGGTATGTGTCCCAGGCAGGAAAGTTGAGAAGGCTTTCCTGAAGTTTCCTTCCCCTTTGAAACATAATTTCCATTTAAGTATCTTTTTACTGTCACTTTTCTCCTCTTTGCAGATCAGGCATTTCTCCAGTTTTTTGGAGATGAATTTCTTCGCTTGCTCCTCACAAGATTTATCTTTTGTTCAGCCACCATGAGGATGCACAAGATTTTTCGGGTAGGCAAAGAACATTATTAAAGATGAATTTTATCATTTTAGGTATTTAAGAACATGTATTATATTTTACCTGTATAAAATAAGGTTATAATAAAATAATATTATTTTGGACAAATTCAAAATAATATTTACAAATGTACTTTCACACTGGTCTGTTAAGTAAAAAAATACATATTCACAAATGAATATGTAAAGTATAAAGATTGACAATATTAAGGCACATCTGAGTACCTATCCTTTGTTTAAAAGTAGAACATTTTCTGGCTGGGCTTGGTGGCTCCTGCCTGTAATCCCAGCACTTTGGGAGGTTGAGGCTGGTGGAACACTTGAGGTTGTGAGTTGGAGACCAGCCTGGCCAACATGCTGAAACCCCTTCTCTACTAAAAATAAAAAAATTAGCCAGGTATGGTGGCATGCACCTGTAATCCCAGCTACTCTGGAGGCTGAGGCAGGAGAATTGCTTGAACCCAGGAGGCTGAGGTTGCGGTGAGCAGAGATTGCACCATTGCACTCCAGCCTGAACGATGAGAGCGAAACTCCATCTCAAAAAATAAAAAAAATAAAAGTAGAACATTTTTGATACCTCCCTGATCCTATCTCCCTCTTAAATGAAACTCACATCCTGAATTGTATTTATTTATTTATTTAAAGATGGAGTTTCACTCATGTTGCCCAGGCTGGAGTGCAATGACCCGATCTCAGCTCACTGCAACGTCTGCCTCCCAGGTTCAAGCAATTCTCCTGGCTCAGCCTCCCAGGTGGTAGCTGGGATTATAGGCGCCCACCACTACACCTAGCTAATTTTTTGTATTTTTAGTAGAGACAGGGTTTCACCATGTTGGCCAGGCTGGTCTCGATCTCCTGACCTCAGGTGATCCACCCGCGTTGGCTTTCCAAAGCGCTGAGATTATTGGCGTGAGCCACTGCACTCGGCCCTGAATTTTTTTTTTAATCATTCACTTTTCTTTATAGTTTTGCAGCATGTATTTCTATTCCTACGCAACATATTTATGAATCCGTATTGCATGTATTCTTCTGCAACTTCCTTTTTGCCAATGTTTTATTCCTGAGATTGACCCATGTTGATTGACTATAGCTTTCATTCATTCATTTTGTTTGACTATACAACACTAGGCATTATTTGACTATACACTGCAGATTCCTTATTCTGATAATGGACATTTGGGTTGCTTCTAAGTTTTTATTATTATATAAATGATGCTGGCCATTTATTATATAAGTGATTTATTATTATATAAATACAGTGACTCACACCTGTAATCCCAGCACTTTGGGAGGCCGCGGTGGGCAAATCACGAGGTCAGGAGTTCAAGACCAGCCTGGCCAACATGATGAAATCCTGTCTCTACTAAAATTACAAAAATTAGCCAGACATGGTGGCATGCACCTGTAATCCCCGCTACTCGGGAGGCTGAGGAAAGAGAATTGCTTGAACCCAGGAGGCGAAGGTTACAGTGAGCCGAGATCATAACACTGTACTCCAACCTGGGCAACAGGCAAGACTCAGTCTTGGGGGGGAAAAAAATGATGTTGTTGTGAAATTCTTGTATCAGTTTCCTGGTACACATATATATCAGTTTCCTGATACACATATATAAGATTTTCTCTGAGGAATATACGTAATAGTAGAATTGCAAGATCAGATGATGTAAGCATATTTAACTTTGCTAGGTAATGCCATACTGTGTTCCAAAGCGGTTGTATCAGTTTACACTCATACTAGCAGGATGTAAGAGTTGCTATTTCTGTAATCCTTCCTTTCCGACACTTGTTGCAGTCATACGTTATAGTTTTTGTGAATCTGCTCAGTGTAAAATGATAGGTCATTGTGGTTTGAATTTTTGTTTCCAGGATTGCTATTGAGGTTGAGCAACTTCTCATAAGTGTTCTTCTGTTTTTCTCTTTGTAAAGAATGTGTTTAAGTTTTTTGCTTGACTTGATAGTGCACTTTTCTAGCTGTTTATTTTTTGTGTATGCATGTACCTATACAACACTTCATTGAGATTTTAAATATTTTAGCCATTATATTTTTCACTTCTGTAAGTAAAATGTTTTTTCAAATATGCCTGAACAGTTAAAAAAATCTTTTGCAACTTTTGGTTTCAAAATATTATTTCTTTCCATTTTATTATGGTAATTTTAAAATGTAAAAGAACTGCAATGGGCCAGGTGCAGTGGCTCACACCTGTAATCTCAGCACTTTGGGAGGCCAAGACAGGAGCATCACTTCAGGCTAGAAGTTTGAGAACAGCCTGGGCAAAATAGTGAGACCTCATTTCTACAAAGAAATTTTAAAAATTAGCCAGATGTAGTGGTATGTGCCTATAGTCCCAGCTCTTCAGGAGGCTAAGGTGGGAGAATTGCTTGAGCCCAGGAGTTTGAGGCTGCAGTGAACTCTGATTGTACCACTGCGTGGACCAACTGTGCAGGTCCACTTAAGACACAATTTTTTTTTCAATAAATAAATTGGAAAAATTTTGGAGATTTGCTACTGTTTGCAAAACAGATAAACTACACAGCCTAGAAATATTGAAAACATCGTTCACCTGGGCCCCGCAGCCAGTGGAATTGGCCCCGCTCTGTGGCTTCCGGGACCTGTGCACTGGAATTGCCGTGGCCTGCAAGCCCCACCATGCCAGTTTGAACCTCCGTGGCCTCAACCAGATTCGGAATGTCAAAAAGCAGAGTATCTATTGGATGAATTTGAGGAAATCAGGAAGTTTGGGCCACCCAGCCTCTCTAGATGAGACTTCCTATGAAACACTAGCAGAGGAATCACTGGACTGTTTAGCAGAGTTTTTTGAAGACCTTGCAGACAAGCCATACACGTTTGAGGATTATGATGCTTCCTTTGGGAGTGATGTCTTAACTGGTAAACTGGGTGGAGATCTAGGAACCTACGTGATCAACAAGCAGATGCCAAACAAGCAAATCTGGTTATCTTCTCCATCCAGTGGACTCAAGCGTTATGACTGGACTGGGAAAAACTGGGTGTACTCCCACGATAGCGTGTCCCTCCGTGATCTGCTGGCTGCAGAGCTCACTAAAGCCTTAAAAACCAAACGGGACTTGTCTTCCTTGGCCTATTCTGGAAAAGACGCTTGATACCCAGCCCAGTTTTAAGGTTATTTAAAGCTGTCAGGCCAAGACCCCAGCTTCATTACGCAGCTGAGGTCTTTTTTTTTTTTTTGGTTTTTTGTTTTTCATTCCTGCCTTTGAGGAACATCTCTGTGGCAAGAATGTGTTGCCTCCTACCTTGCCCGCACGTTTTGATTTGTAATTTCTACAGATTTTTTTGGATTGTCTGATTTCCTCCCTCACATGATATCCTTTATCTTTTATAATGTCTTATCCCTATACCTGAACATAACAACCTTTAAAAAAGCAAAAGAAGGACAAGTTCCAGGAGGAGAAATGAATTGTCTTCACTCTTCATTCTATGAAGGACTTACGGCAAGAAGTACATGAAGAGCAGCTGATTTACCTGTTCACTGTTCTGTCTCAAAATGAGACACATTAATGGGTAGGCTACAGATGTTCCCGGGCTTCTTTCAAAGTGGAAGCACTTCTGAGCTCTTTAGCATTGAAGTGTCGAAAGCAGTTCACATGGGAAGACAATTTCTGATGTGTGCTCTGTGACTGCCAGGGTGTGGCCTGCACTGGGTTGTCCAGGGATACCTACTGCTGTTTCTTCCACATGTTCACGTGTGTATGTGTGTGTGTGTGTATTTTTATATATGTTTTTTTCAACTTAAGGGTTAGTATGGATTTAGCTGCCACAAGTATGCAAAAAACTTCCAATCACAAGAAAGGATGAAAAAAAGCCATTTTCATAAACTGAGTGATGTAGCATAATAAACAAAATCATGGAGCTGAGGAGTTGCTTTGTGAACATGAAGGGGCATATAAAGGAAAGAGATACTCATGTCGATAAACGATAAAGAGAACCTGGTCCTAGATGCAGTTCAGCCACAAAATAGTTTTCCCTTTGTGGACAAGTTTCCCAAACTCCTTGGGCCTCTGCTTTCCCATCTGTTAAATGAGGGGATGGAGTGTGGTTGATTTCCAGCATTCAGTGGTCCTGTCAAGCAGCCTAACAGGCTAGTTCTAATTCCCATTGGGTAGATGAGGGGATGACAAAGAACAATTTGTAAGCTATATAGGAAACGTTATTGGTATTCCCCTATCGGGATTTCAGTTGAATTCATGTTAAAATAATAGCCATCCTGGCCGGGCGCGGTGGCTCAAGCCTGTAATCCCAGCACTTTGGGAGGCCGAGACGGGCGGATCACGAGGTCAGGAGATCAAGACCATCCTGGCTAACACGGTGAAACCCTGTCTCTACTGAAAAATACAAAAAAACTAGCCGGGCGAGGTGGCGAGTGCCTGTAGTCCCAGCTACTCCAGAGGCTGAGGCAGGAGAATAGCGTGAACCGGGGAGGCGGAGCTTGCAGTGAGCTGAGATCCGGCCACTGCACTCCAGCCTGGGTGACAGAGCAAGACTCCGTCTCAAAAAAAAATAAAAATAAAAATAAAAATAATAGCCATCCTTTATTGTACGCTTACTGGGTTAAGCCTATTATACCATATTACCTCATTTTAATTTCTACTGACCTGCAGTTTATACATGAAGCAACAAGGCTCCAGGACATTAAAACTCACACAAAGTTATGCTCATATTATTTTCTTACTGAAAGAAGCATTTATTAGTGACAAGTTTGTATTAATATGTAGCAAAGGCTTTTCCAATGGGTGAATAAAAACACATTACATTATAGTAAAAAAAAAAAAAAGTCAAACTGGGAGAAGTGGCATATACCTATAGTCCCAGCTACTCAGGAGGCTGAGGCAGGAGGATTGCTTGAAGCTAGGAATTGGAGATCAGCCTGGGCAACATAGCAAGATCTTATCTCTTAAAAAAAGAAAAAAATACTCTTAATAATGAAATAGTATAAACAAAAGCTAAGTAAAATATTTTCTTTCTCCTGAAATAAAATTATTTTCTGAGTCTGATGGAAATGTTTAAGTGCAGTAGATCAGTGCCAGTGAGAAAATAAATAAAATCCTACAAAAAAGAAATAGTGAAAAAATTAAGAAAAAGGTATGTCATGAATATATAAAATATATGTAGACACTAGTCTATCATTTACTACTATCAGATGTATACAAATCTGTTATGAATGATTAAAATTTGTGCATACACTTACATACCATATATGGTACCATTCACAGTCCAGAGAAGTATAAACAAAAGTAATGATGATGCAATATTAAATCATAACTGCATAAAATCACTGTAGTGCCTACTGTACTACTGTAATAATTTTGTAGCCACATCCTGTTGCTCTGGCAGTGAGCTCAAGTGTTGCAAGTACTGCTTAGAATGCCTGTCATCTCCATGAGCAGTCTGTCTCTCCAGTAAATTGTGTATTGTAATAAAAAATGATCTCTACCGGTTCTCACATATTTTTTATTGTGTTTAGTCCAGTACTGTAGTAAACCTTACATAACACCATGGGACTCATGTGAAGTGATGTTTCAAGTGCTCCCAAGAAGCGAAGAAAAGTCATGACATTACAAGAAAAAGTTGAATAGCTTGATACGTACCGTAGATCAAGGTTTGCCATTGTGGTTGCCTGCCATTTCAAGATAAATTAATCCAGTAAAGAGTGTTGTAAAAAAAGAAAATTTGTGATGCCATCACTGTAGCTACGTCAGCAGGCATGAAAACCTTGCACTTTTTGTGAAATACCTTTTTTTTTTTTTTTTTTTTTTTACTGAGACAGAGTCTCTCTCACCCAGGCTGGAGTGCAGTGGCCGGATTTCAGCTCACTGCAAGCTCCACCTCCCGGTTTCACGCCATTCTCCTGGCTCAGCCTCCTGAGTAGCTGGGACTACAGGCACCTGCCACCTCGCCCGGCTAGTTTTTTGTATTTTTTAGTAGAGATGGGGTTTCACAGTGTTAGTCAGGATGGTCTTGATCTCCTGACCTCGTGATCCGCCCGTCTCGGCCTCCCAAAGTGCTGGGATTACAGGCTTGAGCCACCGTGCCCGGCGTGAAATACCTTTTTATCTCATAATGAAAATAGCATTTATGTAGGTGTAAGGTTGCTATAAGACATACTTACAGGCCGGGCACGGCGGCTCATGCCTGTAATCCCAGCACTTTGGAAGGCCGAGGTGGGTGGATAACCTGAGGTCAAGAATTCAAGACCAGCCTGACCAATATGATGAAACCCCCATCTCTACTAAAAATACAAAAATTAGCTGGGCATCGTGGCATGAGCCTGTATATAGTCCCAGCTACTCAGGAGGCTGAGACAGGAGAATTGCTTGAACCTAGAAGGCAGAGGTTGCAGTGAGCTGAGATCACACCACTGTACTCTAGCTTGGGCGACACAGCAAGATTCCATCCCCCCCCCGCCACCAAAACAAAAGACATACTTATATATTATGATTTGAGAAAAAGCAAACTCATATAACAAAGCAAAAGGAAAGTGAAAGATCCAAAGCTGGAGAGGGAAATTCTGGCAAAAAATGATTTGATAATTTTTGAAAGAGCTTTGTCTTTAAAAATGTTAAGATAACACAAGAAGCAGCTTCTGCCAACCAAGAGGCAGCAGATAAGTGGCACCTGGGGGTGCCACTGAGGAGAAAGGATACCTGCCTGAACAGGTTTTTAGTGCAGAAGAAAATAGCTGTTCTGAAGAAAAAAAAAAAAAAAACTGCCACAGAGGACGTTTTTTAGTAAGGAAAAGAAGTGAACACCAGGATTTAAACAGGAAGGGATAGACAACTCTGTTATTTTGTGCAAATGCACTTGGGTTTATGATCAGGACGGTCCTTATCTATAAAGCTGCTAATGCACCTCGATAGAAAAGATAAACACCAGCTGCCAGTACAACAAGAAGGTCTGGACAACAGGAACTTTTTTTCCAGATTGATTTTGTTGATGCTGTGTCCCTGAAATCAGGAAGTACCTTGCCAGTAAGGGACTACCTTTTAAAGTTTTTTTGATATTCGACAATGCCCTGGCTATCCAGAACCCCATTAATTCTATACTGAAGGTGTCAAAGTGGCCTACTTGCCCCCAAACACAATGTCAGCCTCTAGATCAGGGGGTCATAAGGACCTTAAAGGTTCATTGCACAGAGTACTCTATGTGTTTTCAAAACTACAGAAGAGAAACCCTAATGGAGAGAACATCTTGAAAGCCTAAAAGGATTCCACCATTGGAAATGCCATCATTAGTATAGAAAAAGCCTTGAAAACCATCAAGCCTGAAACAATTACTGCTGGAGAAAACTGTGTCCTGATGTTTGCATGACTTCAGGGGATTTGTGACAATCAAGGAAATCATGAAAGAGATTGTGGATGTGGCAAAAAGGGTGGGGAGTGAAGGGTTTTGAGATACAGATCTTGGAGAAGTTCAAGAGCTAATAGACACCGCACCAGAAGAATTAACCGAAGATGACGTGGGGTGGACATGAATGTTTCTGAACCAGTGCCAGGAAGGAGACATAGAAGAAGCAGTGGCAGAAAACAAATGGATGTTAGACAACCCAGGAGAAGGGTTTAGGTTATTCAGGATTGGGCTTTTGACTTCTATGACATGGATGCTTCTATGATAACGGACACTGAAATGAAAGCAAATAGTGGAAGGATTGGTGCCATATAGAAACACTTTAGAGAAATGAAAAAGCAAAAATGTCAGACACAAATTATGACATATTTGCATAAAATTACACCCAGTTGCCTGTCTCTTCTGCCTCCCCTTCCATCTCCACCTCTCCTCTCTTTCCACCCCTGAGACAGCAAGACCAACCCCACCTCCTCCTCTACAGCCTACTCAATGTGAAGGCAATGAGGATGAAGGCCTTTATGGTAATCCATTTAATGAATAGTAAATATATTTCTCTTTCTTATGATTTTCTTTTTTTTTTGAGACAGAGTCTCGCTCTGTTGCCCAGGCTGGAGCGCAGTGGCGTAATCTCGGCTCACTGCAGCCTGCACCTCTGGGGTTCAAGAGATTATTCTGCCTCAGCATCCCAAATAGCTGGGATTACAGGCATGTTTCACCACTCCTGGCTAATTTTTGTATTTTTAGTAGAGGCGGGGTTTCACCATGTTGGCCAGGCTGATCTCGAACTCCTGATCTCAAGTGATCCTCCTGCCTCAGCCTCCCAAAGTGCTAGGATTACAGGTGTGAGCCACCATGCCCAGCCCTGGCCAATTTTCTTGATAACATTTTCTTTTCTCAGCCTGGTGCAGTGGCTCACACCTGTAATCCCAGCACTTTGGGAGATTGAGGTGGGCAGATCACAAGGTCAGGAGTTCAAGACCAGCCTGGTCAATATGGTGAAACCCCGTCTCTACTAAAAATACAAAAACTAGCCAAGCATGGTGGCAAGTGCCTGTAATCCCAGCTGCTTGGGAGGCTGAGGCAGGAGAATTGCTTGAACCTGGGAGGCAGAGGTTGCAGTGAGCCAAGATTGCGCCATTGTACTCCGGCCTGGGTAACAAAAGCAAAACTCCGTCTCGGGGGAAAAAAATTCTTTTCTCTAGCTAACTGTTGTATTGTAATAATACAGTGTATAGGCTGGGTGTGGTGGTTCATGCCTGTAATCCCAGCACTATGGGAGGCCGAGGTGGGTACATCACCTGAGGTCAGAAGTTCAAGACCAGCGTGGCCAACATGGTGAAACCCCATCTCTACTAAAAATACAAAAACTAGCCAGGTGTGGTGGTGCACGCCTGTAATCCCAGCTACTCTGGAGGCTGAGACATGAGAATCGCTTGAACCTGGGAGGTGGAGGTTGCAGTGAGCCAAGATCGCGCAACTGCACTCCAGCCTAGGTGACAGAGCAAGACTCTGTCTCAAAACAAAAAAAAAAAAAAAAAAAGGAAAAGAAAAAAAAAAGAAGAAACAGTATATAATACATATAACATACAAAGTATTTGTTAATTGACTGTTTATGTTATCTATAAGGTTTCCAATTAGTGGTAAGCTATAAGTAGTTAAATTTCAGGGAGTTGAAAGTTATACATGGATTTTTAACTCTGTTAGGGAGGGGGCTCAGCATCCCTAACCCCTGCATTGTTCAGGAGTCAGCTATATTTGAATTCTGACGTATTTTTCCATTTATGGATTTGTCTTACCATTCATCAGAGTTTTTTTTTTTTTTGGAGACAGAGTCTTACCCTGTTGCCTGGGAGTACAATGACATGATCTCTGCTCACTGCAACCTCTGCCTCCCAGGTTCAAGCAATTCTGCCTCAGCCTCCTGAGTAGCTGGGATTACAGGTGCATGCCACCATGCCCAGCTAATTTTTGTATTTTTAGTAGAGATGAAGTTTCACCATATTGGCCAGGCTGGTCTTGAACTCCTGGCCTCACGTGATCCAACCGCCTCAACCTCCCAAAGTTCTGGGATTACAGGGATGAACCACCACGCCCAGCCCCATCTTATTTTTTAATGCATTTTGAAGTAGATTGTGGACATCACCCACAAACACTTCATCATGCATATATATGATATGTTTACTTTTTTTCTTTTTTTTAATGAGATGAGATCTTCCCATGTTTCCTAGGCTGATCTTGAACTTCTGGATTCAAGCTGTCCTCCCGCCTCAGCATCACACATAGCTGGAACTATAGGCACATTGTCACTGCCCAACTACAATTTTTTTTTTTAATTTGAAACAGAGTCTCTCTGTCATGCAGTTTGGAGTACAGTGATGCAGTTGTAGCTTACTGCAGCCTCAGGCTCCTGGGCTGAAGCAGTCCTCCTGCTTCTAGCCTCCTGAGTAGCTGGGACCACTTGAGTACTGTGCACCACCACGCCCAGCTAATTTTTAAATTTTTTTGTGGAGACGGCTTTTGCTGCATTGCCTAGGATGGTCTCAAACTTCTGGCCTCAAGCAGTCCTCCCACCTTGGCCTCCCAAAGTGGGGTAATAGGCATGAGCCACTGTAACTCACCTATTTCTTTTTTCTGTAAAGTTTACACACAGTGAAATGCACAAAATTAAGGTATACCATTAAGTGAGTTTTGAGGGAAATATACCTGTGTAACCTAAACCTTTATCAATTTATACAAGATAGCATCATTCCAAATTGTTACTTCTGTACTCCTTTTTATTCAGTCCAGTACCCATTACCCCAGAGGCTGTCACCTTTTGATTGTTTTCACTCAAGATTACTTGCACCTGTTCGTGAACTTGAATCACACAGTATAGAGTCTTGTGTAAACCTTCTGTGACTAAGCATGTGCATTGTTCTTGAGATTCATCCCTCTTGTTTCAGATATCGATAGATCATTCCTTTTTGTTACTGGTTAGTATTCCATTGTCTGAACATACCACAGTTTAGGCATTCTCCCCCTGTGAACACATGGCAGTTTTACAGTGTTGGCTATTACAGGCCAGAGCATGGTGGCTCATGCCTGTAATCTGAATACTTCAGGAGGCCAAGGCTGGAGGATCACTTGAGCCCCAGGAATTCAGTTACAGTGAATTATGATCACACCACTGCATTCCAGCATGGGCGACAGAGGGAGTCCCTGTCTTAAATAAATAAATAGTTAGCTAATAGAAATAAAACTGCTTTTTATTATAAATAATAAGGATTGTACAAGTTTTGTTTTGTTTTGTTTTGTTTTGAGACAGTCTCGCTCTGTCGCCCAGGCTGGAGTGCAGTGGTGCAATCTCGGCTCACTGCAAGCTCCGCCTCCCGGGTTCACGCCATTTTCCTGCCTCAGCCTCCCGAGTAGCTGCGACCACAGGCACCCGCCACCATGCCCAGCTAATTTTTTTTGTATTTTTAGTAGAGACAGGGTTTCACTGTGTTAGCCAGGATGGTTTCGATCTTCTGACCTCGTGATCTGCCCACCTCGGCCTCCCAAAGTGCTGGGATTACAGGCGTGAGCCACCTTGCCCAGCCAGCTTGTACAAGTCTTTGCACAGACATTTGTTTTGAATTTTTTTGGTCATTATGGGTATGTGTTTAGTTTAGAAACTGCTAGACCTTTTCTCAAAGTGGTTGTACCATAGTTATATTCCCACCAGTAGCTTTGAAGGTTGCTTTTCATTCTTGCCAACATTGTTGTCAGACTTTTAAATCTGACCATTCTGATGGATATGTAGTGGTGTTTAAAATTTCATCAAAATTTTTAAAAATAATAAAATTTCATCAAAATTAAAAGTTTAGTTGAATGCAAATTGAAGCTACAATGAAAAATCTGAGTTTTTTCTTTTCTGATTTGTGTTTTTGTATATTATCCCAGAAATCCTTACCTAAAGTTACAGAGATTTTCTTTTTTTGTTTGTTCTTTTTTTTTTGAGACTGAGTCTCAATCTGTCACTCAGGCTGGAGTGCAATGGCACAATCTCGGCTCACTGCAACCTCCGCCTCCTGTATTCAAGTGATTCTCCTTCCTCAGCCTCCAGAGTAGCTGGGATTACAGACGCCCACCACCACACCCAGCTCATTTTTTTGTTATTTTTAGTAGAAAGGGGTTTTCACCATGTTGGCCAGGCTGATCTCGAATTCCTGACCTCAAGTGATCCCTCTGCCTTGGCCTCCCAAAGTGCTGGGATTACAGGTGTGAGCCACCACGCCTGGCCTTCTCCTATGTTTTCTTCCTAGGAATTCTATAGTTTTAGCTTTCACATGTAGGTCTATGGTTTATTTTGAGTTAATTTTTGTTTACAGTGTGAGATAAAGGTTAAAGTTCTTTAATATGCATGTGCAGTTGTTCTAGTACCATATGTTGAAAAGATTTTTCTTTTCCCATTGAATAAAGTAATTCAATGTAACTTTGTTGAAACTTTGTGGTAACTTTGTTGAAAATCAATTAAGCATATATGTATAGGGATATTTCTGAACTCTAAATTATCTTCCATTAATCTACAGAATTTGTATCAAATACACTATTGTCTTTACTATTGTAGCTTTAAAAGAGTCTTAAAATCTGAGAGGGAGAGTCCTCTTCCCCAAAAGAGTTTTAAGTGTTTTGGTTGTTTTAGGTCCTTTGTACTTCTATATGAATTTTAGCATCCATGTCACATTTTGCTTAGAATTGTATTAAAAATCTATATATAATTCAACTGTGGGGAATTACTATTTTAATAGTGTTGAATCTTCCAGTCAATAATAATGGTATATATCCTCATTTACTTATATCTTTAGTTTCTTTCACCGGGATTTTGTAGTTTTTATCACACAGGTCTTGCATGTGTCTTATAATTCCAAAGCATTTTATGTTCCAGTACGCTTTAAATATTGAATTGTTTGGCTGGGAGTGGTGGCTTATACCTGTAATCCCAGCACTTTGGGAGGCCGAGGTGGGAGGTCACCTGAGGTCAGGAGTTAAAGACCAGCCTGGCCAACATGGCAAAACCCCATCTCTACTAAAAATACAAAAGTTAGCCAGGTGTGGTGGTGGGCGCTTGTAATCCCAGCTACTTGGTAGGCTAAGGCAGGCAGAATCGCTCGATCCCAGGAGGCGGAGGTTGCAGTGAGCCGAGATCGTGCCATTGCACTCCAGCCTGGGCAACCAGAGTGAGACTCCATCTTAAAAAAAAAAAAAAAAATTATTTGGCCAGGCGTGGTACCTCACACCTGAAATCCCAGCACTTTGGGAGGCAGAGGCGGGCAGATCACAAGGTCAGGAGTTGGAGACCAGCCTGGCCAACATGGTGAAACTTCATCTGTACTAAAAATCCAAAAAAAAAAAAAAAAAAAAAATGAGCCAGACATGGTGGCTTATGCCTGTAGTCCCAGCTACTCGGGAGGCTGAGGCAAGATAATCGCTTGAACCTGGGAGGCGGAGGTCGTAGTGAGCCGAGATTGCACCACTGCACTCCAGCCCGGGCGACAGAGTGAAACTCCATCTCAAAAAAAAAAAAAAGAATTATTTTTATTTCATTTTTCAGTTGCTTGTTGCTAATACATAGAAATGCACTTGTAAAACATCGGCCTTGTGACTGCGTACGCTGGCTCACTCCTTTAATGCCAGCACTTTGGGAAGCTAAGTCAGGGAGATCACTTGATCCCAGGAGTTGGAGACCAGCTAGGCAACATGGTGAAACCCCGTCTCTACAAAAAATTACTCGGGTGTGGTGGCATATGCCCATAGCCCCAGCTGCCTGGGAGGCTGAAGTAACAGGATCACTTGAGCCCGGGAAGTCAAGGCTACCCTGAACCATGATTGTGCCACTGCTCTCCAGCCTGGGCGAAAGAATGAGAAATCCTTTCTCAAAAAAAATAAATAAATAAAAATAAAAGACAGTTGACCTTGTGTTCTGCAGTCTTGCTAAATTTACTTGTTAGTTCTTTTAGCTTTTTTATATGTTCCTTAATATTTTCTATATACAGGATCATGTCATCCATCCTTAAAAAACAGCTTTACTTGTTTTTTTCCAATCTAGATGGCTTTTATTGTTATTAATGCTTTATATCAGGGCTAGGTCTTCTAGTAAAATGTTGAATAAAAGTAGTGAAAATGGACATTCTTGCCTTCTTTCTGATTTTAGGGTAAAGGTGTTTAGTCTTTTACCATAAATTATTATGTAAATTGTTGGTTATTCATAGATACCCTTTCTCAGATTGACTGAGCTCCCTTCCATTCCTAATTTACTAAGAGTTTATATCAGGAATGGGTATGGATGATTGCCAAAAACTTGTTTCTGCATCTACTGATCTAATATATTCTGTTAATGGAGTGAATAACATTAATTGATCTTTTAATGTTAAATCGGCCAGGCACAGTGGCTCATGCCTGTAATCCCAGCAATTTGGGACGTTGAGGTGGGCACATCACCTGAGGTTGGGAGTTTGAGACCAGCCTGACCAACATGGAGAAACTCCGTCTCTACTAAAAATTCAAAAATTAGCCAGGCGTGGTGGTGCAGGCCTGTAATCCCAGCTACTTGGGAGGCTGAGGCAGGAGAATCACTTGAACGCAGGAGGTGGAAGCTGTGGTGAGCCAAGATTGTGCCATTGCACTCCAGCCTGGGCAACAAGAGTGAAACTCCATCTCAAAAAAAAAAAAAAAAGTTAAACCAACCTTGCATAGCTATTAAACCCATTTTGTGGTCATATATTGTCCTTTTTGCATTGCTGGGTTCAGTTTGCTAATATTTCATTATGGATTTTTATATCTGTTTTATGAATTTTTTTTTTATTTTATCATAATGTCTTCATGTGGTTTTGTTATCAGGATAGTGTTAACCTCATAAATTGAGTTGATATGTTCTTCATTCTCTTCTATTTCTTAAAGAGTTTGTTTAGATCTGTATTATTTCTTCCTTGAAGCCACCTGGGCTTCACGGCGCACAGATTGGTTGAGCTTAGGAGTTCGAGACCAGCATGGCCAACATGGCAAGACCCTATCTCTACAAAAAATAAAAAAATTAGCTGGGCATGGTTGTGCACACCTGTAGTGCCAGCTTCTTGGGAGGCTGAGGTGGGACGATTGCTGGAGCTCACTGCAAGGCTGCAGTAAGCCAGCCTGGGCAACACAGTGAGATTTTATCTAAAAAAATTTATTTTTGTAATGTGTAATAAGTGAGTCCTACAGGCAGAGAGAGAGAAGTTAACGTTTGCATATATGAACTGTTGCATGAGATGTATAGAAAAGTAGCAACTTCTTCAGGAAATTTTAAATGTATGGCAGGATTATAGTTTATAGAACTTACCCACTGAAGAAGAATTTCTAGGCTGGGCGCTGTGGCTCACGCCTGTAATCCCAACACTTTGAGAGGCTGAGGCAGGCAGATCACAGGAGGTCAGGAGTTCGAGACCAGCCTGGCTAACATGGCAAAAAGCCTGGGCTGGAGTGTAATGGCGTGATCTCAGCTCACTGCAACCTCTGCCTCCCAGGTTCAAGCAATTCTCCTGCCTCAGCTTCCTGAGTAGCTGAGATTATAGGTGCCCACCACCATGCCTGGCTAATTTTTGTATTTTAGTAGAGATGAGTTTTCAGCATGTTGGCCAGGCTGGTCTCGAACTCCTGACCTCGTGATCTTCCCGCTTTGGCCTCCCAAAGTGCTGGGATTACAGGCATGAGCCAACACACCCAGCCGCCCCGGCCTCATTTTAATTTCCAAAGCAATATCTTTTTATTTAACGTATACTTGTTGAAATTCTGTATGTGTTAGGATTTTCCCCCCAGTAGCATGAATTATATGGTTTCCACATTATACAGAGCATAGTGTCTGGCAACAACAGGCCTCAGTAAACATTTGTGGAATAACTCACTAAATGAATATATTATGTTGAACCATCTGAAATTGTTATTTTTAGAGGTCAAAATGGTTAAATATCAGCAATTCAATATTCAACAAATATATTAATAAGATTCATTCCAATATAAAAGAGAAAATACATATTATATTACTCCTTGACACTGTATCAATGTTTAAAATTTTCTTTCATTAGACCGCAAAACTTGACTTTTCTCTTCTTTGTCTACCAGGAAACACGAAATTATCCAGAATCATATCCACAACTGCCAAGGGATGAAACAGTGGAGAATCCTCATCTCCAGAAGCACATTTTGGAATTAGCATCCATTCTGGATGTTCGAAACGTGTTCTTTGAGAATACCATTGATGACTATTAAAACAAAAACCCTCTTGTCGAAACAAGTTTTCATTTTCCACAAATTTTAAATGGTGCAGTTTTCTAATGTGATAAGACACATAGTGGTGTTACTTAGTTTTTATTTTTTAATTTAGGGCCACCATTTTAAAAACAAACTGAGAAAAAAAAATGTTCACACTTTTAGGGCAACTGTTTTAAAATGCAACCTTTCAGGTCTTTTAAAATCTTAATCTTGGAATTTTTATTTTTTGATTTTGAGGGATGGATATTTACCTCCAACTTCTAATCCTACACTCAAATAGTCACTATTCTCACCCTGAGAAGAAAAAATGATTTATTTTTGTATAATGAGGTAAATCCAACTCTTATACTAGGACCTAAGTTAAATGTCTGGATTTGGAAATATGTAATCGTTCGTAATGATGAAGCTAGCCACCGTGGACTACTGAAAATCAGGAACAGAGTCCCTCCATAATATATTTTTTCTCATTCCAACTTAGCTGGTAGAAAAATGTTTGATTCTTTGAAACATGATCAAGCCAGTTTTTGAAATCATTTAATTTCTTTCAATACTGTCATAATATCAGAAATTAGATTGAATTGCATCTGAAAGCTAGATCTTAATTGAGGACTTGAGATGATAAATATTACTTGGAATGTATGAGTATTGTGTTATAAGATTTATTTGCATATTTTCTTTGTAGTCTGTGAATGCTGGAAATGAAAAAGGAAACAACTTTGAAATATTTCAGTCAAAAAACCATGTCATTGGTTTCATGATACAATGTCTCCACTATTTAAACTCTTGGTTTATGAGATCACATTTAAAGACTGGATTTATGTCTGTGGCATAAAGTTTTAATTTTTTGCCTCATTGAAATGTATAAGACTTCAAAGTCAGAGATGTTTTAAATTTTGGTAAGGGGTAACTGGGTGTTATGAAACCTAAAATGTAAGTTGGTTTTGCATTGACAATTTGGAAATAAGATTTGTTAACATTTCCTGTATTTAGTATTTTATATTCATGCACAAAAGTTTTATTATCTTAAATAGGACTCAGTGTATATTATAAAGATTTTTCTTTTTTGTATTTTCCTTCCCTGTCATTCCCTTTATAATTTCACAGTCACTTACTATGAAGTTCTCCCCTCCTTTTTGATTACCCAGCATTCAGTTTCAGAAATCTATGAATGAAAAGGCCTGATACCTAATTTTCTGTACAGGATCACATCTGGCAGTCCCAGGGGAAGTGAGGTGATTGCTTGTGATATCTCTTTCCCATGGCCCTAGGTAAATTTTACTCTATTTTTTTTTTTTTTTTTTTTTTTTTTTGAGACAGTCTCGCTCTTGTTGCCCAGGTTGGAGTGCAGTGGCGCTATCTCGGCTCACTGCAACCTCTGCCTCCCAGGTTCAAGCGATTTTCCTGCCTTAGCCTCCCGAGTAGCTGGGATTACAGGTGCCCGACACCATGCCTGGCTAATTTTTGTATTTTTAGTAGAGATGGGGTTTCACCATGTCGGTCAGGCTAGTCTTTAACTCCTGACCTTGTGATCTGCCCACCTTAGCCTCCCAAAGTGCTGGGATTACAGGCGTGAGCGACCACACCTGGCCATTATTTTTAACTTGGTTTTCATTTCTGGCATAGAGACTAATTTGGGTCTAAGTTATTCTCATTCCTGCTCTGATTTGCTGATTTTTCAAACCTGAAGTCCGAAGTTACTGTTTTGGGGTTTGGAGACTTGGGTGAGTATTCTGTTTACTTTTGTTTTTTTTTAAGAGACAGGGTCTTGCTCTGTTGCCCAGGCTGGGGTGCAGTGGTATGTTCATGGCTCACTGCAGCCTCAAATTCCTGGACTCAGGCAATCCTCCCACCTCAGCTTCCCAAGTAGCTGGGACGACAGGCATGCGCCACTGTGCTTGGCTAATTTTCTTTATTTTTTAATTTTTTGTAGAGATGTGTTCTCACTTTGTTGAGCAGGCTGGCCTCAAACTCCTGGGCTCAAGTGATCCTCCTGCTTCAGCCTCCCAAAATGCTAGGATTACAGGTGTGAGTCACTGTACCTGGCCTGTTTACTTTTTTAAAAATATTTTTGTTCTTTCAAACAGTATTTCAGAAAGCTTGGGAAAAGTTACCCTGGAAAGAGATTTCCTTTGCTAGTGGGTTTTCATTTTCAGGTAAAGACTGCTTTCCTTTTTTTTCAGTATGCTTTCCTTTTTTTTCAGTAACTTAATAAACTTCATAGCTTTCCTTTAGTAACAGTGTTCATTGACCTACAGCAATAGACTATTTTCAGTTTTCTGACCTCTTGTTTCAATTCCCCTTAAGTCCTGTGCCAGTTATGCTCCTACCAACACAGAGTTTCCTGTCCTCTAATGTTTAAAATAGTATTTACTGTTCTGAGCTTTATCCTTCCCTGTTAAGCATAAAGAACACTGGTCTGAGAACTAGGAGACCTAAGTTCTAGTCCTGGCTTTCCTGGTAACTAGTATTATGCCCTTTGACAAGTGTCTTCATGTCTCTGCTTGTTAGCACTCTCATCTGTAAAATGAAGAGGTTGGCCCAGGTTCTTTCTTTTTTTTTTTTTTTTTTTGAGATGGAGTCTCGTTCTGTCGCCCAGGCTGGAGTGCAGTGGTGCAATCTCGGCTCACTGCAAGCTCCGCCACCCAGGTTCACGCCATTCTCCTGCCTCAGCCTCCCGAGTAGCTGGGACTACAGGTGCCCGCCACCACGCCCAGCTAATTTTTTTTGTATTTTTAGTAGAGATGGGGTTTCACTGTGTTAGCCAGGATGGTCTTGATCTCCTGACCTCGTGATCTGCCCACCTCAGCCTCCCGAAGTGCTGGGATTACAGGCGTGAGCCACCGCGCCTGGCCGGCCTAGGTTCTTTCTAACTCTGATTCTGTAATTTGGACTCTTGGTTCCAAAAATATTGATTTCCCCACTCCACCCACCAAGAGAACTATTTACCCTGTTTGTAGTGTACACAACATTTTCTTTTGTAGGTCACATTTACCTAGATTTTGTTCAAGAAAATCTGGGTCCCACTTAGCTGTTTTAGAAACTAGTGCAGACGGAGACTCTCCTGAGGAAATTAGAGCTTTTATGATTAGAAACATGTTTGTCTAAAAATGAGGGTCTTAGAAATCACAACATTGACCCTCATGACATTGCCCCTTAAGCTAGTAGTGTAATTCCTTACAGGTAGTTAAAAACCTAAAGTGGACTGAAGTGATCTTGAATCTTCAAAGAGAGGAAAACTGTGCTGGAAAATGTTATTGTTTCATTGATGCCTTCAGAAAAATGCGTATTAAACAACAACTATACTCCAGATTTTCTTCTGGGCATTGGGGAAGCAAACAAAGGAGACTTAAAAATCCTCGTGTTCATGAAGCTTACATTCTAGTAGGAGGAGTAAGGCAATAAACATAAGTAATTTATGTTAGAAAATGTTAAGTAGGATGCAAAAGTGTAGATTATGGTAAGGTTAATCTTTTGTTTGTTTTCTTAAGGACAATGTTTAAAAGAGTGATCAAGCAGGGCATAGTAGGCCGGGCGCGGTGGCTCAAGCCTGTAATCCCAGCACTTTGGGAGGCTGAGACGGGCGGATCACGAGGTCAGGTGATCGAGACCATCCTGGCTAACACGGTGAAACCCCGTCTCTACTAAAAATACAAAAACTAGCTGGGCGAGGTGGCGGGCGCCTGTAGTCTCAGCTACTCGGGAGGCTGAGGCAGGAGAATGGCGTAAACCCGGGAGGCGGAGCTTGCAAGTGAGCTGAGATCCGGCCACTGCACTCCAGTCCGGCGACAGAGCAAGACTGCCTCAAAAAAAAAAAAAAAAGGCAGGGCATAGTAACATGCACCTATTAGTCCCAGCTACCTGAGAGGCCGAGGTAGGAGGGTCACTTGAACCCAGGAGTTTGTGGCTGCAATGAGCTGTGATTGTACCACTGCACTCCAGCCTGGATGACAAAGCAAGACCTCATCTCCGGAAAAAAAAGAAAAAGTGATGATCAGGGTAGGCTTCATTAGGAAGGTCACATTTGCAATGAATACTGTCTTTACTTTTTATCATGAAAGTTTTAAATATACAGTTTTTTTTGTTTTTTGTCTTTGAGATGGAGTTTCGCTCTTGTTACTCAGGCTGGAGTGTGGTGGTGGGATCTCGGCTCACTGCAACCTCTGCCTCCCGGTTTCAAGTGATTCTCCTGCCTCAGCCTCCCCAGTAGCTGGCATTACAGGCATGCGCCACCACACCCAGCTAATTTTGTATTTTGAGATGGAGTTCTACCATGCTGGTCAGGCTGGTCTCGAACTCCTGACTTCAGGTGATCCGCCAGCCTCGGCCTCCCAAAGTGCTGGGATTACAGGCATGAGCCACCACGCCCAGCCTAAACATACAGTTTAATAAACCCTCCTTGTACCTCACCCAGCTTCTGTAGTTCTTTAATCAAGGGAGAATTATGTAAAAGGACAGTTGCCCAATGGGCTTGAGCTGATAGTGGCAAAGAATTTCATTTTTTAAAAATGCATACCACCTGCCCTTTATAAATATAAAAAATGTAAGCCCTAATGTATTTAATTTTATCATTCATAAAAATTTAAATATAGGAACTAAGAACAGAGCAAAGCAAAGGGAAAAATCACTCCTTTGTTTTCAAATTGCACAAACTCTCCCTGGAGATTCTGATACAGTCTCTCATCTCTCTTAAGTATCATTGTAAACAACATAGAAAGCCTAAGACTGCAAGAAGTCAGTTATACACAAAACAAAATGAAGCACAGTGACATTTTCTCTTTATCTGTATATTTCTGAAGTTGGTAAAACAACTATCTTCTCTATTTTACAGAAGAGAAAGCTGAGACCCATAGTGATGGTCTAGTGATAGAGCTAGAACTAAAACTCAGATCTCCTCATCTCAGTCCAGTCTTCTCAGTAGCTCAGACTGCTTTCTATAATGAACAAGAAAGAATAGTTAGGGATTTGTATTTTGGCACAGAACAGTATCAAATTTTTATTATAAAAATCCACAAGTCTGACATTTTATCTTTTATTCTAGCCAGGATGTATTCTTCATATGCATGTGTGTGTTTCTCCTAGAAAGTGGTGCTCTTAAACCTCTCAAAGCACAGAATTTATTGTACCCTCTTTATTTTTACCAAATTGAAATGTTTTAGGATTTCAGAAGCAAAGTGCAATCCAATTGTGGCTGGTGTTTTCCTGATAGAGGATCCGGGTGGTTCCCTCCCTTCCAAATTCTGGCTACTGCCCTTTATTTCCTTTGTGCAGTAGAATTCCCTGAAACAGATTAGGTGGTAATTGTACTGAATTTAGTCAGGATAATGGGAAAAGCGACAAATCAGATTTATGTATTAGGTATTAAGGAGCTTTCTGTAGCACTCTCCTCCAGGTTTAATCTCCTCTGACATGTGTGATTTAGTAACTTTCTGTCTCTGAGAAGCAGTTTGGACCCAGTTGAAAAATCTAATTTCTGGAGACTTGTAATCAGCTTGATATACAGAAAACATTCTGGACTGGAAATATAGTCAGGTACCAAGGTCTGCTAACTTGGCCATTGCCAGTGATTCAAAACCACCTCCCCACCCTGAGTGAGTAAAAGATTTGATACGAATATGAATGCTATGAGTCTCCTGGTGATATTTTGAGTGTGTATGTTCCTGTGTGTGTTTGGAAAGCATAAGAGGATATTTACCTTGAGGGCTCTTTTGTTGACCTTATTTATTTGAAATTCTTATTTTATTTGTAATGGCATATGTATATTTTTGTGATGCCACATGCAATCTCTGTGTATACTTTTTGTATATATGTGTACATATTTGTAAATATATTGGTATGCAATGATACAGTATGTGTATATTATGTACCCATACCCATTGTGGGCTGAATTTATTTAAGTTCTGTGAGGACATCCTAGTGGCATTGTTCATGCTGCTGTAATTAGGTTGTGGCTGTATCTCATTCATAAGTCTCTATTTTGAGGGGCTTGTGTTTGGATAAAATGGGCTAATTTGGAGTTGAAATTAGGATATGAAGATTTTAACAGAAAGCTGGATATTCTTAGCTTTAAAATCACCTGCAAATTTTTATTTAAACTGATGATAAATTAGTGATATAAACCTGAAAAACCTAAGTATGTGAAACTGAGACATCAGCAGATTCTGAAGCTGTAGTAGTCCTTTATTTTCTTGATCCATATTTAAGTATTATTACTGAGTAAATTATAGTGGGGCTTAATAGGCTGTGGAAAACAAATTGCTTTGATCACATTTTAAAACATAGGAAAATGTCCATTAAATAGGGGAAATATATTCCCAGTTGTCATTTTTATGCCTCATACTGAATTTTGATTTTGGAACAATTTTTTTTCATCAGTGTGCCTCGTTTTATGTGTCTCTGTGAGGCAGAAAAGGGGGCATTAGCTAAGGGACGGCCTAACTTAAGTAAGGTAGGATTTAATGAGGAACAGGAGGTTGTTAATTTGTATATTTGCAGCAGCTATGATTAATTTAGTCCTGTCTTGGCATTTCTAGCTACAGATTTTTTCTTATTGGACTTGCATATCAAAGGTGAATAGGCTCATCTGAGAAAATGCTTCCACTGAATAAAATGCCTCCACTTGTATTGCTGTGTCTCTATGAGACCACTTGTGTTCTGCAAGTTGATGATATATTCACACATGAAGTAGAGTTTTTAATATTAGATGCATGGTGTGCTATAAAAATCTGGGCCTTCAAACCTCTCCCAAGGATGATAGGGTTGGGGAGGATAAGAGGATAGTAAATATGTGCAGTGCCAATTTGTGAACCTATAGAATGTTGCCAAGTATCAATGTTTGGTTACTTCAGTTGACATATTTATTTGCATGAAAGAGTGTAGGAGATGTTTAATATACACTTAAATACATTCACTGCAGAAATTAAGTAGAGGTTATTTTTGCATGATAAAATGTAACTGCAAAGCAACTTTTTACACCAATATTCTTTGGAAGATTAAATCTCTCTGATCCAATATTAAATTATCTTAAAATAGAGAAATTATCTCAGGAGTCAGTTTTACCACCCAAAAAATGTTACATTTGCTGATTCATTGTATTTTAAATAAAACAGCCAACTATTCCTAACACTTTTCAATTACGGTATTTAGAAATAATTATAACAGCCTTTTTCTTGAATAAATATTAAAATTTGGAAATTTATTATTTCTGAAAAATCAGTGAAAACATCCATAGGATCCGATGCTCTGTTGCTTGAAAAACCAAATAATTGTTTTTGCACTGGAGAGTAGTAGAGCAGATATATACCATTTAAAATTCATGGAACTGACTCAGGCTCCTTGTGGACATTAATTTGAGGACAGTAGTGGTAACGAAAAGTACAGTAGAAAAGACTTGACATAGTAAATGTGACCTTTAACCCCAGCCATTGTAAAGCCAATAACTTTGAGGTTGAATAAGGTAAAACTTGCTTAGAAAACCCAGCTCTTCCCCTCTAGTCTCCTGCGCTCTTATACATTGATACTTTACACCTATTTTTGCTGTACCTCTCAGTCTTTCCTGGATAATGGGACCATTTTACTTTAAAAAAAGAAAAAAGAAAAAAAGCGATTCATCTTCCTCAAACTAGATTTTCAAAGCCTAATACTATACTATGTTCCAACTTCATTGAGTTTTGATTAAGACTTAAGCATGCCTTGTGTTTAAGGAAAAATAATTGATGTGTGAATGGAATCAATCACCTATTGATGGGAAGGGTGTCAGGATGATGTAGGGTGATCTGCCTTTAATTGGGTAGAGGTAACTGTATTAAGTATAACTAATTTGTTGGTGCCATAGAAATATTTCCTTTGGAATTCTGTAAATATGAAAATTTTTTTAAACTAAAATTGGTATTTTACACTTATTAGTTTAGTGTAATACTGACTTTTGAGAAGAATTCCAATTTTACATGACATTGTTATTTAATCACTGATTGAAGAACCATTCTTAATTTTAAAATATTTTTGTTAATTTCTTTTACAGTTTTAAAAATTAATAATATTTTTATTTTTGAGATGGAGTTTCGCCCTTGTTGCCCAGGCTGGAATGCAATGGTGCGATCTCAGTTCACTGAAACCTCCGCCTCCCGGGTTCAAGAGATTCTCCTGCCTCAGCCTCCCAAGTAGCTGGGATTACAGGCGTGTGCCACCACGACCAGCTAATTGTATATTTTTAGTAGAGATGGGGTTTCACCATGTTGACCAGGTTCGTCTCGAACTCCTGACCTCAAGTGATCCACCCTCCTCGGCCTCCCAAAGGGCTCGGATTACAGGTGTGAGCCACTGTGCCCAGCCTAAAAAAAATTATTTTTTTAATAGTTATTAGACTAATCAGTGTGATTTTTAAACATACTTGGACAGTAGACTCTTTTTTTTTTTAATAGTTTGAAGTCCATTATATTAAAACTACAAACTCACTTATTTAAGCCTAAATTTCGTCATAGACTATAAATTGGGGATCAGTTTCCTATTTTGGTGGACAATTCCAGTC
The DNA here is from genome assembly GCF_002776525.5 of Piliocolobus tephrosceles. Taxonomy (NCBI): domain Eukaryota; kingdom Metazoa; phylum Chordata; class Mammalia; order Primates; family Cercopithecidae; genus Piliocolobus; species Piliocolobus tephrosceles. The sequence goes on from NC_045447.1 coordinate 13,641,041, forward strand.
TATCTACTTAGACAATCATCTTAGGTGTAATATTGTTTATTAAGACATAGGTAATTTTAGGTTTTATGCTTTTCTCCTAGGCTTATGGAATGAAAGCTAATAGGCTGAGTTATATCACTTTCAGAATGAAATAGGGAATTATGGCTAGCCTTCTTACAGGTCTGCAGTAAATGATACTTAAATGTTTGTTATATCACTGATTTTCTTTTCTTTTCTGAAGCTATTGTGAATGTCCACTTTGCCAGGATTGAAAGTTGAAATTTGTAAACGTTACAGTTTGAACCATACATTTTCTCAAACATAAAATCAGTATGAATAAGTATAAAATTTGAAATGATCATATATGATAATCCCAAAAGTAAATACTTCCAAACCATAGAGGGATAACCACTGTATTTTAAAAAATATTATTCCCACCCTTCTTTGCATGCTATTAATTGCTTTTTTCCTAAATTAAAACTATGTATTGTGGTATATTAAAAATCTGCAGGAAAAATTTGCTTAAAGTGTTTTAGCACAATAAGAATTTTTATTACTCAGGAGTTGGAGACCAGCCTGGGCAACACAGTGAAACCCTGTCTCTACTTAAAAAAAAAAAATTAGGCAGGCGTGGTGGTGTGTGCCTGTAATCCCAGCTACTTGGGAGGCTGAGGCAGGAGAATTGCTTGAACCTGCGAGGCGGACTTTGCAGTGAGCCGAGATCGTGCCATTGCCCTCCAGCCTGGGTGACGGAGCGAGATTCCATTTCAAAAAACAAAAAAGGAATTTGTATTACTGTTTCCTGAAAAATGGTTTTTGTTAACTCATTGATTATATCATTAAAAAGACCTTCTAATGGTTCAGTACAATAATTTAGAACTTGATTTGTGTGGCTTTTTATAGTTATCTGAATGCATTCCTTTTGCCACATAGACCATATGGCTAGTTCTCCTACTGTTTTTTTGTTTTTTGTTTTTTTGCTGCTTGTTTTTAATAAACCTTGCTGTTCAATAATCAGAGAAACCTTTATTTTGGAGGATTCTTCCAGTTGAGGTAGAGATGTCTTACATAATAGGAAAGGCAGATACAAAGTCCTAACATTTTCATAGCAGAGTTTACAAGTAAAATAACTTATCCATATAGGTTATCTTCGTTGTGTAGCACCAGTATAAACAGTGGTTTCATTAATCATTGAATCAGATGAAGCAGTTATAAATCACTTTTTACTTTGTGCTAAGAATTATTGTAATTTCAGGCCACTTTATTATTTCCTCTGAGCAGTTTCCATTGTAAGGTTGAGTTTCCCTTTTTTAAATTCAAATCATCACTAAAGGTTAAGATAATCAAATAGGAGTTAAAATAAGTTATGTTTGGTCTTTTTCCCTTGAAAATAATGGTGAACTTATTGTCTACATTCTGATTTAGGCAGAAATGCACTTGTTTAAATCATAGCAGTAATTACATTTGGAGGATATAATTACTCGATTTTCTAGTGGTGTGAAATACTTAAAAATTGTGCTTGTCTGTAACTGAAATGTTATAGAATTGTAACACTATAGGGATTATAGAGTTATATTTATTAGCTCTCCTCAAGAGACTGAAGCACAATATTTTTCATGTAACAATTCTTATCCAAGTGCTGCTAATCTGTTGTGCAAATAATGAAGCTATTTGGTTGCCTGTTTAGCTATTCACAAATCACTGTAATCTTTGAAACAATCTTGTTGTCCATTTGTATTAATATTTGGATATTGTGAGTTAATACTTAGGAAAAAAAAAAATCCATCGACTCAGCCCTGTTAGCAAAACTGTTTGGATTCATTAGTTTTTATATGTGTTAACAGTAGAATAAATTTTGAAGGGGCTATTTACTACCAATGACTAAGGGGACAATTATACTGTCACTGTCATTTGACTTGAACATTTGTGGTATTATAAAAGTCTTGTCAGTTGTGTTCTAAATTGCTTAAGCCATACGTTCTCTTTAAACAGGATGTTTTTTGTTTTCTTCCTTTCCAACAGCCTTTTTCTTCTTTGTTATGGTTAATACTCCATAGATTTTAGAAATTGAGAAGTTGAAACATTTTATTTTCTTGAGTTCATCACTTTTGACTCTTGTATGAGATGTGATTTGTCATAAAAGATACCCTTTCACTACTTCACTAAATGAATTTCAGAGTAAACACTGTGATTCTGCAGAGCGGATTCAGTAGGCTTTCCAATGTTTTCTCCTGCGATACAGTGCCTACCACCTTGAGGGCACTTCAATACTAGAGGATGAAAACTGAAACGTTTTGATGTTTATTGAATAACGAGATTAGAGAATATTTTTTTGTTGTCAGTGTATTAAAGAAATTTTCACATTGATAAATGTTCTCTAGGAATGTGTCTACATTCATCAGGTGTGAACTCCTGTACATGAATTTTGTATCTTGAATCCACATATAAAGTGTATCATCAATATAAAAATAAACATTATTTGCTTAAAGTTTTTGGTACTTTTTCGGTATGACAGCTGAACTGTTAGAGTTTGCTTCATTCACATATCTCAGAGGCTTTGAACTATTTTGGGGTTGATGCTTCTTAGTTTGTAAATGTCTGAATCCTGGTTTGGGTTTTCCCGTGCCCAGCTCCTGGAACACGCGAAGGAAGGGACTGTTGAAGAATTAGGTGGAATCTGCTTACTCTTGGGCTGGTGTTAAGTCTGAGGATGGAACCAGAGTTCCTTAAAGTGGAATGGCTGGCTTGGCACTGATGAGTTCAGGGACCTGACTTAGGTTACTGATATGGACCGTGACTTTTTGTTTGAGACAGAGTTTCGCTCTTGTTGCCCAAGCTGGAGTGCAATGGCGCAATCTTTGCTCACTGCAACCTCCACCTCCCAGGTTCAAGCGATTCTCCTGCCTCCGCCTCTCATGTAATTGGGATTCAAGGCATGGGCCACCAAGCCCGGTTAATTTTGTAATTTTAGTAGAGACGGGGTTTCGCCTTGTTAGGCTGGTCTGAACTCCTGACCTCGGGTGAACCACCGGCCTCGGCCTCCCAAAGTGCTGGGATTACAGGCATGAACCACCGCGCCCGGCCTGGACTGTGACTTAGAACAAGACAGTTTTTCCTGTTTTTTTTCTTTTCCTACTGCCTGTATGATTGCTATTTACTCAAAGAGACGGAGTCTTGCCGCGGTGCCCAGGCTGGTCTCCAAGCCCCGGACTCAGATATCCTCCCACCTCGGTCTTCCGAGTAGCTGGGACCACAGGAGCGCGCGCCGGGCACTTTCGATGCTTTGAACTTTCTTCCTAAGGAGAAAGGAGACGGCCCAGCAGCGGATGGTGAAGCTAATCCAATATAGTGAGCTGCCACTAGCGTTTTTAAGTGCATTACATAATAAGAACGTGATTCTGCTGGACGTTATGTACTCGGTTGCGATATAAAACGCATCATCTACAGGAGGTGACAGGCGCCAAACTTTAAAAACTGGTCTCAAGGTGTAAGGACTAGTTTCTGGAGCTACTGCCTTCTGAGTGAAGATGGAGGCGCAGACTTCCCGGGTCACACAGTGGCAAGGCAGCTGCCTAGGGTGCGGCGGGACCGGGCGGCACGGGGGGCGTCTAGCCAAGCAGCGCAGCCCCAGCCGGGTTTGTAGCCAGCACAGCGCAGCGGTGCCTGTGGCACGGACTGGTTCTTTTCTTTTTTTTTTTTAGCCACATTATATATATATATACACACACACACACATATATATATATCATTATGTTCTCTGTGATTAAATAATAAGGGGACAATCTTTTTTTTTTTTTTTTTTTTTTTTGAGACGGAGTCTCGCTCTGTCGCCCAGGCTGGAGTGCAGTGGCCAGATCTCAGCTCACTGCAAGCTCCGCCTCCCGGGTTTACGCCATTCTCCTGCCTCAGCCTCCTGAGTAGCTGGGACTACAGGCGCCCGCCACCTCGCCCGGCTAGTTTTTTGTATTTTTAGTAGAGATGGGGTTTCACCGTGTTAGCCAGGATGGTCTCGAACTCCTGACCTCGTGATCCACCCGTCTCGGCCTCCCAAAGTGCTGGGATTACAGTTCTTTTCACTTTTGACACGAAGCCCCTCCCACTTACCACGCTCTGCACAGCCCCTGTTAAAACAGAAAAAGACCAAGAGAGGCCTCGGAAACTCAGTCATCATCTGCGGCTCTGGCCGCTCGCTGACGTGGCGAACTGGGCTGAGGGAGCGCTCGGCTAGGCACTCGCGCACTCCAGCCGTTCCGGCCCAACCGCCGCCCGGAGGTTAAAACAGCAGCCGCCAAGGCCGCGCACGGGCGCATGCGCGCGTTGGACCAACTGCCTCGCGCAGTCACTTCCGGCGCGCTGGGAGACGTGCGGTTCCGGGTCGCTGCTCTGCTCGCCGGCCGGGCGGTGGGGGCTGGTGACGCGGTCCGGGGCTCACGAGAGGCCCCGGAGGCGGGGCTTTGCTGGCTGCCCAGAGAGAGGCAGGTGCGCGGGCCAGGACTCCGGGAATGCGAGTAGGCCCCTTATTCTCCCGGTGGCCTCTGTCTGTCCCCACAGCGGCCCGGTCAGGGTTGCCCAAGCCCCAAGGCGGGGGGCGGCACCGGGGTGCTGAAAGGGTGAGAGTGGGGGCGGAGGCGGGCTGCCCCGGCCTGGGAGTCTGGAGCCTAAGGTTCCGGGATTCCTCCCTGCGCGACCTTGGACAAGTCGCTCCTCCTCTCTGGGGCTCAGTTTCTCTGCTGTCAAATGGGAGAGATGTTGGATCCTTCCTTTCTTTGACCGTCCAAGCACGGGCGGGGCTGGAGGGAGCCTGAGGGAGTGAGATCCAAACTGCCGTGGCAGGCACCTGCCTGCCTCCCTGGGGGTTAGGCATCTGTCTTTACCCAATTTTGCTTTGCTTTTTCTCAGTGCAAATTCGTGACCAGACAGTCCAGGGTCTGGCCAGGTAAACAGTGTGTGAGTATAGTAATCAACTGAGAAATAAATACTGGCCCCAGGAAAACTTAACCTCATTCAAATTGTTTTGCTTAGGGCTCCCAGGGAGAGATGAGTTTAGGCACCCGCTGTGGTGATCAATTCTGTTCTGTGCGCTTGTAAGTGAAGCTCTTAGGCAAATAACAAATTCATAGGAGATCAGGGTTAGGGAGGGTATCCCATTGAGAGTTGTGACAGGTTTTCTTACCCCCTTTAATCCTTCTTGTCCCTCTTCCTTCACTTCTCCCCATCCCTACCCAACATTTCGGCCATACACTTGAAATATCCAATGAATTTTATTTTGTCTTCATGCAGGACAGAATGCTTTGATCTCCAAGCTGTTTTAAATCTAGTAGATAAGCCAGGTGAGTAAGTGGTTTACAGACATTGAAAGTAAAGTTTCTGAAGAATTGTACAGACTTAATGGAGGATCTGAAGTGGTAAGATGGCATTTGTGTATCTCAGAGCAGAGCTTAGGTATCCTCCACAAAACATGGAAAGTTCAGGTTGGAACCAGAATATTAGTGTTTTATACACCATTGGGAGGAAAAGATTTTTGAATCTTACTTTGAATATCATGTCAAACATTCTGAAGAAAAGAAACAGGCCGGGCGCGGTGGCTCACACCTGTAATCCCAGCACTTCAGAAGGCCGAGGCAGGTGGATCACCTGAGGTCAAGAGTTTGAGACCAGCCTGACCAACACGGAGAAACCTCATCTCTACTAAAAATACAAAATAAGCCGGGCGTGATGGTGCATGCCTGTAATCCCAGCTGGTCGGGGGGCTGAGGCAGGAGAATCGCTTGAACCCGGGAGGTGGAGGTTGCAGTGAGCCGAGATCGTGCCATTGCACTCCAGCCTGGGCGACAAGAAAGAAACTCCATCTCAAAAAAAAAAAAAAGAAAAAAAAGAAAAGAAACTGATTTGAGGTAATTTTATCAAACTCAGAACCACACAGTGTCTCCAGAAAATGTTCAAGGATGTCAAATACCTATACAACAGAGTTGTCTGGCTTGTCGTCTTTTTTCTGTTACCAGCTTTTCCTATTGGACAGTTGATTGCAAACCATCCTGAAATAGTAGGATATTACACCTTTTACATATTGAATTACATATTGGATATTGGATTACATATGAATCGAATTACATGCATTTTTGCCTTCAACTTAAAAAAAGAACACTAAACTGTAGTTAAGCTTATTGGAGGAAGGATTTGAAATCATTAAGTCACGAATATGTGATGTCGATGTCTGCTCTGGGAAATTTTACCAAATGTGTTATATGTCACACTCAACATGGTGTAATTAAAAAAAAAAAAAAAAAAAAAACCCAGAGATTTGTGAATCAGAGTCCTCTGTTCAAATACCAGCCCTGCCACTTAGCCACACAATCTTTGGTAGGTTACTTCATCTCCTTGAGACTGGATTTCTTCATCTTTATATGCATATGAAGCACCTGAGTGCTTTTTAAATGTTTAGTAATTGTGTTCTGTAAGTGTACATGTAAATTATGAAACTTAATTTTGAAATCTAAAACTTAACAACTCAGATGTGAAATCTCTCCAGTGTTTAACTTTTGAACTGTCCCTTTCATCTGATTTATAGATCCTGTGTTGCCATAAGTCCTTGGCCCACATTTAAGTGGGAATGCAGCTAGCTTGGATGTCTGAAACTTTGTAGGCGCCTGTGTCTGAATCCTGAACACAGGCACCAGGACTACTGAGAGCTCATCATCTGTGCGGGATAGCCACACAGCAAACATGTTTGCAAAACTGAAGAAGAAAATTGCAGAAGAGACTGCTGTTGCTCAGAGACCAGGAGGTGCTACTAGGATCCCACGGTCTGTGAGCAAGGAATCAGTTGCCTCAATGGGAGCTGACTCAGGAGATGACTTTGTAAGTATCTTTACTTAAGAAATAAAGATTCTTTTGCAGGGAATTCTTCCAATAAATATTTTAAATTGCTTGATTATTTCACATTTTTCATGATTTATAGCTGTATAAGAGCCTGTACATCTGATTCTTCTTACTCTGAGGTACCTTTTTGTTAATGTTTGGTTTGTAAATGTTAAGGTACTCTATTTTTTTTCCTTATTTTTCTGTGAATTCCTCTTCATATTCTCGCCAGTGTTCTCTTGTACTGTTTTTCCATATGTATCCCTTGTACATCTTTTTTTTTTTTTTTTTTTTTTTTTTTTTTTGAGATGGAGTCTTGCTCTGCCGCCCGGGCTGGAGTGCAGTGGCCGGATCTCAGCTCACTGCAAGCTACGCCTCCCGGGTTTCCGCCATTCTCCTGCCTCAGCCTCCGGAGTAGCTGGGACTACAGGCGCCCGCCACCTCGCCCGGCTAGTTTTTTTGTATTTTTAGTAGAGACGGGGTTTCACCGTGTTAGCCAGGATGGTCTCGATCTCCTGACCTTGTGATCCGCCCGTCTCGGCCTCCCAAAGTGCTGGGATTACAGGCTTGAGCCACCGCGCCCGGCTGTACATCTTCTTTTGCATTTCATTTCTGAAAATGTCTGGGCCTGTTTTCATTGCAGACATATATACTTATATAACAACTAAGTCATTGCTGCTTAACAAGGTCTCTGAGTTGTGGTAAGGGGTTAGCCAGAGTGCATTGTTGTATTGGGAAGGTTGATGGAAGGATGGCAACAGTAATTACAGTATGTTTCTTTTTTTCTTTTTCTTTCTTTTTTTTTGAGATGGACTCTCACTCTGTAGCCTAAGGTGGAGTGCAGTGGCCTGATCTCAGTTCACTGCAACCTCTGCCTCTGGGGCTCAAGCAATTCTCGTGCCTCAGCCTCCAGAGTAGCTGGGACTACAGGTGTACTCCACCATGCCTGGCTAATTTTTTGTATTTTCTTAGAGACAGGTTTTCACCATGTTGTCCAGGGTGGTCTCAAACTCCTGAGCTCAGGCAATCCACCCGCCTTGGCCTTCCAAAGTGCTGGGATTATAGGCGTGAGCCACCATGCCTGGCCTACAATATGTTTCTTATTAGTAAAATACATTTGTGGCTATAAGATTTCAAAAAATGAAGATGTTGCTATATTAGGGAAATGTCATGCTTAAAAAATAAAGTGTGGCTTTTGCATATGACAGGATCCTCTTAAGTTAGATAAATTTCTTTTTTTCTTTTTTTTTGAGACAGAGTCTCACTCTGTCACCCGGGCTGGAGTGCAGTGCCATGATCTCAGCTCACTGCAATCTCCACCTCCTGGGTTCAAGCAATTCTCCTGCCTCAGCCTCCCAAGTAGCTGGGACTACAGGTGCCCATCACCATGCCCGGGATAATTTTTTTTGGTTTTTGGTTTTTGTTTTTGAGATGTAGCCTCGCTCTGTCACCTAGACTGGAGTGCAGCGGCACAATCTCGGCTCACTGCCACCTCTACCTCCCGGGTTTAAGTGATTCTCCTGCCTCAGCCTCCTCAGTAGCTGGAACTACAGGCACCTGCCACCACGTCCAGCTGATTTTTGTATATTCAGTAGAGACAGGGTTTCACTATGTTGACCAGGCTGGTCTCAAACTCCTGACCTCATGATCCTCCCTCCTCGGTCTCCCAAAGTGCTGGGATTATAGGGGTGGGCCACCATACTTGGCAATAAATTTTTTTAAAACTCGTTTATAATGCTTGATATGTGTAAATGAATGTATATAATATATAAGTAAAGTATAAAGCATAAAGTAAATCACTCATCTGAAAAAATAGAACATTATCAATTCTGTTAAGCCACTTACATGCTTCTTCCAATTTCCTCTACCCAATTTAGGCTAGCATAACCACTATTCTAAATTTTGTATTTTTCATTCACTTGCTTTTTAAAATATCTTACCAGATATGTATGTATTCATAGATAATTTATTATTTAATACTGCTTGTTTTTGAAGTTATAAAAGTTGCACACTATAGACTTCTTGGATTTCCTTTTTTAAAATTTAATTCAACATGCTTATAAAATGCATCCATGTTATAGGAAGCTGTGATTCATTTGTTTTTACTGCTATATAAGATTCCAGGCTGGGCACGGAAGCTCATGCCTGTAATCCTAGTGCTTTGGGAAGCTAAGGCGGAAGGATTGCTTGAGGCCAGAAGTTCAAGACCAGCCTGGGCAACATAGCAAGTCCGCATCTCTACAAAAGTTGTTTTTTTTTTTTTTTTTTTTAATTAGCCAGGTTGGTGGTGGTATTCCTGTAGTCCTAGCTTTTTGAGAGGCAGAGGCAAGAGGATCACTTGAGATCAAGAGTTTGAGATTGTAGTGAACTATGATCGTGCCACTGTACTCCCACCTAGGCAACAGAGTGAGACTCTTGTCTCTAAAGATTTAAAAAAAAAAAAAAAAAGATCCTAGCTTTAGAAAAGGCCACATTTTATCTCTGTCTTCTCCTGGCGATAGACATTTGAGTTGTTTTCATGGTCAGATGAGTCTTCCTCCTGCTTTCTTATACTGCCTGGATCCCAGGTCAGATTACATGGCAGAAGCTATTAGGTTATCGGGATGGAGCAATAAGATTACCAGGTCTACATTATCACTGGTTCCTATATTTAAGAGGAAATATAAGCACACATTTGAGCATCGGGCTGAAGGATGTAGTTTTAAGGCTGGGTTCTGTGACAGAAGGACCTGCTTTACCTTCATGCTGACATGCTAAATGAAGTCATTTATTTAGTAATGTATTCCAAATACAGAGATTGATCTGGATTCAGGAAGTACTTTATTTTGGGATTTCTCAAGTTTTGAACTTAATACAGCCTGATCCTTAGTTCCTGTCTCCAGACCCTTATACCCAACTGCATATATTTCTCCAAACAGATGCCTCCTTTGTGGCATCTCAGATTCTAAATGAACAAAATTGAATTCATTATTTCCATCTCCAAACGTGCACCTTCATCTTCCCAAGTCACCAGCCAGAAACTTTGGAGGTATTATAGACTCTTCCCTCCTTTCACTTCTTGATGTCCAATCAGTCCCCATGTATAATGGCTTCTATTTCTTTTTTTCTGTTTTTTTTTTGGAGACAGAGTCTCACTCTGTCTCCCAGGCTGGGCTCTGGGTTCAAGCAATTCTCCTGCCTCCGCCTCCCAAGTAGCTGGGACTACAGGTGCATGCCACCATACTCGGCTAAATTTTTTGTATTTTTAGTAGAGATGAGGTTTCACCTGTTGCCCAGGCTGGTCTCGAACTCCTGAGCTCAGGCAATCTGCCCACCTCAGCCTCCCAAAGTGCTAGGATTACAGGCAGCTTTCATTTCTTAAATGTCTCAAACTTGCCTCTCTACTCCATCTTCTAGTAGTACATTTACTAGCACAGGTTAAGCATCCCTAATCTGAAAATTTGAAATCTGAAATACTCCAAAATCATAAACTTTTTGAGCGCCAACATGGCCACAAGTGGAAAACTCTATACATAAATACTTAACACAACTTTGTTTAATGCATATTATTTAAAATATTATATAAAATTATGTTCAGGCTATGTGTATAAAATGTATATGGAACATAATTTCATGTTTATACTTGGGTCCCATCCCCAAATTATTAATTAGGTATATGCAGACATTCCAAAATCTGAAAAAATCCTAACTCTAAAACACTTCTGATCCGAAACTGTTTGGGTAAGAGATACTCAACCTATACTATCATTTGATTTCAGGCTGCCTTTCTTTCTGGGACAAATGTTGTAGTCTATTTGGGCTCCCTGTCCCCAAAGTGACCTTTTGTTTTCTTTGAGACAGGGGTCTCTTTCTTTCACCCAGGCTGGAGTGCAGTGGCGTGATCACAGCCCACTGCAGCCTTAACCTCCTGGGCTCAAGCGATTCTCCCATTTCAGCCTCTTGAGTAGTTGGCACAACAGTCACGTACCACCACACCCAGCTAATTTTTGCATTTTTTGTAGAGACAGAGTTTTGCCATGTTGCTTAGGCTGGTCTCGAATTCCTGGGCTCAAACAATCTGCCCACCTTGGCCTCCCAAAGCACTGGGACTGCAGGCGCTAGCTGCTATGCGCAGCCCAAAGTGATCTTTCTAAAAGCAGATCTGTTCATGTCTCTCCAGTACTTAAAACTCATAAAACTCAGTGGCTTCCCCATCATTTTCAGGATGAAGTATAAACCCATTATTATAGCATAATGGTAAACTGTCATGGTCCTGTCTCAGTTTACTTGGCCAGCATTTTCTCACTGTACTTTCCTACACCCTGTGCTACAGCCAGATTGAATTTATTGCTCTTTCTAGAATGTACCACATTCTTTCATGCCTACAATTTTTGCACGTGCTGTTTCCTCTCTCTAGAATATCTTGTCTCCCCTTTGACTCCTGCATTCCTCTTACAGACTGTTGTGCGTCTTAAGACTCAGCTTACATGTTACTTCCAGGAAACTCCCTTGACCTGACCACCTGACCTTCTCCTCTGGCAGCCCTCTCTCCTTTACCCCTGCTGGCTGTTTGGTGCCTTGTCTTCTGCTAACCTCTGTAATAGCACCTACTGTATTGCATTATTATTGATGATTTGCTTGTTTGTCTCTCCCACTGAACTGGGAGTTTCATGAAAGGCGATAAGGGAAGTGTAGCCCTTAGGAACTCAGGTCGGGTTATAGAGCCATATCTGCTCTATTATTTTTATGTGACTTTGGGCAAGTTTCTTCATTTTTTTCTTTCCTTATTTTCCACATCTATAAAATGGGGATAGGAACTGTATCTATCTTTATTAAAGTATGTGTGTCAAGGATCCCCAAGATCATCCCCAGATTTGATTATTCACTAGGAGGACTCACAAGACTCAGCATACAGTTTTACTCACTGCTGTAATTTATTACAGTGAAAGGATCTAAAACAGAGTCAGCAAAGGGAAAGCGTGCATGGGGCAAAGCTTGGAGGAAACAGGTGCAAGCTTCCAAGATTCTTCTCCCAGTGGAGTAACCTAGGACACGCTCCATTCTCCCAGCAATGAGTTGTGACATCACATGTTAAATGTCTACCAGGGAAGCTCATTAGAGACTCAGTGTCCAGGGTTTTTATTGGGTACTGGTCATGTGAACACCCTCTGCCTACTGTGTATCAAAATTCCAGACTCCGGGCCAGGTGGGGTGTCTCACACCTGTAATCCCAGCACTTTGGGAGACCAAGGTGGGTGGATCAGTTGAGGTCAGGAGTTCGAGACCAGCCTGGCCAACATGGCAAAACCCTGTCTCTACTAAAAATACAAATATTAGCTGGGCATGGTGGCACACACCTGTAGTCCCAGCTACTTAGGAGGCAGGAGAATCGCTTGAACCCAGGAGGCAGAGGTTACAGTGAGCCAACATTGTACCACTGCACTCCAGCCTGGGTGACAGAGTGAGACTCTGTCTAAATAAATAAATAAATAAATAAATAAATAAATAATCCAGACTCCAGAAGGAAACCAGGTATTCAGCATAAACCATATTTTTGCACAAACATTTTAGGCACAGTGAGCCATTCTTAACAGAATAATGGGAACCCTCCCAAAGTCTAAGTTCCCAGATGCCAGGCAAGGACCAGCCTTAAAAGCAGGCCTTTCTAAGGATAACAGTCTGAGGCCTGTAATGTCAGTTCTTCTTCATAGGATATAAAGCACTTAGCATGGTATCTGGCTCTAAGCATTTCATAATTAGCTGCTGCTGCTGTTATTTTGGATAGGAGCTCTTTGTTTCACCACTATTCCTAGTGCTTAGCACAGTAGTGAAACATTCTATGTCTCACTAACAGTAATAATCGTAACAGCTTCTTATACTGCTAATGCTGTGGTCTGAATGTTTGTGTCCCCAAAAATTGATATATTGAAACCTGATCACCAGAGTAATGGAATGAGGAGGTGAATTGTCTCCGAGATGATTAGCTCAAGAGGGAGGAACCCTCATGAATGGGATTAGTGCCCTTATAAAAGAGGCCCCAGAAAGCTACCTTGCCCCTTCTACCGTGTGAGGGCACAGCTAGAAGGTGTCATGTATGAACCAGAAAGTGGGTCCTCACTAGACACCAAATCTGCTGGCACCTTAATTTTGGACTTCCCAGACTCCAGAACTGTGAGAAATACATTTCTGTTGTTTGTAAGTCACACACTTTATGGCATTTCCTTATAGCAGCTCAAATAGACTAAGACAACTAGTAATAGATGACACATATTAAAGCTAATATGTGCCAGGCTATGTTTTAGGGATTTGACAAGTATTGATTTACTTAATCCTCATCACAGCTCTGTGAGGCAAATGATATTTGTTATCACAGATTGCAAATGAGGAAACCAGTGCACAGAGAAGTTGAGTAATGAGCCTAAGTTCTTACAGCTTGAAAGTGGTAAAGCTGGAACCTGAAGCAAGGTCTTCTGACACCAGAGACTCTCCTCTTAACTGTCCACTGTCCTGACTCTCGGTACATATTGGATGGGCAGTTGGCTGGACATGTAGGTGAATATTTGAAGTGAATTATTGAATCATCTTTAAAAACATTTTGGGGATACAATGGGAAACATGATTAAGGACTGGATGTTAGTATTTTTTGTTAGGAATGATAATCATATGTTGTCTATGAAGAGAAATATTCTTATTTTTTAGAAATAATTATCAGAGTATTTAGGATGAAATGTAATGATGTCTGTTATTTAAATTACTTCAGAAAAATAAAAATTGGTGAAACAAATAAGGCAAAGCTTCAGCAATTGTGAAAGTAGATGGAAAGTGTTCATTAGACCAATCTCTCTCCCTTTCTGTAGTTTGAAAAATTTTATAATGAAAAGTAAAAGAGATTTTAAAAACTGAGTTATTAGCAATCGCAAGCAGTGCCCATAGTAGTAGTAGTATTCATTTATTTTAAAATAATCTGGTTTTTTGGGAAAAATGTATGCCTCGTTAATATATTGGTTTTTTGAATGCATATTATCTGCTGAAGTCTATGATGCAAATTAGAGTTTTAGATTGATATACCTTTGTTTTATAGATGAAGATACTGAAACTTTATCAATATTGGTGAAAGATTCATAGTCATAGGCCAGCTTTTGATCCCTAAAGAACTCCCGCCCTCTTTATCCCAGGACTTTACTTTTGGAAAGATAAAGTGATTTTTTTATCATGGCAAATATAGTTTTTATATTATATACTTGCTGTAATAATGGATCTATTTACTCTTATTTATTTCAAGAACATGTGTACACATACGACTTACCTGTTTAGCATCTCCTCTCTCCTTCACTTTAAGAGGCGGAAAGCATTGCTTCCACTTTCCAGGTAGAGAAACTAGGCCCAGTTACGTTAAGAAGCTTTTCAGTGACTACAAGTAATTTAAGTGTAACCAAACCTAAAGTAGACCTGTCACTTTCTGGCTCAGTACTGTGGTCTCACACATATATGAATTCGACCTTCCTTGTGTCTACCTCAACAGGCTTCCGATGGAAGCAGCTCCAGAGAAGATCTTTCATCCCAGCTTTTGAGAAGGAATGAACAGATACGGAAGTTAGAGGCCAGACTTTCTGGTATGTCTAAGAACTCGTAAAAAACAAACACAAGAAACTTGCCTTGCTTGACTCTTCCTATAAAATAGCCATATAGGATGACTTTATAGTTATTTTCACATATCATTTTGATCTTTTTAGATAAGAGCAAGTATACCCTCTTCTTTTTTTAGTGTACTAAATAGTGTAAATTCAAAACTGAATTTGAAAGTTTATAAAAAAATTTTTTTCTGCTCCTGAGGTTTCTAGCCATGGAAATAAAAGATGATAATAGTGTATGTACAATAGATTTGATCATCTTGCACCATTAGTGTAGCCTGCTTTCAGGTGGAAAGGGATAAGGTATTTAAAGGGAATGGCCAACAGAGATTGGATTCATCAGCACCAGAGAGAGACTGGTTCTATGTTGCCACTTCCTGCAGCTCATACCACCTGTGTAAGTGTCATTGTAGGTCTTTGGGCCACTTTTCAATGGTATTTCTGACTTCAGTACCTGCATAGAAGGCATAACTCTCATTACGTCTTTTGTGTGCAGTTTACACAGCTCCCATTATATCCTTTACCTGAGGAGGGCATGGTCGTGATAGAATTGTGAGTTATTATTTTGGTTTCTGCCAGTGGATACATTTGGAAAACTTCATCCTGTAAAGTGGTTCATGGCTTCTGTGTCTCTTTTTGTCCCTTGGCCTTTTTTTTTTTTTTTTTTTTTTGAGATGGAGTCTCGCTCTGTCGCCCAGGCTGGAGTGCAGTGGCGCAATCTTGGCTCACTGCCTCCCGGGTTCATGCCATTCTCCTGCCTCAGCCTCCCGAGTAGCTGGGACTACAGGCGCCCGCCACCACGCCCAGCTAATTTTTTTTGTATTTTTAGTAGAGACGGGGTTCACCATGTTAGCCAGGATGGTCTCGATCTCCTGACCTCGAGATCCACCTGTCTAGGCCTCCCAAAGTGCTGGGATTACAGGCGTGAGCCACCGTGCCCGGCCATCCCTTGGCCTTTTAATGCCCATTTTATTGGAGTAAAACAGCAGACCCAAATTCACCAAGTGGTATGTGAAATATTTATATTTGTGTAGCTATCAGACCCAGATTCACCACATTGTATATGAAGTATTTGTATTTGTGTAGCTATCAAAGGTTCATAGCATAACTCACAACTACTAATTCTTTTGTCCTCACTAGAGCCTTATTAGGCTTAGCAAGGTAAGGCCTTACAAGTAATAAATGGTAGAGCTGGGATCCAAACCCAGATTTATTTGATGCTAGAGTCTTAATTCCATCTGCTTTAAACTTAATTGTTGCTATCCTGTTACTCCTACGCATACATAGTATCAGTAACAGAGGTAAAGTAATTTTACATTTGTTTAATGTTGAAGAGAGAGTTATAATATGTATACCTTCCTCATATGGTAGGAAGAATAGTTGGGCTTGACTTACATTAGAGAAGGGACAGGGAAGAGAGCTGCCATTTATTGGGCCCACTATGTCCTGAGTATTGTCCTACAGTATTAGTATGAGTAATAATAATTGTCACAGTAACAACAATAACAGCTGCATTTTATTGAGCACTGTGTGCAAAAGCACCTAAGGCATGTAAAATGTTTTATTATCTAATGCATCGTTTGTGGTAGGTACAATTAATATCATTTAATATATGAAGAAACTAATACTACAGGATCAATAATTTGCTTAAGGTCCCCAGCCAAGGACTGACAGAGTTGGGGTTTGAGCTACTGTCTATGTTTTCACTAAACCATAATTATCTTCTTATAATTAATTCTGACATTCACATTTAATATAGCATAGGTAACCAAGTTCCTGTGTAGAAAGGGAGCTCACTTTTTTAGAGAATTAAGTGCTATCACTATAAAGACAATGCTGCACCTACGGTGTTTGTTATCACCCTAACTACTGTTCCTGAGTTGTGTGGACTATAAGCGAGCTGTTTAGCGTGTTTGCTTTGATCTGTCCTACTGCTAAGGCTGGAAGAGGAAATGGAAACTGAGATTTGAAATTAAGTCATGAGATAAATCTGTGTTTTTCATAGCAGGACATTTCTGATCACTAGGCTAGGCCTAATTCTTGTTTTCCATCAAGGCTGAACAAACCTGCCTTTTTGTACTCACCATTTATACACCATGGATAATTTGTACTATACTTGTTTACCTGTGTTGTTCATTGTTAATGGGAGGCTGTCTGCCTAACTTTCCTTAACAGGAGTGGTTTTCAGGTTAAGAAAATCATCATCATTTCCACTCATTTTTTTGTTTAATTAACTTCCTTTCCTGATGTTTGTCCATTTCTGGTATGTGCGTCACCCTCCTCACCCAAGACTATGCTGAACAGGTCCGAAACTTGCAGAAGATAAAAGAGAAGCTTGAAATTGCATTAGAAAAACACCAGGATTGTACGTATTTTTTTTCCTGCTTTTTCAATCTTTTCAAGGTTTAGTTTTTTGAAATGAAACAATAGCGTATGGTTAAGCTTGTCCTTCTTGAAAGCACGAATCTTTATTTTATAAGTAGTATACTTGTTAATCAAGTTGATAAAACATTTGGCTGATATAAAATTTAAAAGTATACAAGTTTTATTTATGTTGCTTTATGGGCATGATTCTTAGGAGTAGGTCATTAGGTGTATCAGCTTGTCTCTATCCAGTTGATTCCTTTATTTAGGCTACCCTCAGGTTTTAATAAAATCTAGTACCTATCCCTTAGGTCTGGATTAGGAAATGGTTTCTCACCACAGCTTCATTGCTGCTGTGTTGAGTAACTGGGAGAAATCCCTGTCATCACTCCCTCAGCAATAAAACATATATTTTGTTTAGTCTGCCCTAAATCATGTGTTCTTTGGGTACCATCCAGGAAAGATGTTAGTAGAAGTAGAAAGTTATTTTTCTGTGATACGTACTAAAAAAAACTTTTAAGGAAAATAAAGTAAAAGCAAGGCTTTTTGTTTGTTTGTTTTGATTTTTGTTTTTGTTTTTAATTCTGATAAAGTGGTAGTAGCCATCACTTAGCATCAGCTTTTTTCTGGCAACCTACCTACCTCAGTGTTCTATCATTGTACCATTTTAAAAGTTACCTTTGGCATCTTTCTAAATATATACACTTGTCTATTACAAAAAACAAAAACAATAAGGAAACAAACAAACAAACACTGTAGTCTGTTACCAAGGCCAAAATATTCTTCTGGAAAGTTGAGGTGGATCAAGCTTTTCCTAGTTTCATAATCCACTTATGTGACTTTGGCCTTTTTCATTAGGTGACAGTTTTAAAATAATCACATGGGCTATTTGTCATGCTGTTTCTGAAGTATTTTCATATCTCAAATAGAGCCTCTTTGTTAACAGCTTCCATGCGGAAATTTCAAGAGCAGAATGAGACATTCCAAGCCAACAGAGCCAAAATGGCAGAAGGACTGGCTTTGGCATTAGCCAGAAAGGACCAGGTATTTTATGTGTGGCACTGCCCAAAACTAGTGGAAAGATTTCACTTAGTGACATGACTTCAAAAATCATGACATAACCTACAGAAAATATTTACAGCCTAGGAGAAAAGGAATGTTATAAGTTCTTTAAGGTTTTATTTGGCCTTTTCTTGTAAAGTGAAGAAACTTTACAGTTCTAATCATGAAGTGTGTCCAGAATGTGAGAGTATCATTCCTTGCATCTGTATAGTTTCATAAAATTGAGAAGGGAAATCGTGTATCTGTAATCTGATGGCAGGCCCCAAAATAAGAGAAAAGGTCTCTGCCCTCTAAAACACTCTCTGAAAGTCTAACCCCCAAACATTTTCCTGTTATCCTGGAGAAGATATTATTAACCTAGTCATAATCCATAGTATGCAGAGTTCTTCCAACCTCTGTTCCCACGTTTCTTCAATCCCAACCAGCTGGACAGAGGGGAACTCCTATAATCTCAACAGAACCACCACTGGAAGATGCTGAATGAATAACCACAAGGAAGGAAAATAATTCTGTTACTGGCTATTATAGTAATTATGGAGTATATTTTGTTCAAAATAATAGATGACATTTTAAATTTAAGATAAGCATCAATATATTGTAATACTAATTTTGATTTATTAAGACAGCTTATTATGTTTCACTTAAGAAATTGTGTAATTTATTTCATCTGGAGGAGGTGGGTTGGTTGATTGGTTTTAAAGTGTCTGTTCATCATCTAGGACATTTACTAGTCAGAAAAAATACCATTTACCAATACTTAGTGGATAACTATGGTATGAATGTATATAAATGAAGAAATAATCTAAAATTGATGGATTCTGATTATAGGCAATCAGTATATTGCCTTTTGTGTGAATGGGTTTTTTTTTCCTCGCTATTTTATGGTTTGTGAATAAGGGGCATAATTCTTTTTCTTTTGATTTACACAGGTGGCATAAAGCATGTTGGTAAAATCAAAATGAAAAGGAAAATAATGATCAGGGACTGCTAAAGATCCCCCCTACTCCCCCAGTTTCAGGAATTAATTTCTAAACATCATTTGCAGAATTACTTAACTCAGCTGGTCCCAGCTACCCACTCCCAAGAAATAACAGTACTCATGGCAAAACTCCCAGGAACAAGCTGAAAAGCTGCATCAGAACAGCAGATATGGCTTTTCTTGGGTGTCCTGCTTAGTAAAAATCTGCAGGCTTTTATTCATGAATTCATTCTATTCCAGAATCTTAGATAAAGTGCATTTTCTTCTACTGCTATGACTCTTGCCTTTCTTAAACCAAGTTTATGGATTTTTTTTTTAATTGGCTTTTTTGTTTTGTTTGGTTAGTTGCTTTCTGGGAAGAGTTGGGTTGTTCTGTTTTCTGGAAATCTTGGTATTACAGATGCTCTTCTCTGGAAACCATACTTTTTTATTGTTTTGTTTTAGGAATGGTCAGAAAAGATGGATCAGCTTGAAAAGGTTAGTTCGTCTTTATTTTTGTCTCATTTTTGTTGGTCTCGTCTCTAGAGTTTGGAAAACGTTTTATCCAGTAACCAACATACTGATTGCTATACCACCTCTTGGAAGCAGGACAGTTTATGATTAGATACTGACTCGAAAAGCTCAGATCCTCCCCTTTTTTGGTGGATGTGCAGGATGTCTTTTGTTTGCCCCTCCTGATATACTCCGCACTCCTCCTGTCTTCCCTTTCTCTGCGTACCTGAACGCTGATAGAGACTGTGTCAGCAGGGCTTACAAATGCCCTCTGGCATCCGGTTGGGTTCAGCCAGTGGGGAACCCTGAAAGAACCATATGTGAAAGAAGATGTGGTCAGGATGTTTCTTCCCCACCTTTCCCCATGTGGGGTCTCTTCAGCTTAGTTGCATCCCATGGCCAAAAGTACAGTTTCACTGGGACCTTTGGTTTGCCTTCTTGACATAGTTTTTCTCTCTCTGGGTTTGCTATAACCTCTTCATCTTTTTGCCCCTTTATGCCCAACTGTTACCAGCACATTATCTTTTGGGCTATATTACACATCCCACAGCTTTGATAAGCCCTTTTATTAAACCATCCTCAAAACGCCTGATTTGAGTTGGCCATCTCTTTCCTGCTGTGGTTCTGATTGACACTGTGGTAATATTAGGAACACTTAAAGATGAATCAGTTGGGAAGGAAGGCATTTCTCAAGGCTGAGCATTGAACATATATGAGAACCTCTTGGCTAGATGTAGATGAGGAAAATTGATTATTCTAGTACCGTTGCTTGCATAACACCGTGCCGGTACCTTAAGTAATATATTCCTGGCTCCCACATATGAACAAGATGAAATTTCAAGTCTACAATTGGAAAAACATTTTAGTTTTAAAATAATCATTAGAGTCAACTATTTTTTTTTTCCATAAAACACCAAGTTAACTATTTACTTTCTGTTCTATAGAAATCCAATTATCAAGCTGAGAGAATACATTAACTTTTTTTGAGACAAGGGGTTGTTCTGTTGCCCAGGCTGGAAGTGGCACAATCACAGCTCAGTGCAGCCTGAACCTCCTGGGCTCAAATGATTTCCCCCCCTAGGCTTCCTGAGTAGCTGGGACTGCAGGCATAAGTCACAATGCCCAACTAATTTTTAAGAAAATTTTAATAGAGATAAGGTCTTACTGTGTTGCCCAGGCTGGTCTTGAGCTCGTAGACCAAAGTGATCCTCCTGCCTAGCCTCCCAAAGTGCTGGGATTACAGACATGAGCCACTGTGCCTGGCAATATTTTTGTATAAGGAAAGAATTATATAAAAGTCAAGTCCCAAGGAAACCTGTGGTTGAAAAAAAAAAATCCTCAAACATATGCTATTAATGACAGTCTTCTTAAATATGGAGGTATGGGTTGGATTAAGGTTTTCTTGCCATAAAAGAAACTCTTAAAATTATGGCAATTGAAATTCTCATTGAACTGTTTTTTTTCATCTTTTAAAATTTTGGTAAAGGGTATCCATATAGGGCTGAACCAACTAAAAAACCTACTTAGGTTCATAAGGTTCACAAAGGGAATTTTCTCTTTGTTTTGTTTTGTTCTTTTGAAGGAGAGGTTGGGGGAAAGGTTTTTTTTTTTTTTTTTTTTGAGATGTAGTCTCACTCTGTCGCCCAGGCTGGAGTGCAGTGGCGCAATCTTGGTTCACTGCAAGCTCCGCCTCCTGGGTTTACTCCATTGTCCTGCCTCAGCCTCCCAAGTAACAGACTATAGGTGCCCGCCACCACACCTGGCTAATTTTTCTATATTTTTAGTAGAGACAGGGTTTCACCATGTTAGCCAGGATGGTCTCAATCTCCTGACCTCGTGATCTACCTGCCTCAGCCTCCCAAAGTGCTGGGATCACAGGTGTAAGAGGTTGGGGAAATTTTCTAGAGTAGGAAGTAGTAATGAGACATCTATATAGGTCTTTGGAGCCACTTTCATTGTTAAGATGTTTTGGGTTTTTTGTTTTTTGTTTTGTTTTGTTTTTTCAGTCAAGAATTAGAAACTGTAACAGCAGGGTTAATCCTTAAAAGAGTCCTTTTCTCTTTTCTTTCTTTTTTTTTTTTTTTGAGACATGGTCTCACCACGATGCCCAGGCTGGAGTGCAGTGCAGTGGCACAGTCAAAGCTCACTGCAGCCTCGACTTCTTGGGCTCAGGTGATTCTCTTACCTCAGCCTCCTGAGTAGCTGGAATTACAAGCACATGCCACCATGCCTGGCTAATTTTTTTGTATTTTTTATAGAGATAGGGTTTCACCATGTTGCCCAGGCTGGTCTCCAACTCCTGCACTCAACTGATAGGCCCACCTTGGCCTCCCAAAGTGCTGGGATTAGAGGCAAGAGTCCACTGCTAGAAATGATCATTTAATAAATTGTAACCTGCTAACACCAGTCATGTCTAATTTTTTTTTTTTTTTTTTTTTTACTTGTTAACTGAAATCAGTTCTACATTTAATCTACGTGCATTTAATTTTTTTCAGGCATTCAATCTTACTTGTTAACTGAAATCAGTTCTACATTTAATCTATATGCATTTAATTTTTTTCAGGCATTCAATTTTACTTGTTACTGGTGTTTTTCAGTCAGTTCAGTGTGTCACTAAGAATAGACATGTAGGCTGGGCACAGTGGCTCACGCTTGTAATCCCAGCACTTTGGGAGGCCGAGGCGGACGGATCATGAGGTCAGGAGATCAAGACCATCCTGGCTAACACAGTGAAACCCCATCTCTACTAAAAATACAAAAAAAAAAAAATTAGCCAGGCGTGGTGGTGGGCACCTGTAGTCCCAGCTACTCGAGAGGCTGAGGCAGGAGAATGGTGTGAACCTGCGAGGCGGAGCTTGCAGTGAGCCAAGATTGCGCCACTGCACTCCAGCCTGGGCGACAGAGCAAGACTCCATCTCAAAAAAAAAAAAAAAAAAACCAAAACAAGAATAGACAGGTAAAATAAGCTTGGGCACAGTGGCTCACAGCTGTAATCCCAACACTATGGGAGGTGGAGGTGGGTGAATCACCTGAGGTCAGGAGTTCGAGACCAGCCTGGCAAACATGGTGAAACCTCATCTCTACTATAAGTAGAAAAATTAGCCGGCCATGGTGGTGCACGCCTGTAGTCTCAGCTACTCAGGAAGCTGAGGCATGAGAATCACTTCAACCTGGGAGGTGGAGGCTGCAGTGAGCCAAGATCACACCACTGCAAACCAACCTGGGCAACAGAGTGAGACTCTGTGTCAAAAAACAAACAACAACAACAAAAGAATAGATGCATAAAATATATATCTGGACTTGCTAAGTAGATGTAAGAACTCTAAAGTTCTACATAGGCCATGTATAATGGCTCATATCTATCAGCACTTTGAGAGGCTGAGGCAGGAGAATGTCTTGAGGCCAGGAGTTCAAGATCAGCCTGGATGATAGAGCAAGATCCTGTCTCTACCAAAAAAAAAAAAGTTCTACATAATTGTTGCTCTTATTCCCCCTTTTCACAATTATTAAAACACATTTATCTTTAAATAAATAATTAAATTCTCTAAAGGATTTATTTAATTAAAGAATTTGTAAATAATGCCATATTTCTGTAATGCTTCCCATGATCATTGCATTATCGTCCACTGGCATGAGATTTCCTAAAGATTTTCCTTTATTAAGAGTTCCACTTTCAGGCCGGGTGTGGTAGCTCGTGTCTATAATCTTAGCACTTTCGGAGGCCAAGGCGGGAGGATTGCTTGAGCCCAGGAGTTCAAGGCCAGCCTGGGCAACTAGTGAGACTCTGTCTCTAAAGATAAAAGTTTTAAAAAAGAAAAGATTTTCACTTTCGTAATACAGATTTCTAATGATTTAGTTGCCTGAGTTGATGTCTTTCTTTCAAATAGGAGAAAATTATTCTGACAGCCCAGTTACAGGAAATGAAGAACCAGAGTATGAATCTTTTCCAAAGGAGAGATGAAATGGATGAATTAGAGGGGTTCCAGCAGCAGGAACTAAGTAAAATAAAGCACATGGTATGCATTTTTGTTTTAGTAGCTAAATACTGAATAGATGATTATTCACTCTGATTTTACTAGTCATCACTCTCTAATTGCTGTTAAACATACACCACTAATATTTAATATTAATCATATTTGATATTAATCATATTTGTATGTTTTAAAATTTATTAAAATAGAAAACTTCTGTTTGAAATGTTCTCTTTTTCTGTTGTTGTTTTTGTGTTTTTTTTTTTTTTTTTTTTAACTACTAGGTATATAAATCCTCTTATAAGCCCACAAAAATGTTATAAAAGTTTGGCTATTGGTCCACATTTTTTTTTTAATAGATGGAGTCTTACGGTGTTGCCCAGGCTGGAGTATAATAGCTACTTACAGGTGTGATCATAGCACACTGCAGCCTCAAACTTGTGGGCTCAAGCTCTCCTCCCACTTTAGCCTCCCAAGTAACTGGGACTATAAGCATTTACTATAGGTGTGTGCCACCATGCCGGACAAGTTTAGATTTGTGTGTGTGTGTGTGTGTGTGTGTGTGTGTGTGTGTGTGTGTGTGTCACCCAGGCTGGAGTGCAGTGGCATGATCGTGGCTCACTGCAGCCTTGACCTCCAGGGCTCAAGGGATTCTTCCACCTAAGCCTCCCGAGTAGCTGGGACTACAGACATACTACCATGCCCGGCTAATTTTTGTATTTTTTGTAGAGATGGTGTTTCGCCATGTTACCCAGGCTGGTCTCAAACTCCTGGGCTCAAACAATATGCATGCCTCAGTATCCCAATATGGTGGGATTACAGGCATGAGCCACTGCACCCAGCCCAGATTTGTTTTTAAGTGTATTTTTCTTTTTTAATTTTTTTTTTTTTTTTTTGAGACAGAACCTGGCTCTGTCACCCAGGCTGGAGTGCAGTGGCGCGATCTTGGCTAATTGCAACCTCCACCTCTGAGGGTCAAGTGATTCTCCCACCTCAGCCTCCCAAGTAGCTGGGATTACAGGCACCCGCCACCATGCCCGGCTAATTTTTGTGTTTTTAGTAGAGACAGGGTTTTGCCATGTTAGCCATGGCAAACAGTTAGCTGGTCTCAAACTCTGACCTCAAGTGATCCACCCGCCTCGGCTTCCCAGCGTGTTGGGATTATAGGCGTGAGCCACCTGCCCGGTCTTAAATGTGTTTTTCTTAGCATAGCCCAATGAAACTTTGTATTTTTGTGTCAGCTTTTAAAAAAAGAAGAAAGTCTAGGGAAAATGGAGCAAGAATTGGAGGCACGAACCAGAGAACTTAGTCGTACCCAGGAGGAGTTGATGAACTCCAACCAGATGTCATCAGACTTAAGCCAGAAGCTAGAAGAATTGCAGAGACACTACTCAACGCTGGAAGAGCAGAGGTTCTTGCTTGGTCTGTGGGGCCCTTGGGAAGAGGTGTTAGTGTAGTTCTGGCTATAGCCTGCTCACCTTTCCCCATTGTTCGTTACACCACTTTCTGATTCCAGTGCTGGCAAAGGCTTTTAGACGCATACTTACCTGCCTAGGACTTAGGCCCCACCCTACCTCCAACCCACTTTCCCCTTCAGCTGCTGAAACTCAGGACGGTTCCAGCCCTGCTGAGCAATTCAGTGTGGTTTTAATTTGTAAGGTATTATAAACTAAGGAGAGGCAGGTCAGGATTTCTTTCTTAAACTAGGATGGACTTTTTCTCCTTGGGCTCCTGCTTCAGAGAGAGCTGAGACTTTTTCCATTGAAAACTGCATGTAGCTAATGATGCTTGTAGCCCTGACATAGAAGGAACCATTTGTATTTTTCCTGCAGAAGACAGTATATTAGATGAGATATCCAAATTTGTTCATTGTCTGCTTTCTTTTGATGAAGAGATCGTGTGATAGCTTCAAAAACAGGTGCAGAAAGTAAGATCACAGCCCTGGAACAAAAGGAACAAGAGCTCCAAGCACTCATTCAGCAGCTTTCCATTGATTTGCAAAAGGTAAGTAGAATATGAGAAGGCCTGGATTTCTAATTTCATAAAAACTAATTCTTTCAGAAATTTCTGCCTAAGAGTGACTACTGAACATATATTTCTCATGCAGTCCACATGGCTCCATTTCTTGTTCTAGCCAGGCTGCACTCAGATGGAAATGGCCATACAATTGCTTAGCAGAAGTAGTCAGTATTTTCCAATCAGGAACCTTCAAATTATACCATTTGGTCGACTCAAATATGTTTCTTTTTTTTTCTTTCTTTTTTTTTTTTTTTTTTTTTGGAGACGGAGTCTTGCTCTTATTGCTCAGGGATTACAGGCACCCGCCACTACACCTGGCTAATTTTTGTATTTTTAGTAGAGACAGGGTTTTACCATGTTGGCCAGGCTGGTCTCAAACTCCTGACCTCATGATCCACCCACCTCGGCCTCCCAAAGTGCTAAGATTACAGGCATCAGCCACTGTGCCTGGCCTGACTCAAATATATCTTTAAGCACATAATGGACCTTGAGCATGAAAAATATAACAATAGTGGCTGACATGACCAGGGCTGTACCTTTGACATACTTGGCTCTAATCCAGTTTGTTCTATGGCACATAATCAAATGATGTCATTACAATTTGTTTTTTCATTTCATTGACATACATTTGTTTTCTTTCTACATTAGGGCTGTGCTAAACTCTGAGAATATAAAGATGAACAATAATATTACTGAATATAAAGTAGTGTTTCTTAGGCCCAGCACTGTGACTCAAGCCTGTAGTCCTAGCACTTTGGTAGATCAAGGCAGGAGGATCACGTGAGGTCCTCCTCGTGACCGCATCTCTACCAAAGAAAAAAAAATTACCCAGTGTGGTAGTGTGCACCTGTAGTTCCAGCTGTTTGGGATCATGAGGTGGGAGGATCACTTAAGCCCAGGAATTCAAGGCTGCAGTGGGCTATGAACATATCACAGCACTCCAGCCCAGGCAACAGAGCAAGACTGTCTTTAAATATAAAAATAAGGCTGGGTGTGGTGGCGTGTACCTGTAATTCCAGCTACTTGGGAGGCTGAGCAGGAGGTTCAGTTAAACCTGGGAGGTGGAAGTTGCAAGTGAGCCGAGATTGCACCACTGCATTGGAGCCTGTCTGGGTGACAGACAGAGACTCTGTCTCAAAAAAATAATAATAAATAAATAGAAATAAAATAAAGTAGTATTTCCCAATGGCATATTTCTTATTGGCATTTTGAGCAGAACAACTTGTATTGTATGATCGTCCATTGCATTGCAGGACATTTAACATTCCTGGCCTCTGGGTTCTGAATGCCAATAGCATCCTTTAGTCGCTGACATCCAGCCCTTCCCCTCACATCACAGAACCACCCAGCTGTTAGGCAGTGCCATCCACCCTACCCTCATCTTTTGAGAAATGCTGATCTCAAGTGAGACAGAGCCTTACAGCATAATTACAGTACAGTAAGATTTTGTCAATAGAGGTCTGTATACCCCTTCTAGCTAAGTATTATCATACTTACAGATATCTAAGTGGAAGCTAAGAGAGGTTATTGACCTTGTTCACAATTATACAGTAAGTGACAGAGTTGGATTCTAACCCAAGTCTTATTCCAAAACGCATGCTTATTCTACTGCACTTTGCTGCCTCACAATAAGGAGCACCCAGTAAATATATACATGAATGAATGACTATGATACAAGCTTTCTACCCTCAACGAACTAAAAATCTCAGTACAGATATTGTTTTCCTTCAGAGGCTTACAGTTTCATTATAGAACTCAAACCTACTGTAATCACAAGAAAAGAAATGCTCAAACAAGAAGTCTCATGTAAATGAACTAGATTTTTCTTTTTCTTTTTTTTGAGACACAGTGTTGCTCTTTCACTCAGGCTGGAGTGCAGTGGCATGAACGGCTCACTGCAGCCTCGGCCTCCCAGGCTGAAGTGATCCTTCCACCTCAGCCTCCCAAGTAGCTGGGACTACAGACACACGTCACTACAACAGGCTAATTTTTATTATTATTATCATTTGTAGAGATGGGGTTTTGCTACGTTGCCCAGGCTAGTCTCAAACTCCTGGGCTCAAGCAGTCCACCCGCCTCAGCCTCCCAAAGTGCTGGGATTACAGAGGGGAGCCACCACACTAAACCCTAGATTTTTCAAATATAAAAGATATGCCATAGGGGAAGTACATTCCAGCCTAGGAGTCAAGGAAATCTTCCTAGAGGAACTGGAATGTCAAGGATCAGGAGGACAACAGGAGGCAGAAAAGGCAGAAGGTTAGAGAGTTCATTTGGGGTCGTGGAAGAAGGGGGACAATAGACACACAACTTTGGTTTTTGTATTTTGTTTTTTTCTGAGACAGGGTTTCACTTTGTCACCCAGGCTGGAGTGCAGTGGCGTGATGTTGGCTCACTGCAACCTCCACCTCCTGGGCTCAAGCAATCCTCCCATCTCAGCCTCCTGAATAGTAGGGACTACGGGCACATGTAACCATGCCCAGCTAATTTTTGTGTTTTTAGTGGAGACAGGATTTTACCATGTTGGCCAGGCTGGTCTTGAACTCCTGGCCTCAAGTGATCTGC
Source organism: Piliocolobus tephrosceles (assembly GCF_002776525.5). NCBI lineage: Eukaryota > Metazoa > Chordata > Mammalia > Primates > Cercopithecidae > Piliocolobus > Piliocolobus tephrosceles. The sequence continues at coordinate 13,668,937 of NC_045447.1, forward strand.
CCACCTCGGCCCTCAAAATGCTGGGATTACAGGCACCTGGCCACAACTTTGATATTCAAGGGACCCTTTGATGTCAATTAGAACCATCTGTTGTTTTTATAATTGGAAAATTGGGGCTCAGGGAAGTCCAGACTGTGGTCACAGTAAGTTTCTTCATTCATGCTAGAAAGATTAGTTAAGCCTTACTATGTGCTGGGCTGTGTGCTGGGTGTTCATAATATTGTGGTGAGCAAAATAAATACAGTTCTTGCCTTTGTAATGCTTATAGTCTAGAAGGGAAGTCAGACATTAATCAGTAATCACATATATAATTACTAACTGTGATGAGTGTTCTGAAAGAAAACTACGAGATGTTGTGAGATCCTATTAAAAGATATCAGATCAGATCCAGTCTTGGAGCCGTAGAACACTTAAGGAAGTAACACTTGATGCAGTGCTCAGGCTGGAGAGAAAGGGATGATTAGAGAGAATTTCAGGCAGGGAACAGCATGAACAAAAACTCTGAGGCAAATAAAAGGATTAGCACATTCAAGGAACTAGAAGAAAGCCAGTCACAGAATAAGAGAGAATAACAGATTACTCTGGCCATTAGGAGACTGAGAGGGTCTTCCACTTAGGAAGCTTTTGCAGTTGTTCAACCATAAGATGATGGAGGCTTTGACAAGTGTAGTGGTGAAGATAATAGTGGGTAGACAAATGTAAGAAATATTGAAGAGATTGACAGACTTACTAATGTAACAGATATGGAAGGAGAGGAAGACAAAAGTCTGTATTTTTATGGGTGATTTATTGGCTTCTGGCTTGGGCAACAGCTGAGCCGGTATTGTGTGAAGATTGTGAATTTGGAATTCACTTTTTTCTTGTCTTTACTGAGTATATATAAAACCATATTTATAAAATATGAATACGATAGAAAGTATAATAAGGCAATGAGCCCTCTGAGCTATCCCTCAGGTTAAGAAAAAGAACCTTGTGTTTATCTTTGAGGTTCCCTCTGTGCCCTTCACTATTCCATCCCATTCCTTTTTCCTTTGGAAGTAAGTACTATCCAGAGATTGCTTCATTGTCTGCTTTGCTTTCTAATGTTGTCAGTTTTATCCCCAAACAATATCTTCTTTAGTTTTCCATGCCTGTTAATGTTGTATAAATGAAGTCATTCTGTAGGTATTTTTCTAAACTTATTTTTTATGCTCAACATTGTGCTCCCGGAAAACATTCATATGATACGTGGAGCTCTAATTTATTTTTTCTCAATTATATGGTAATATAGTAGGGACATACCAAAATTTAAATTTTTGTCGCTGGTGGGTTTTGTTTTTTGTTTTTTGTTTTTGTTTTTGTTTTTGAGACAGGGTCTCACTCTGTCACCCAGGCTGGAGTGCAGTGGTGCAATCATGGCTCACTGCAGCCTCAAATTCCTGGGCTTAAGAGATCCTGCCACGTCAGCCTCCCATATATCTGGGACTACAGGCTCACACCACCACACCTGGCTAATTAAAAAAAATTTTTTTGGCCGGGTGCCGTGGCTCAAGCCTGTAATCCCAGCACTTTGGGAGGCCGAGATGGGCGGATCACAAGGTCAGGAGATCAAGACCATCCTGGCTAACACAGTGAAACCCCGTCTCTACTAAAAAATACAAAAAACTAGCCGGGCGAGGTGGCGGGCGCCTGTAGTCCTAGCTACTCAGGAGGCTGAGGCAGGAGAATGGCGTAAACCCGGGAGGCGGAGCTTGCAGTGAGCTGAGATCCGGCCACTGCACTCCAGCCTGGGCCACAGAGCGAGACTCCATCTCAAAAAAAAAAAAAAAAAAAAAAAAGAGGTACAAGTCTTCACAGTGAGATTTTTGTTACCATACAACCTTTTCTGGGGAAGAATGGGCATCCTCAATGGGGAGGTAAGAACTCATGTATTCAAAGCTTCCTGGATCCTCTGCTTTGACATTGAACAGTGATATGGTTAGGCTCTGTGTCCCCACCCAAATCTCATCTCAAATTGTAATCCCCACATGTCAAGGGAGGGACCTGGTGAGAGGTGATTGGATCATGGAGGCAGATTTCTCCCTTGCTGTTCTTGTGATAATGAGTGAGTTCTCATGAGACCTGATGGTTTTATAGTATGGCACTTCCCCCCTCACTTGCTCTCTCTATCCTGCCACCATGTAAGACGAACCTTGCTTCCCCTTCTCCTGCCATGCCTTTAAGTTTCATGAGGCCTCCCAGCCATGTGGAACTGTGAGTCAGTTAAACCTCTTTCCTTTATAAATTTTACACAGTCTCAGGTATTCTTTATAACAGTGTGAGAATGGACTAATACAAGCAGCAGTTGAAGATTAGTAGTAGTAAAAGGAACCAAGTTAGTCCCAACCTGCCACTATCACCACTACCATCATAGCTAAAGAGATAGACTGGCAGGGTGCAGTGGCTCACGCCTGTAATCCCAGCACTTTGGGAGGCCGAGGCAGGCGAATCATGAGGTCAGGAGATCGAGACCATCCTGGCTAACATGGTGAAACCCTGTCTCTACTAAAAATACAAAAAATTAGCCGGGCGTGGTGGCGGGCGCCTGTAGTCCCAGCTACTCGGGAGGCTGAGGCAGGAGAATGGCATGAACTCGGGAGGCGGAGGTTGCAGTGAGCCGAGATTGTGGCACTGCACTCCAGCCTGGGCTACAGAACGACACTCTTGTCTCAAAAAAAAAAAAAAAGAGAGAGAGAGACTGAAATAAAATGGGCAGCTGTTGGTCTAGAGCCAAGGTGTGAGAGGCGTGACAGCTCTGCTGTGGTCCCTGTGCTGTGAGCCAAGTGAATCTCATCATTTCAGAAGTTCTCTCTTTAGCCTTTAAGCCACTGCATCAGCACTATCACTGCTTTATCCAACCCCTCAGCTTTCGGGAGCATTGTTCCATAGGTCATTGCAGGGCAGGCTAGGTGCTTCTTGGGTGGAGTTAGTTCTGCTGCCTCTACCAGGTAAGTAATTCCTTTGTTCCAGACAGTCAGTTTAATTGGGAAGAGTGTTTGCTTCTTGTTGCACTAGGTCAGAGCTGGATCCCTGAGTTTTGCCAGGTTCTAATCTTTCATTTTCTGTGTCCCATTTTCAGGGAAGATCTCTTAGCTGTTTGTTCTTCTAGGATACAGTTGAGGACAGAATTGCAGGAAAATGTGATGGCTCAAGAGAAAGCAGGAAGGAAGGAAGAGAGGGCTTATAGTATAAAGTGATCTCTGCTTTCACCTGCAGGTCACTGCTGAAACTCAAGAGAAAGAAGACATTATCATACATTTGCAAGAGAAGGTCACATCCTTGGAGAAGAGACTAGAACAGAACTTATCAGGAGAAGAACATGTGCAAGAACTCCTGAAAGAGGTAACTTCCATTCTCTTTGGACTGTCTGGTGTTAGAAAGGCAGAGTTGATTCTGGTGACTTCACAAACCCTAGAGTTTCAGAGCTGTAGGGCCAGCAAACAGCATGGTAACAAGAGAACTGTCTCCAACTTTGGCTTGTCCTGCTTACATCAGAAAGAGCCTTATGTCCCCTGTGGGTGACATGCTTTTCTCAGGGAAAGGGAGGGCTGTATTCAGAAATATATACAAACAGATAGCATCTCATCACCAATAAACCACACCTTGTGATTTCCGCCACTTGGGCTGCCTTGTCTTTCTGCACTGCCTTCTTCCCCACCATTTTGTACTCTGCAGTGGCCAAGGAAAATAGCTACATCTGCCCCTTGGCATGAGCAAGAATTACCTAGGGCAGCATTCTCTCCTTCCTGAGGGAGGCTATTGTGCAGACTGGCCTCTTGCCCAGTAGTGCAGGTAAACTTTCTCATCAGGCTTAGCTTTTGTCTGCACACGTTCTGCTCTTCCCTCTCTGTTCCAATGATTGGCCACACCATGACAAAGGTGACAAAGCCAAGGCCATGGGGCTCCTCCTAGATTAGACCCTCCCTTTCTTTCTTCAGTCAGTTTCAACTAAATACCTCCATCTCCACTGCCACTGGTTGTACTTCAGGATCTCCAGCAAATCTAGCTTAGTCTATGTTAGAAGTCTCCAGATTGGCCTACCCAGCATCAGTCTCTCTTCCTTCGCCCTCTGACACAGTCTTCCATGCTTACTGCCAAACTGATCCTGCTAATCAGCCCTAGTGACCATATCACTCTCTTAAACATCTTCTACAATTCTCTTCAACAGTCTACAGTAAATGTAATGTGGGTTCTAGAGAGTACATTGATTTCTAGAATCAGACTGCACATGCTTGTATTTTGCCTCTTCTACTTACTAGCTGTGACTTAGAGCAGCAGTCCCCAACCCTTTTGGCACCAGTGACTGGTTTCGTGGAAGACGGTTTTTCCACAGATGGGGTCGGGTACGGGAGGGTGAGGGGGTGGTTTCAGAATGAAACTGTTCAACCTCAGATCACTTAGATTCTCATAAGGAGTGTGCAACCTGGATCCCTCACATGCGCAGTTCACGATAGGGTTCACACTGCTATCTAACACTACCACTGCTCTGACTGGAGGCAGATCTCTGGCGGTAATGCTTACTCACTGCTCACCTCCTCCTGTGTGGCCTGGTTCCTAACAGGCCACAGGGTCTGTGGCTCAGGGGTTGGGGACCCCTGACTTAGAGCAAGTAATTTAATCTCTTTGTGTTTGTTTCTTCCCCAGTAAAATTGGTTTTATTATACTACTAAACTCAGAATTGTTGTTAGGGTTAAATAAGTTACAATATGTAAAGTGCTTAGAATGATAACTGGAACATAGTTGGGTCTCAATATATGTCAGCTGTTACCATGATCAATATTATTATTGTGCCATCATCATTAGTATACCGTTTAATGTGCATAAAAATTACTTGGGAAGTTTGTTTAAAGTATATATCTCTAGGCCAGGCGTGGTGGCTCACACCTGTAATCCCAGCACTGCCTGAGGTCAGGAGTTCAAGACCAGCCTGGCCAACATGGCAAAACCCCGCCTCTATTAAAAACCAGGCGCAGTGGCTCACGCCTGTAATCCCAGCACTTTGGGAGGCTGAGGTGGGCAGATCACAAGGTCAGATTGGGCCAGATGGAGATTGAGACCATCCTGGCCAATATGGTGAAAGCCCGTCTCTACCTTTTTTTTTTTTTTTTTTTTTTTT
>NC_045447.1:13674170-13719919 GCF_002776525.5 Piliocolobus tephrosceles
TTTTTTTTTTTTTTTTTTTTTTGAGACGGAGTCTCGCTCTGTCGCCCAGGCTGGAGTGCAGTGGCCGGTTCTCGGCTCACTGCAAGCTCCGCCTCCCGGGTTTACGCCATTCTCCTGCCTCAGCCTCCGAGTAGCTGGGACTACAGGCGCCCGCCACCTCGCCCGGCTAGGTTTTTTTTTTTGTATTTTTTAGTAGAGACGTGGTTTCACGGTGTTAGCCAGGATGGTCTCGATCTCCTGACCTTGTGATCCGCCCATCTCGGCCTCCCAAAGTGCTGGGATTACAAGCTTGAGCCACCGCGCCCAGCCGTCTCTACTAAAAATACAAAAATTAGCTGGGCGTGGTGGCACATGCCTGTAGTCCCAGCTACTTGGGAGGCTGAGGCAGGAGAATTGCTTGAACCTGGGAGGCGGAGGTTGCAGTGAACTGAGATCATGCCACTGCACTGCAGCCTGGTGATAGAGTGAGACTCCGTCTCAAAAAAAAAAAAAAAAAATTAGCCGGACATTGTAGTGGGTGCCTGTAATTCCAGCTACTCAGGAGGCCAAAGCAGGAGGATCACTTGAACCCAGGAGGCAGAGGTTGCAGTGAGCCAAGATCGCACCACTACTTTCCAGCCTGGGTGACAAGAGTGAAATTCTATCTCAAAAATAATAAATAAATAAATACATAAAGTATATATCTCTGGCCCTACCCTCAGAAATTCTGATTTCCTTAGGCTTGGAGCAAGGCCTCAAATCTGTACAACTAGCTGAGATTAACAACTTTCTCAGTAACTGCTATCTCAGCTAAGTCTAATGCCAGCATTTAGAATTTCTACATTTTCTTTCTTTCTTTATTTATTTATTTTGAGATGGAGTCTCACTCTGTTGCCCAGGCTAGAGTGCAGTGGCGTGATCTCAGCTTACTGCAATCTCTGCTTCCCAGGTTCAAGCAATTTTCCTGCCTCAGCCTCCCAAGTAGCTGGGACTACAGGTGCACTCCACCACACCCAGCTAATTTTTTATTTTTAGTGGAGACAGGGTTTCACCATGTTGATCAGACTGGTCTCAAACTCCTGACCTTGTGATCTGCCCACCTCAGCCTCCCAAGGTGCTGGGAATACAGGTGTGAGCCACTGCTCCTGGTCCCATTTTTTTTTTTTTTTTAAAGACAGAATCTCACTCTGTCACCCAGACTGGAATTCAGTGGTGCAACCTCCACTTCCTGGGTTCAAGCAATTCTCTTGCCTCAGCCTCCTGAGTAGCTGGGATTACAGGAACCCACCATCACATCAAGCTAATTTTTTTTGTATTTTTAGTAGAGATGGGATTCCATCATGTTAGCCAAGCTGGTCTCAAACTCCTGACCTCAAGTGATCTGCCTGCCTCGGCCTCCCAAAGTGCTGGGATTACAGGTGTGAGCCACCACTCCCGGCCTAGAATTTCTACTTTGAAAAATGTTGCTTACAGAAACAAGTTCTAACTCCTTTTTGCATTCAAAAGCTTCTCATGAGCTGGCCCTTTTGCCTATCTTTCGGGTCTTGTTTTTTGACCTAAATCCATCATCATTTTGGCTTCTGAGGCTGGGCGCGGTGGCTCAAGCCTGTAATCCCAGCACTTTGGGAGGCCGAGACGGGCGGATCATGAGGTCAGGAGATCGAGACCATCCTGGCTAACACGGTGAAACCCCGTCTCTACTAAAAAATACAAAAACTAGCCGGGCGAGGTTGCAGGTGCCTGTAGTCGCAGCTACTCTGGAGGCTGAGGCAGGAGAATGGCATAAATCTGGGAGGCGGAGCTTGCAGTGAGCTGAGATCCGGCCACTGCACTCCAGCCCGGGCGACAGAGCGAGACTCCGCCTCAAAAAAAAAAAAAAAAAAGATACATTTTGGCTTCTGAGGAGTTGTAGTTCCCTCAGTGTAGCAGGCTGTTCACATCACCGTTGGTCATCCCCCTGCCTGGGAGGCTTCCCGAGCCCTAGCCACCTTGTGAGTTCTAAAGCCGCCTACCTGCCCTGTGGCAGAGAGTATCTCCCACCCCGTGCTGCTTCCTCTTTGTGGACACTTACCGTACTCTATTGTGTAATTTTTTATTAGTCTTTTGTTCCAGCCTCAAGGTCAAAGGACTATTTCAAATTTATCTGTGTGTACTTTATGATATGCGAATTATATCTCAATTAGCTGAATTTTTAAAAATGTATTCATGTCTCTTGTGCCTAGCACAAATCATAGTATGTTGTAGATAATCTGTACATATTTATTCAATTGAGGAATGACTGTCTTCTTTTACTCTTCTTTCAACTTACAGAAACCACTTGCTGAGCAGAATTTGGAGGATACCAGACAACAGCTCTTGGCAGCCAGAAACAGCCAGGCCAAGGCCATTAACGCCCTGGAGACTCGGGTACTGACCTTACTTCTGGTGTTTCCTAAGTTTGAGTGGTAACCTGGCTGAATGGCAAGATGATGTGACTGAGAATCTTCTTGGTCAGAGTTTTTTCACTGGAAGGGATTATTTTTGGATCTTACCTATACAGGGATGAGTTAGTCATTTTCTTCATCCTTGTCACATTACCATGATTGAGTTATATGTTTATACCCTTTTATCCCCATTGGCCTCCCTCCCATAGGATACCATTCCATTGTGGTTCATATAGATGCTTTTTTTGTTGGGTTGCCTTAAAATATGTAGCACTGGGTTTTTAATTTCTGTAAATGATGCAGCTATGGGTATGTTTTCTCTGTTAGTTTTAGCTGCCTCAACTTCTGTCTGTACCCACTTCATTGCACTTTGTAATATTACAATCTACATGGTAGACATCCAGATTGCTTCCTTCTTCCTGGCACCTCAGATCATGCATAAAACCTAAAGAGACTAAGTATTATAGGAGAAGATTGTTCCCAGCAAGTCTGCACCTGTCTCTCCTCCTCCAGCATGCATGAGGGTTCCTATATATGCCTTTCTGCCTTTTCCAGCATGGCATTTCCAAGCCTTTACAAGTTTTGTCAGTTTACTGAGTGTGGAGTGGTATTTCATTGCTTTAATTTGCATTGCTATGGTTATTAATGAGTTTGGCCTTCATGTGCCTGTTAATTCCTGGGGGTTTCTGCTTTTAGAATTGCCCATTCATATCCTTTCCTTGTTTTATTTGGGGGTTTCAGTCTTTTCTTATTTGGTTTGTAGGATTTCTTTTTTTTTTTTTTTTTTTTTTTAATTTTATTTTTTGAGACGGAGTCTCGCTCTGTCGCCCAGGCTGGAGTGCAATGGCCGGATCTCAGCTCACTGCAAGCTCCACCTCCCAGGTTCACGCCATTCTCCTGGCTCAGCCTCCCGAGTAGCTGGGACTACAGGCGCCCGCCACCTCACCCGGCTAGTTTTTTGTATTTTTTAGTAGAGACGGGGTTTCACCGTGTTAGCCAGGATGGTCTCGATCTCCTGACCTCGTGATCCACCCGTCTCGGCCTCCCAAAGTGCAGGGATTACAGGCTTGAGCCACTGCGCCCGGCCCTGGTTTGTAGGACTTCACTGTATATTCTTGTTCCTAATGCTTTGTCAGTTTCAGTCCTGAGTCATTCTGTTAACTTTGTCTTTGTATCCTTTTGAATAGACATTCTTAAGTTCGATGTAATCAGATTCATCACTTTTTTGCTGTGGAGTTTCAAGTTCCATTTAGGAAATCTATTCTTGCTCCTAAGTCACAGAGATCTACTGTTTTTTCCCTATTAACTGTATAATTTTTCCTTCAATCTAATAGATCTCTAATTCACATACAAACTGTCTTTCTGTATGGTCTTAGGTAGGGATCTAAATATGGAGAAATTCTGCATATTTCTCAAAATCATTTACTAAACAGTCTGTCCTTTCTGAATTGATTTCTCTTGGCAACTATCACGTATTGCTTCCATCTGCACATAGTTTGTCTCTGCATTCTCTGTCCATTGGTCTGATTGTCTGCTCTTGTGTAAACACTACAATGTTTTTATTACTATAGTGATATCTGTACTATATCTCAACACCCAATAAGACAAATTCTCTTTGTTTTTTTTGTTTTTGAAGGTTGACTTTATTTGTGGGCCTTTAAAGTTTTTGGGTTTCTAAAAAATTCAACTTGAATTTTTATTGGGATTCCATTAAACATATAGGCTAATTGGGAAGGATGGTCCATTTTATAATATTAATTATTCCTTCCAATAATGTAAATTCCACTTATTCAGATTATTTTCTGTGTGTTTTATTAAATTTTTACATTTTTCTCAATAGATGTCTTATTTTCTTGCCTAACTTGTTAATTCCTAGAAACTTTAGAGTTTGTGTTGATACTGTGATGGTATTTTTTTTTTTTTTTTCTTTTGAGACAGAGTTTTGCTCTTGTTGCCCAGGCTGGAGTACAATGGCACAATCTTGGCTCACTGTAGCCTTCACCTCCTGGGTTCCAGTGATTCTCCTGCCTCAGCCTCCCAAGTAGCTGGGATTACAGGCGCCCACCATCACACCCAGGAGTTTGGGTATTTTTTTTGTATTTTTAGTATTTTTTTTTGTATTTTTAGTAGAGACAAGGTTTCATCATGTTGGGCAGGCTGGTCTCAAACTCCTGACCTCAGATGATCCACCTGCCTCAGCCTTCCAAAGTGCTGCGATTATAGGCATGAGCCAGTGCACCCAGCCTGTGATGGTATCTTATTTTTAATCTTTTTTTTTTTTTTCCTGAGAGTCTCGCTGTGTCGCCCAGGCTAGAGTGCAATGGCACTGTCTTGGCTCACTGCAGCCTCTGCCTCCTGGGTTCCAGCAGTTCTCCTGCCTCAGCCTCCCAAGTAGCTGGGATTACAAGCACATGCCACCACACTAAGCTAATTTTTATATATTTAGTAGAGACAGGGTTTCACCATGTTGACGAGGCTGGTCTTGAACTCCTGACGCCAGGTGATTTGCCTGCCTTGGCCTCCCAAAGTGCTAGGATTATAGGTGTGAGCCACTGTGCCTGGCCCTTATTTTTTTAGTTTTTATTTTGTTATTTTTTGGAGACACAGTTTCACTCTATCCCCCAGGCTAGAGTGCAATATTGCGATCTCGGCTCACTACAACCTCTGCTTCCCAGATTCAAGCAATTCTCCTGCCTCAGCCTCCCAAGTAGCTGGGATTACAGGCACATGTCACCACGCCAGACTAAATTTTGTATTTTTAATAGAGATGGGGTTTCACCATATTGGCGAGGCTGGTCTCGAACTCCTGACCTCAGCCTCGGCCTCCTGAATTACAGGCACGAGCCACCATGCCCAAACTTTATTTTTAATCATATTTATAATTGGTTATTTCTGATTATTCTCGTGAACTGCCATTTTTTAAAGTTGATCTTGGATATCATACCCCGGCTGAACTTCATTACTACTGTGTGATTTTTTTGTTGTTTTTCTTAGGTAGACAATCATATTATCTATGAAAAATGACCACTTTATCTTACTCCTTCCAGTCTTCCCACCTCTTATTCCATTTTCTGTTCATAGAGCATTGAAGAACCTCCAGACTGAGTGAAGCAATAATAGGACTAGTGGGAATCTTTGTTTTGTTCCCAGTCTTAAAGGAAATATGCCTGAAGTTTTGTTATGTGGTATACCATTTGCAGGTTTTTGGTAGGTATTTATTTATTTATTTATGTGAGGCAGAATCTCACTCTCATCCAGGCTAGAGTGCAATGGCGTGATCTCAGCTCACTGCAACCTCTGCCTCCCGGGTTCAAACGATTCTCCTGCCTTACCCACCAAGTAGCTGGGTTAACAGGTGCCTGCCTCCACGCCTGTCTAATTTTTAAATTTTTAGTGGAGATGGGGCTTCACTATGTTGGCCAGGCTGTTCTCAAACTCCTGACCTCAAGTGATCCACCCACCTCAGCCTCCCAAAGTACTGGGATTACAGCACCATTTGTTTGTTTGTTTATTTATTTATTTATTTGTTTATTTATTTATTTATTTATTTTTTATTTTTTTGAGATGGAGTTTCGCTCTGTCACCCAAGCTGGAGTGTAGTGTCCTGATCTCAGCCTACTGCAACCCCTGCCTCCCAGGCTGAAGTGATTCTCCCGCCTCAGCCTCCTGAAGAGCTGGAATTACGGTGTGCACCACCATACCCAGCTCATTTTTTTGTATTTTTTTAAATTTAATTTAATTTTATTTTATTCATGTTTGTTTGTTTGAGACAGAGTCTGGCTGTGTAGTCCAGTCTGGAGTGCAGTGGCGCAACCTTTGCTCACTGCTATCTCTGCCTCCCAGGTCCTGGTTCAAGCAATTCTCCTGCCTCAACCTCCTGAGTAGCTGGGATCAGAGGCATGTGCCACTATGCCCAGCTAATTTTTGTATTTTTAGTAGAGACAAGGTTTCACCACGTTAGCTAGGCTGGTCTTGAACTCCTGACCTCGTGATCCACCTGCCTCAGCCTCCCAAAGTGGTGTGATTATAGGCGTGAGCCACCATGCCCAGCCTTTTTTGTATTTTTACTAGAGACGGGGTTTCACCATGTTGACCAGGCTGTTCTCAAACTCCTGACCTCAAGTGATCTGCCCACCTCGGCCTCCCAAAGTGCTAGGATTACAGATGTGAGTAACCGTGCTGGCCAGTTTGTTTAATTTCTTGAATTGGATATTTATCTCATTTTTAAAATCTTTCTTATTTCCTGATAAATACATTTTAAACTATATTTTTCTGAAAAGACTGTTTTGTTTTATTATAATTTCAGTTCTATTTCTGAATATCCTTTTTGATCAGTGTACATTGTTGTACAACCATCACCACCATCCATCTCTAAAACTTTTTTATCTTCCCAAACAGAAACTCTATACTTATTAAACAGTAACTCCCCAATTCCTCCAACCCCAGTCTGGGAACCACCATTCTATTTTCTGTCTCTTTGAGTTTGGAGACTCCAGATACCTCATATCAATGGAATCATACAATGTTTGTCCTTTTCTGTCTGGCTTATTTGACTTAGTATAATGTCTTCAGTGTTCATCTATGTTGTAGCATATGTCAGAATTTCATTCCTTTTTTTTTTTAATATAGAATTTTTTTTTTTTTTTTAAGAATTTTTTTTGAGATGGAGTCTTGCTCTGTCACCAGGCTGGAGTGCAGTGGTGCGATCTCGGCTCACTGCAACCTCCGCCTCCTAGGTTCAAGCGATTCCCCTACCTCAGCCTCCCGAGTAGCTGAGACTACAGGCGCTTGCCACTACGCCCGGCTGATTTTTTGCATTTTAGTAGAGATGGGGTTTCACCATGTTGACCAGGATGGTCTTGATCTCCTGACCTTGTGATTCGCCCACCTTGGCCTCCCAAAGTGCCAGGATTACAGGTGTGAGCCACCGTGCCTGGCCTATTCCTTTTTAAGATTGAATAATGCTCCATTATATGTATAGACCACATTTTGTTTCTCCATTCATTCATTGATGAACACTTGAGTTCCATTTGTCTTTTTTTCCCCTTTTTGTGGAGAACCGGTTCTCCCTATGTTACCCAGGCAGGTCTCCAATTCCTGGGCTCAAGCTATGCCTTTGTTCCATAAGTGCTTGGCTTGCAGGCATGAGCCCTCACTCTGTAAGCCCAGCTCTTAGGGAGGCAAAGGCATAGCCTTTTTCTGTTTGTTTGTTTGTTTGTTTTGAGACAGAATCTCACTCTGTCACCCAGGCTAGAGTGCAGTGGTACGATCTTGGCTCACTGCAACCCCCACCCCACAGGTTTAAGCAATTTTTGTTCCTCAGCTTTCCAAGTAGCTGGGACTACACATATAAACTAACATACCTTGTATTTTTAGTAGAGATGGGGTTTTGCCATGTTGGCCAGGCTGGTCTCGAACTCCTGGCCTCAAGTGATCCACCCGTCTCGACCTTCCAAAGTGCTGGGATTACAGGCATGAGCCACCACACCCAACCCACACCCAGCTTTTCATGGATATTTGAGTTGTTTCTATCTTTTGGCTATTGTGAATAATGCTACCATGAACGTTCCTGTACAAGGTTTTTGTGTGGACTTAATGTTTTCATTTCTCTTCAGTATATACCTAGGAATAAAATTTCAGGATGATATGGTAACTTTTTGTTTAATCTCTTGAAGATCTGAATCTGTCTTGAACTTGGCTGCTAAACTGAGACTCAGATATTTTCTGATCTCAGGAGTGTAAAACAACGTCTTAGTCTTGGCGCTACCACCAATAAAATGTGCGGTCATGAGCTAGTAACAATCCTGTTCTTCTCCATGGACTAGTAGCCCCTTTCTCATGAGATTGTTTTGGTTAAATCTAACATGTGAATGTATGTAAGGAGACTAGGCCTTAAAAACATCCTCTCCTTGTGTGTCTACCTCTCCTTCACCAAGCTGCATGCAGCCTTCCTTGTGCTTATGTTTAATAATAAAGCTCCCCAAGGCCAGACCTTATTCAGTAAGTAAGAAGGCCTTCTAAGAGAAATTCACAGATACAACTTGAATCTGGTAAAAATGCCATCTTGGAGAGCCAAGTGCAACTCAGTACTAGACAGTGAGTCCTTGAGGTCCAGTCTACATCTGTCCCACTCACTGCACTGGCCTCATACCCAGTTGCAGTTCCTGGTATGGAGTTAGCCTTGCTCCATATTTGTAGAATGAGTAAATCCTGAATTTGTATTGTGAATAGTAATCCCACTTCAGGGAATCTGTCCTAAGGAAGTGATTGAAACCAGGTAAAAAAATACTGTGTGTCCTGACCAACATGGTGAAACCCCATCTCTATTAAAAATACAAAAATTAGCAACTGGGCGCGGTGGCTCATGCCTGTAATCCCAGCACTTTGGGAGGCCGAGGCAGGCGGATCACGAGGTCAGGAGATTGAGACCATCCTGACTAATATGGTGAAACCCCATCTCTACTAAAAAAATACAAAAAATTAGCCAGGCGTGTTGGCACATGCCTGTAGTCCCAGCTACTCGGGAGGCTGAGGCAGGAGAATTGATTGAACCCAGGAGGTGGAGGTAACAGTGAGCTGAGATTGTGCCACTGCACACCAACCTGGGCAACAGAGTGAGACTCCATCTCAAAAAAAAAAAAATTAGTTGGGCGTGGTGGCGCACACCTATAATCCCAGCTACCGGGTAGCTGAGGCAGGAGAATCGCTTGAGCCCAGCAGGCGGAGGTTGCAGTGAGCTGAGATCATGCCACTGCACTCCAGCCTGATGACAGAGTGACACTCCGTCTCAAAAAAAAAAAAAAAAAGGCCAGGCCGGGCACGGTGGCTCACGCCTGTAATCCCAGCCCTTTGGGAGGCCGAGGCAGGTGGATCACGAGGTCAGGAGATTGAGACCATCCTGGCTAGCACAGTGAAACCCTGTCTCTACTAAAAATACAAAATATTAGCCGGGTGTGGTGGCAGGAGCCTGTAGTCCCACCTACACGGGAGGCTGAGGCGTAGGAATGGCGTGAACCCGGGAGGCGGAGCTTACAGTGAGCCGAGATCATGCCACTGCACTCCAGCCTGGGTGAGAGTGAGACTCTGTCTCAAAAAAACAAAAGCAGAAATACTGTGTGAAGATGTTCATTGCTGCATTCTGTTAGATGGGAAAAACAGAAAGCCTAAGTAGCCAGCACAGTAGGCAAATGGGTCAGTAAATTACAGAACACTCTTGAGGAGATGAGGTCTAAAGATTACATGGAGACAGAAGGACATTTAAGAGTAGGGAAAAGATACAAAGTTTTACATTGTCCGGTTAAAACTATATAAAGTTATAAACAAAAGTCATTAAAAGAGAGTTTAAGGCCGGGCGCGGTGGCTCAACCCTGTAATCCCAGCACTTTGGGAGGCCGAGACGGGCGGATCACGAGGTCAGGAGATCGAGACCATCCTGGCTAACACGGTGAAACCCCATCTCTACTAAAAAAATACAAAAAACTAGCCGGGCGAGGTGGCGGGCGCCTGTAGTCCCAGCTACTCGGGAGGCTGAGGCAGGAGAATGGCGTAAACCCGGGAGGCAGAGCTTGCAGTGAGCTGAGATCCGGCCACTGCACTCCAGCCTGGGCGACAGAGCAAGACTCCGTCTCAAAAAAAAAAAAAAAGAGAGTTTAAGAAAATACATTAATACATTAGAATGCTAGTGTTTTATAATGGTAGACTTATGGGTTTTTTCTCAGGTTACATTTTTCTATAATGTACCTGTTTTATTTAAATCACTTTGCATTTTAAAGCTGTTTGTTACCACTCTTCAGCTTCTTGTGAACAGAAAGAATGCTTCTGCTTCCCTCTCAGGTAAGAGAACTGGAGCAGACCTTGCAGGCCTCTGAGGAGCAGCTCCAGCAGAGCCAGGGCGTCGTGGCTGCCCAGGAAGCTCAGATACAGGAGCTCGTAAGTGCTTATTGGAGCTGCTGCATTCCAGGCTCTCTTAATACTTTCTCTCCAGGCCTTTGCAGATGCCCCAAACTCCTTCCCAACTTCGGCAATGGTACCTGGACCTGTGCATAGATGCAGTTCTTGTGCTGGATGTGAGCAGGCCAGCAGCAGGGGGTGGAGGGAGTCAGGACCTACTGGTGGGCCTGAGTTACCTGGGAGATGGACCAGCGGCTCCTTTCCACCTTACATCCCACCTTCCGGTCCAGCCTGGTCCTGGGGCTGTCAGAGGTGTCAGCTCCACTAGGAGTCAAGCCTCAACTTGCAATCAGGGGTAGGGAGAACACGCCCAGACTCTGGGGAGAGGATGGCAAGGGCTTGGCCTGTCATCACAGGCCAGGTGTGGTGTGCAGTTAGAAGATAGGGAAATCAAACCAGCCAGCGTGTATTTCATATTTGCCATGTCCCAGGCACTGTGCTCAGTGCTCTGCACGTGTTTTCATTTAGTCCTTGCAGGAGACCTGAGAATTATGCACTGTCATCCTCATCCTGTAGACGAGGCAAGCTCAGAAAGATTGGCTCAGTAGCCCACAGGCTTGCAGCCAGTAAATGGCAGAACCCACATCTTTCTTGTGTCAAAGCCCTGTTCTTCATTGCTGTATTATACTGCCCCCCTAGTATAATTTCTCTCCAGGGAAAGCCGCAGCCACTGAGGCAACACTGAGTAGTGTGAAGGAGGCCTGTGTCTAAGGACTGGCTGGTGCCCAGAGCTGTCCCTACACACCTTGAGGATGGAGTGATGACATCAAGACTCCATCTTCCAGACAGGCCAGGGTCCAGGAGCAACAGGCAGAGCCTGCAGGGGGGACCTCAGCAACGCCAGCAGGGAGGGAGTCAGGAGAGAGTTGTTTCTGTTGGATACCCATCTTTTCACCGAGGGCCAGACTACAATCCCCCACTGGAAACCATTGTCACCCTGACTGACCATCCTCTGGTCTCCCCGAAGGTTGCCGCCAACCAGGAGAGCAGCCATGTGCAGCAGCAGGCCGTTGCTCTGGAGCAGCAGTTCTTGGAGCGCACCCAGGCACTAGAAGCCCAGATCGTGGCCCTGGAGAGAGCGCGGGCAGCTGACCAGACCACTGCAGAGCAAGGGATGGTGAGTGAAGAGCTGAGAGAGGGTGGGCCCAGGAGCACCAGGATCCCACACAGCGAAGTCAGCCACGTGCTTGACAGCGCAGCACCGCCTCTGCCCTAGGAAACCACTTTAAAGGGCAGTTTTTTTTTTCTTTGAGACAGGGTCTCACTCTTGTCACCCAGGCCGGAGTACAGTGGCATGATCACAGCTGACTGCAGCCTTGACCTCTCAGACTCAAGTGATCCTGCCACCTCAGCCTCCCGAGTAGCTGGGACTACAGGCGTGCACCGCCCCAGCCAGCTAATTTTTTTATTTTTTGGAGAGACAAGGTCTCACTATGTTGCCCAGGCTGGTCTTGAACGTCTAGGCCCAAGGGATCTGCCCACCTCAGCCTCCCACACTGCTGGAATTATAGGCATGAGCCACTGCACCCAGCCGAGAGCAGTTCTTATCTTTCCAGAGGCACCTGCTCATGAGACTGGATGTAAAAAGGCTGCTTTTTACAAAACTCAAAACAGATAGGTTTTATTTTTCCTTGGGCCCACAGAGACTTCCTACTTTCTGACCAGTCCCCTCTGCTTCTTCCCATTGCTTTAAAAATGTATATTGTTCCTCCCTATGCCTTCTTCCTGGTCCATGCTCCCTGTGCCCAGGGAAATATGGTAGTGAAGACTTTTCTTTTATATATGTTCTTCTAAATTGGCAGCGACAACTGGAGCAAGAAAATGCAGCCCTTAAAGAAAGCAGTAATGAATATGAACGTTCTTTACAGAATCACCAATTTGAACTAAAGAAGCTGAAGGTATTTATTTAATTGAATCAGAGTCTCATAAAAGTGTTCATATTTTCTACATGTGTATTTAGAGTGCCCCACTTCTCATACTTACAGTACAGGATGAGTAGAATTAGCATTTGTTCAATAGTTCTGTTAGGCATCGGCCAGAAATTGCCACTTCATTAAATTCTCTTAGGGATCCAGGACAGTAGGAAGAATTGTGTTCATTTTGCAATTAGTGTCATTGAGGTTCTGAGGGTAAACCATTTGTGCAAGTTGCATAGTTGATCAGAGGTGGTGCTGGTCTGACTTCACCCTACCACGGAGGCCAGACCTTCCTCTGTGGCATCAAAAACTGCTTGAAAGTCATGCTGTCAAAACACTGCTCTTGCTGATATTTCCAGGGAGATCTTAAAACCAGGCCTTAAAAGATGATAAGAACCTTTGTTTTGCTTGTTTATGTCAGGGACCATGTACAGAAATGAAGAAACAATCTGCTGGATTATTACACTTTCTCTTCTGCAAATTTGGAGCTTTAATCAGATGATGCCTCTTTCATTCCCTAATCATAACTGGATAAAAAGGAGGAAAGATTCAGTCACTTTCTTATATGCCCCCAGACTCTCCTGGCCCCTTTCAAAGCATCTTGGATGATGGGACATTGTAGTACTTGCCCGGCTTGGTCATGACTCAAAGATTTTATGGATCCTTTGGCAGCGATCTTCTCCTGGAGCGTCTGTAGCTGAATGCCTGCACCTAGTAAGCTCCCAGTAATCAGATCTGATGAGTGACATAGGTGCTAATGCAAGGCCGGGCGCGGTGGCTCAAGCCTGTAATCCCAGCACTTTGGGAGGCCGAGACGGGCGGATCACGAGGTCAGGAGATCGAGACCATCCTGGCTAACACGGTGAAACCCCGTCTCTACTAAAAGAATACAAAAATCTAGCCGGGCGAGGTGGCGGGCGCCTATAGTCCCAGCTACTCGGGAGGCTGAGGCAGGAGAATGGCGTGAACCCGGGAGGCGGAGCTTGCAGTGAGCTGAGATCTGGCCACTGCACTCCAGCCTGGGTGACAGAGCGAGACTCCATCTCAAAAAAAAAAAAAAAAAAAAACAAATAGGTGCTAATGCAGTAGCATTGCATCATGTGGAGCATGGACTTTGGAGTCAGATTTTTTTTTCATGCATTCCTTCAATAAACATTTGAGTATCTGTAAGGGCCAGGCATCACTGTAAGTGCTGGGATGTATTAAATAGCAATGAGCCAGTGTGGTGGCTCACGCCTGTATTCCTAGCGTTTTGAGAGGCCAAGGTGGGTGGATCACCTGAGGTCAGAAGTTTGAGACCAGCCTGGCTAACATGGTGAAATCCCATCTCTACTAAAAATTCAACAGTTAGCCAGTGTGGTGGTGTGTGCCTGTAATCCCAATTGGGAGGCTGAGGCAGGAGAATCACTTGAACCTGGGAGGTGGAGGCTGCAGGGAGCGAAGATCATGCCACTGCACTCCAGCCTGGGTGACAGAGCAAGACTCCATCCCAAAAAGTAAATAAATAAAATAAATAGCAATGGAAAAAAACAGGTGAAGTTCCTTTCTTGTGGAGTTTGTAACTAGAGATGGTAACCAAGTTACAAATAATGATAAATGCTATGAAGAAAATAGAACAGGGCAAGGACAGCCAGTGGGGAGGTCGGGGAGGAGAGGGCTCTTTTCCGTATGGAATTAGGGAAGGCCTTGATGCTGGCAGAAGGGCCTGCAATGTGAATATTTGAGGAAGAATATTCTAGACAGAAGAAATAACAAATATAAAAGCTCTGAGGCAGGAAAAAGCCTGGTCTGTTCAAAGAATAGCACAGAGGCCAGTGTGGCTGCAGCTACTGGCCAAGGGAGAGCATGGCTGGTGGTGAGGGGGAACACAGGCATTAGAAAGAATCATGGGAAGCCCTGGCAGGGTTTTTTTTTTTTTTTTTGAGACAGGGTCTTTCTTTGTTGCCCAGGCTGGAGTACAGTGGTGCGGTGACAGCTCACTGCAGCCTCAGCTTCCTAGGCTCAAGCAATCCTCCCACCTCAGCTTCATGAATAACTAGGACTACAGGTGTGCAAAATTTATTAATCTTTCTTTTGTAGCGATAGGGTCTCGCTATGTTAACCAGGCTGATTTTAAACTCCTGTGCTCAAGCGATCCACTCTCCTTGGCCTCCCAAAGTGCTGGGATTACAGGCATGAGCCACCGCTCCTGGCCAGCCATGGCGGGTCTTAAGCAGATAAGTGATGTGAGAAGTTTTGTTTTAAAAGGATTTCTCTGGCTGCCTGTGAAGAATGTTTGGTAAGGGAGGCATGAGCAGAAGCAGGAAGACTGTTTAGGAGACTTTTTAGGAATCTAGGCCAGAAGTGACTAACACATTAGTGGTGGACTTGGGAAGAAGTATTCAGACCAGGATTTATTTTTAGAGATGGAGCTGTTTTGTTTGCTTTTTGTTTTTTGTATATGAGATGGAGTCTCACTTTGTTGCCCAGGCCGATGTGTAGTGGAACTATCTCAGCCTACTGTTACCGCAACCTCCTGGGTTCAAGCAATTCTCATGCTCCACCTCCCAAGTAGCTGGGACTACAGGCACATGCCACCATGCCTGGCTAATTTTTGTATTTTTGGTAGAGACAGGGTTTCACCATATTGGCCAGGCTGGTCTCGAACTCCTGACCTCAAGTGATCCACCTGCCTTGGCCTCCCAAAGTGCTGGGATTACAGGTGTGAGCCACCATGCCCTGCCTGAGATGGAGCTTTTAGGACTTAGGAATGGGAGAAAAATAGGAATTGTAGATGATACCTAGATTTGGTTTGTATAACTCGGTTTCTCCACTTCAGCGCTATTGACGTTTGAGGCCGGATGGTTCTCTGTTGTAGAGGTTCTTTGTTGTAGAGGTTCTCTGTTGTGGAGGGTCTCTGTTGTGGGTGGTTCTCTGTTGTGGAGGGTCTCTGTTGTGGAGGGTTCTCTGTTGTGGAGGGTGTCTGTTGTGGGTGGGTCTCTGTTGTGGAACTTCTTTGTTGTATGTGCTGCCAATATGCATGATAGGCTGCTTAGGAGCATCTACCCACTAGATGTCAGTAGCAGCCCCACTTAGGACAACCACAGTGTCTCCAGACATTGCTAAATGTCTCATGGGGGCAAAAGCACTGCTGACAGAGAACTAGTGGGGTAACTGAACGAACAGCGTATATACCATTCACTGAGATGGGGGTCTGGGGAGATATGTCAAGAGTGGATTCCATTTTGGGCATGTTGAGCTTCAGAGGCCTACCCAACAGGCAGTCTGTAGGCTGACAAGTCTGGAAATCAGAGCAGATTCTGAGTAGATATATAAGTTAGGAAGCCTGTGTGCCTATAGTCCCAGCTGCTTGGGAGCCCAGGAGGCGGAGGTTGCAGTGAGCCAAGATCACACCACTGCACTCCAGCCTGAATGACAGAGCCAGAACCTATTTCAAACACACACACCCTTGCACACACACACACAAAAAACTTTAGGAAACGATCGATCAGCATAGCTCATAGGCAAAATTACAGCCAAATGGCTGTCAGTGAGTGCAGATAGAGAAGAGGGTCGAAAACGAATGCCAAGGCCACACCCACAGGCAGAGGCTCAGAACAAAAGGAGGGGCCAACAGAGAAGACACCAAAGGAGCCGCAGATAGGGTAGCAGTAAAAGCAGGTGCATGTGGGGCTCTGGAAGTACAGGGCAGAAAGCATTACAAGAAGGACTGAGTAGTGAACTCTCATATGCTGCCAACTGGTCAAGAAAGGAGACAAAGAGCTGACCGTTAGATTTGGCAAGACTGAGTTTGTCAGCAACGCTGGGAAAAATAGTCACTGTAGAGTCGTAGGGGGATATGGTTGACGAGAGCAGGTTAAAATGAGACTCGAGAGATGCTTCCACTTGCAGTAAAGGCAGACTAGGTAATTCAGACCAGCTCACCTGAGGACTCCCAGACAAACTGGCCAAAATAAGAGAACACCTGCTTGTAGGAGCCTGCAAGACAGTGAGGAATGAATGGCCCATCCCGCCCAGGGACAGGAATCCAGCGTGCAAAGCAGCTTTTGCCCTGGTGGTATCTGCTGATCCTGAAGAGGCTGGAAGTTTATCTAAATTTTTCATAGTTTCTCAGAGTTAGGGGAATAGAAATTGGAGTTTAATTTTTATTAAAGCTTGGATCCAGCCTGGGCGAACCTGGAAGCTTTGGTTAGGCACACCACAGGACTACACGCTAGGAGTAAAGTTGAACGGGAAGTAACCAGCACCCCATCCGCACCCTGCCCTCAGCTTTGATTGCACTAACTGAAGGACATGGGTGGCCCAGGAAAAACCCGTGAGCTAATTTTGGATTAAAATGATCCCAGGTTATTAGTGCTCCTGGGTGACTAGAAAAAACAAAATCAAAGATAAGCAAACAAAAATACAAAACAACACGAACAAAAGAAACAGACTCACAAGGGCTCAGATATTATATGCTTACTATGTTTAAGGAGATAAAAGACAAAATTAAAAATTTCAGCAAGATGTGAAATAGTTCTATTATTTTATTATAGTTATAATAAAAGACAGCAGTTTTAAAAAAGGAATCAAATAGAATTTTAGACCTGAAAAATAGAATAACTGAAATTAATAAAATAAATTACAAAAGGACATGAAGAAGCTTTTTGGTGGATGGGTATTTTTACTATTTTTATTAGGGTGATGGTTTCATCACAGTTCATCAAGGCATACACCTGTAGTCCCAGCTACTCATGAGACTGGGGCAGGAGGATCTCTTGAGCCTAGAAGGTCGAGGTTGCAGTGAGCTATCATCACAAACTGGACTGCAGCCTGGGCGATAGAGCAAGAACCCATTTCCAAAAACATAAAAATTTAAATGTAAACATATAGAAAACTCCTATATGTTTACATTTAAGAAATACACTTCTTTTTTTTTTTTTTTTTTTTTTGAGATGGAATTTCTCTTTTGTTGCCCAGGCTGGAGTGCAATGGCACGATCTCAGCTCACTGCAACCTCTGCGTCTTGGGTTCAAGCGATTCTCCTGCCTCAGCCTCCCAAGTAGCTAAGATCACAGGCATGCACCACCACACCAGGCTAATTTTGTATTTTTAGTAGAGATGGGGTTTCTCCATGTTGGTCAGGCTGGTCTCAAACTCCCAACCTCAGGTGATCTGCCCACTTTGGCCTCCCAAAGTGCTGGGAATACAGGCGTGAGCCACCATGCCCAGCCTGAAAAAGACTTTCAAATAACCCATAGGTCAAAGAAAAAAAATCACGATGGAAATTCTGAAATATTTTGAAATAAAGCTGGGCACAGTGGTTCACGCAGCCAAGATTGTGCCATTGCACTCCAGCCTGGATGTGACAAGAGCTAAACTCCGTCTCAAAAAAATAATAATATATTGAAATAAATGATTTTGTAAATAGTATGGATCAAAATTGGTTGAGTATAACTAAAGCAGTGCATGGAAGGAAATTTCAGTCTCAATATCATCTCTTAGGAAGAAAGCCTGAAAATTGAGCCACGTATGCATCTCAAAAAGTCAGAAAAAGGCATAAATCAAACTCAAGGAAGAAACAACAAATACAAGCACACAAATTAATGAAATGGAAAATAAAATGGGCTGGGCGCAGTGACTCAGCCCTGTAATCCCAGCACTTTGGGAGGCCAAAGCAGGTGGATCACCTGAGGTCAGGAATTCAAGACTAGCCTGACCAACATGGTGAAACCCCATCTCTACTAAAAATACAAAAATTAGCTGGGCATAGTGATGCATGCCTGTAATCCCAGCTACCTGGGAGGCTGAGGCAGGAGAATCGCTTGAACCCGGGAGTCAGAGGTTGCAGTGAGCCGAGATTGCACCATTGCACTCCAGCCTGGGCAACAAAAGCAAAACTCTGTCTCAGGAAGGAAAGGAGGAAGGGAAGATGGGAAGAAGGGAAGGAGAGAGGCAGGCCGGGCACGGTGGCTCATGCCTGTAATCCCAGCACTTTCGGAGGCCAAGGTAGATCACCTAAGGTCAGGAGTTTGAGAGCAGCCTGACCAACATGGTGAAACCCGTCTTTACTAAAAATACAAAAATTAGCCGGGCATGGTGGCACATGCCTGTAGTCCCAGCTACTCGGGAGGGTGAGGCAGGAGAATTGCTTGAACCTGGGAGGCAGAGGTTGCAGTCAACTGAGATTGCACCACTGCATTGCAGCCTGGGCAACAAAAGAGAAGCTCCATCTCAAAAAAACAAAAAGAATGGGACCCTGTCATAATAGCGAGGACTGCTGAAGCCTCAAGTGGATTATTTGAAGGTGAATAAAATTGCTAAGCTCTGGGTGAGACGAATCAAGGCCATATTTAGTTTAACAGTCTATTTGTTCCATCAGCTACTGAGAAGGGTGTGCTCAATCTTCCACTACGATGATAGATTTGTCTCTTTCTTCCTTTAGTTCTGTCTGTCTTCGCTTCATGTATTTTGAAGTGCTGCTATTAGGTGCACATATATTTAGAATTGTTTTTAACCATGCTCTTCAAAGCAGCCATTCCCTAAGCCCATCCTGGAGAATCATCCCCAGGTGCAGAGGCAGCTGTGCGTGGGTGGCCTGGTGGCTCCGCAGGCCCTGCTTTATGCCACAGTGAACCTAAGCAGGCACCGTCAACCCCGCCTCCCACAGTGCTGGATCTTATGTGGCTCTGAGGCACTAGCACAGACTTTGGAGCCACAGAGACTCTGTTCTGTCCTGTCAGTCTAGCCCCTCACTAGCTGATGCTTGAATCCATTTTCCTGCAGCCTTGACCTCCCGGACACAAGCAATCCTCTTACCTCAGCCTCCTGAGTAGCTGGCACTACATGCATGTGCCACCATGCTTGGCTAATTTTTCTTATTGTTTATAGAGACAGGTCCTCGCTGTGTTGCCCAGGATGGTCTTGAACTCCTGGGTTCAAGTGATCCTCCCACCTCAGCCTCCTGAAGTGGGGGGATTGTTGGTGTAAGCCACCATACCCAGTCATTGTTTCTTACTCTTCCCGTAACCAATTGTTCCAGTCCCCCACTCCATTCACGTGGCCTGCAAGTCTGACTTCTTGTTCTTGGCTACTGTCCTTAGACCAGCTCTTCAGGATAGGCCTGTAGCCTTGGTGTGGGTCCTGGCGGGGGTGCTTTTGGGGCAATCGATCCTCAGTGGTGTGCCATTTCCAGAGAAGTTGGTGGGTTGCCTGCCAGGACAGCTCTGAGAGGGATACTGAAGGCATGGCAGGGAGGGGCCAGGCTGGGAGCCTGGGGAAGTGGGGAGCATGTTGGTCTGGCTCTGCAAAGCCGTGCCCTGTCTGCCGGGCTTCTTGCGTGGCATACAGCTAAAAAACTGTGAACTAAGTGTTGGGGCTCGGTGGTTTTCTGCATTGTAGGAAGAATGGAGCCAAAGAGAAATTATGAGTGTCGCGATGGCTCAAGCACTGGAGGAGGTGCGGAAGCAAAGGGAAGAGTTCCAGCAACAGGTGGGCCCTGTTTCACGCTGAGGGGCGATGTCCCCTGCAGTTGCACGAGCAGCAGGCCCATCCTGCCGTGGGACTGTCGGAGAGGCCCTGTCTCTCCAGGGTATGGGTAGTAGACACAGGGCTCAGGGAATGCAGTCAGCTGCATGGGCCCCCGTGCTCTCTGGGAAGCTGGTAGACAAATGTTATAAAGAAACCCTCACCCCATAGGATGCCCTTTTCTGATTTTTCAACTGTTATTACCTGGGAAATGGTCTATGCTCAGGGGCCTACTGGGCTCTGATTCTGTGAGGTGGCCCATCATTGCCCACCTGCCCCAGAGGCCATGGAAGGTTGTGTTGAGTTTTTGCAGGAAGTAAAGGAAAGCCTCCCTTGAAGGTAGACTTCACATCTGACCCCAGGGCTTCTAGTTAAGTGGCTTTAGGTCTTTGGTAAGTCCTTAACAAATCTGAGTCTCCTCTGATGAGGACTCTAGTCCTTCTACTTACACCTCCGGGAAACTATTCTATAATGAGGTAACATATATCAAATGCGTGTCTAGTGTTGGGGATGTTGCAGGCACTCAGGAAATGGAAGTTACGACAGCTTGTTGGGCTGGGCAGAATGGCCATGTCTCTGGTTGACCCACTGTTGGCCAGGGGGCAGTGGTAGGCAACTGCCCCTGTGCAGGGCCCCTGCCAAGGAGAATGGATTTGTGCACGGTCATAGGAGCAGAGCTTAGCTGGGGGTTTGCTCCAGGTTGTGGACTTCAGGGAGGGATTCATGGTGGACCCTGGAGAGCGGGAAAGTAGAGATTTCTGTGGGAAGATGGGTTCACTGCTCGCAACCTTCCCTCTTGTCAATTTTTCTCTCCAAGGCAGCTAACCTGACAGCCATAATAGACGAGAAGGAACAGAATCTGCGGGAAAAAACCGAAGTGCTTCTCCAGAAAGAGCAGGAGATTCTCCAGCTGGAGCAAGGTGAGGAGTCTGTCCCTGGCTGAGCCTTCTCTCCTTTTCAGGCCCAGCATCCTGCCTTGTGACGGCCTTGCCACCAAGCAGCATGGAGTCACTGGGCTCACAGTGCCCCCTTCCTTCCTCCACAACCTAGGTCACAACTCTGCCCTGCTGCAGATGCACCAGCTGCAGGCCGAGCTGGAGGCCCTGAGGACCCTGAAGGCAGAGGAGGCTGCAGCAGTCACGGAGGATCTGCTGAGGCTGCGGGGCCCATTGCAGGCTGAAGCGCTCTCAGTCAGCGAGTTGCACGTAAGTTGCAGCCGCGCCTGCATGGGCGCTACAGCAAGATGCAGGGCAGGTGCTGAGAGTGCCCCCGAGGAGGCAGCAGTGGGGATGCATGGTGGACAGGACACTCCCCTGCATGGAGGGTCCTTTCTTTAAAGTAGGGCACTCAGCCAGGCACGGTGGCTCACACCTGTAATCCCAGCACTTTGGGAGGCCGAGGCGGGCGGATCATGAAGTCAGGAGATCGAGACCATCCTGGCGAACACGGTGAAACCCCGTCTCTACTAAAAATACAAAAAATTAGCCAGGCATGGTGACAGGTACCTGTAGTCCCAGCTGATCAGGAGGCTGAGGCAGGAGAACTGACGTGAACCCGGGAGGCAGAGCTTGGTGGAGCCAAGATCGCGCCACTGCACTCCAGCCTCGGCGACAGAGCGAGACTCCATCTCAATAAATAAGTAAATAAATAAAGTGGGGCACTCATATGGCTAGGAGGCCGTGAGTCCTGAAGAGCCCATCACAGATGGCCCTTGTCAGTAGGCAGGGGAGAGCAAGTCCTTCATCCCAGCAAAGACTTGTGTGATTGGTTGTGGGCATTGGGCTTTGGATCTTCTCCAGGAACTTACTTCCTGGCCAGTTGCCTATTAGATCACAACAGCCCACACCTAAAGGATGAGTCTAGCTCCCCTTCCCTGTACACCTGTGGCTCAACTTCACCTTACCTTTCCTGGCTCTCAACTTGCTGCTACCACCTTGTAGGTGACCTCGAGGGCCATGCAGGACCCTGTGTTCCAGCTTCCAACTGCAGGAAGAACACCAAATGGTGAGGTTGGGGCCATGGATCTCGCGCAGCTACAGAAGGAGAAACAGGACTTGCAGCAGCAACTTCTGGAGAAAAATAAGGTGAGGATACCCTTTGCATGGCTGTTTCTGTCTCCACCAGGTCCCCGCCCTCGGGCCTAAAATGACCCAGTCCATCCTCGGAGGTTTTTACGGTACCCCCTGCACCTCCTGGGAACCATGACCCCTCTCACCCAAAGGCCTTCCTCCTGATCTTCCGTTCCTCCTGCACTGTCCTCCTCCACACCCTCCCCAGTCCTCTTCTCCCCACCCCCTGGAGAACTAGCCAAGTATTAGGCTTGGGCAGCTGCAAGCCTGCGTGTTCCCTGCCAGCTCGGCTGTCCCCAGCCAGGCCATAGCGACAGTCCTCTTTCCTCTGTACTTCCTTTCTACAGCTGTGGAAGGACAGCACTGATAGCTGCCTTTAAGGGTTTGTTTGGGTGGGAGGAGGGGGGGTATGAAATGAAGGTGTTTGTTAACCGTCCTATAAACTTTATAAACTCTCTGATATTTGGTAGAGGCTCAATAAATGTCATGGTCCCCACCCCTCACCCTCCAGCCTTTTCACCTATATAAATGCAGGATCTCATTTAATCCTGGTTCTTACAAGTGTCCTGTGAAGCTTAGTATGCCAGCCGGCTGTTGCTCTGGCCTGAAATTCTGCCCCCAAATTGTGTGTGGGTGTGTTTAGATCTTTTACAAGGGGGAAAGTGTTCATTATGCTAATATAAAATACAGAATCTTTGCACAGTGGCAGTATCGTAGCCAGTGAGGTCTATCCGAGGCGTGATTTTTGCTAATTGAAAAAAAAATACAGACAGAAAAGTGTACAAAACAGATGTGTGTCTCAATGAATTAACAGAAAGCAAACCCATATAACCACCCTGATGCGAATCAGGACATTGCCAGCATCCCAGAAGCCCAGCCCCCTGGGCCCCTCACAGCCCTGTCAGTCACTCCAGCCCAGCCCTTCTGGCAATGACTGCCTTGCTTTTTCCCCTAGTGTCACCTCAGCTTGCATTGCTCAACCCCACAGTTTCGTTGTGCCTGTTTGTAAATGTCCCATGTGCCCTT
Source organism: Piliocolobus tephrosceles (assembly GCF_002776525.5). Classification (NCBI taxonomy): domain Eukaryota; kingdom Metazoa; phylum Chordata; class Mammalia; order Primates; family Cercopithecidae; genus Piliocolobus; species Piliocolobus tephrosceles. The sequence goes on from NC_045447.1 coordinate 13,697,040, forward strand.
AGGACCTCTGTCTCTGAAGCCTCTGACCTTACCAGCTGTGCTGCCTTCCTGCCTCCTTACTCAGCGTTGGGTCTGTGTCTGTCTCGGGACCACTGCCTTCCCGACACCTCTGGTTCTCTGGCCTTTCTCCCTTTCCTCAGACTGTCCTAGCCAAGCTCTAGTTAAACTTGGGCTAAACTCAACTCTTCCCTGCTTCCTGCCTGCAGCCATGGAGCCAGACCTGGCTGGAAAGTGCCATCACCTGGGCATTCAGGTCCCCTCGAAGCTCAGGACCATGGTCCTGCGGACAACCCAGTGTTCCCCGCAACCCCGCTTCATCCGTGGGCCTTCACGCCCCTCTGCTCCCAACCCCAACTTCATGTCTACCTTCTCTCCTCTCTTCACCTCAACCCTGCCTCACCCACCCTGGCACTCCCGCCTCCTGCTTCTCTGAGAAGGGATGTGCCACAGCCCCTCCTCTACCCTGTTCCCTCACCTCCCCAAGCACTACGCCAGCCGCCTCCCCCTTCTTGCCTAGGTCATTTTTTCTTGGAGTCGTCCCATCCACTGAGAAGTGCGCTGTCATGCAGGCGCCTTATGAAGGCCCTTGGTTGACACTCCTTTGCCCTGTTGCTGAGGCTCTGCTCACCTCCCGTGCTGACAAGTTGAAACTTTCTATATCTGCCATCTCCATTCCCACTCCTCATCTCTCAACCTTTCCCCTACCACGCCACAGAAAAACACTCTTGTCAAGCTCATCAATAACATCTGCATTGCTAAATCCAGAAGGCAGTTCCTACTTTTCCCTCTGGCCTGTTGGCAGCCTTGGACAGGCGCCTCTTCCTCCTCCCAAAGCTCCCATCCATGGCCTGCTCCTTCTCCGTCTCCTCTGATGGGCCAGTCTCCTTCCCACTGCCACCGCCGTGCGCGGGGGCAGCCCTCACAGCTCTTCTCTGCACTGTGCGCCCTCCTCTGCGATCTCACCCATGCCCTCTGCAGCTGGTTCCCCTCCCTGCCTCCTGCCCAGATGGCTCCATGGACGCTAGCCTCACAAACCCGTCTCCACATGAGCTCTAAGGTGTCTGAAACTCAAAACATCTGAAAACACACTTCGGCTTCACTGTGCTCCCTGGCTGCCATGGCCACCTTTCCCATCTCAGTAGATGGCAAAAGCCTTGGAGTTGTCCTATCTGCCTTGGTTCTTTCTCCACCGGCATCCAGGCTGTTAACAGATTCCTTCAGCACCCCCTTTGCACATTTCCCAGAATCCACCACTTCACATCGCTGCCACCTGCTTCAGGTTACCATTGTCTCTTCTCTGGAAGATGCTGTCAGACTTCTAACTGGTTTCCCTGGCACTCTTCTCTTAGCCCTCTGATGACTTCCTATCTCTTGATGAAAGCCTGAGTCCTTGCAGAAGCTGGCAAAGCCCTGTGTGGGCCCCTCATTACCCCTGCCAGCTGAGCCCCTCCTGTCCTCATCACTCCCTCTCAGCCACAGGGGCCTCACCTCCCATCAAGTACCCTCTGACCTCAGGGCCTTGGCACTTGCTGAGCCTTCCATCTGGAAGTGCCTTCCCCTAGTCACCCTCACTATCTTTATGCCATCCCGACCAGCCTCACCACCAGAACCCCACCCCTTACCATGCTGCCTCTTCGTGCCTCTTCATACTCCCAATACGCTGCAGATTTGATTGTTGATTCCTTTTTTTTTTTTTTTTTTTTTTTTGAGACAGTCTCCCTCTGTCACCCAGACTGGAGTGCAATGGCGTGATCTTAGCTCACTGCGACCTCTGCCTCCTCGGTTCAAGTGATTCTCTTGCCTCAGCCTCCAGAGTAGCTGTGATTACAGGTGCCCACCATCACGCCTGGCTAATTGTGTGTGTGTGTGTTTGAGATGGAGTCTCTCTCTGTCGCCAGGCTGGAGTGCAGTGGTGCAATCTCAGCTCACTGCAACCTCTGCCTCCCGAGTTCAAACCATTCTCCTCCTGCCTCAGCCTCCCAAGTAGATGGGACTACAGGCGCATGCTACCACACCCAGCTAATTTTTGTATTTTTAGTAGAGATGGGGTTTCACCATGTTGGCCAGGATGGTCTCGATCTCTTGACCTCGTGATCCACCCACGTTGGCCTCCCAAAGTGCTGGGATTACAGGTGTGAGCCACTGCACCTGGCCTGTTTATTGATTCTTTTCTTTTCCCCTCAAGGGTGAACTTTTGTCTTTTTTGTTGCCGTTTCTCCAGCCCCTAGAACAGCGTAGGGACTCAGTAATTATTAGATGAATTACCGAGTGAGAGAACCCAGGAAACCAAATAACATAAGATAAAGTAGCGAATGTACTTTTGGGACAGTGTCCAACCTCATGGTCAGCCAAGAGAATAGAAATCGAAGCCACAAGGTACCATTTTACAAAATTGGGTGTGTTGGAGGTCACTTAAAATGCCTCACAGGGGAGGAGTTAGAAACACTTTTGTGGTCCTCTGACTCAGTCATTCCATTTCCAAGAGAAACACTGGGAATTCCTCGCTTGGGGAAACAAAGCTTATCCCAGCTTTGTTTTAAAGTGGAAGCCCGGGCCGGGCGCAGTGGCTCACTCCTGTAATACCAGCACTTTGGGAGGCTGAGGCGGGCGGATCATGAGGTCAGGAGATCGAGACCAGCCTGGCTAACACAGTGAAACCCCGTCTCTACTAAAAAGACAAAAATAATTAGCCGGGCATGGAGCGGGTGCCTGTAGTCCCAGCTACTTGGGAAGCTGAGGCAGGAGAATGGCATGAACCCAGGAGGCGGAGCTTGCAGTGAACCGAGATAGCACCACTGCACTCCAGCCTGGGCAACAGAGCGAGACTCCGTCTCAATCAATCAATCAATAAACAAGGTGGAAGCCCAGCCACACAGTAAGACAGGGGCATCCCCGGGAGTTCCTGTCACACTAGACGTTACAATTAGGAAAGCTGGAGGAGGCAGTGGTGACTCTGATACATGAAAAAATGTATTTACAATTCCAGCCACGCTGTGCAAGAATGGGGATGTGGACTGGGGGTACATGGAAGAACGCATTTAGATATATTACCATTGGGAGACTTCGAATAAATTTTTATTTAAAACCAGGCGCGGTGGGTCATGCCTGTAATTTCACCACTTTGGGAGGCCGAAGCAGGCAGATCGCATGAGGCCAGGAGTTCGAGACCAGCTTGGCCAACATGGTGAAATCCCGTCTCTAAAAAAATGACAAAAATTAGCTGGGCATCGTGGCACACGCCTGGAATCCCAGCTACTCAGGAGGCTGAGGTGGGAGAATTGCTTGAACCCAGGAGGCAGAGGTTGCAGAGAGCCGAGATTGTGCCACCGCACTCCGGCCTCAGGGACAGAGTAAGACTCCGTCTCAAAAAAAAAAAAAAAAAAAAAAAAAGTTCTTATATTATGAAGATTTTAGTTGAGAAAATAAGTCTCAGCATGTCTAGTGAATAATGGAATGTGTATGGAATGTGTAATAAATATAAGGCTTATAATACTAATTAAACACCAAAGAAAATTAGCCAGGCGTGGTGGTGTACAGCTGTAGTCCCAGGTACTCGGGAGGTTGAAATGGGAGAATTGCTTGAGCCCAGCAGTTCAAAGACTGAATCCAGCCTGGGCAACATAGTGACATGCTGTCTCTTAAAGAAAGAAAATGAAAAGAAGGCCAGGTGTGGTGGCTCACGCCTGTAATCCCAGCACTTTGGGAGGCCGAGGTGGGTGGATCACCCAAGGTCAGGAGTTAGCGACCAGCCTGGCCAACATGGTGAAATCCTGTCTCTACTAAAAATACAAAAATTAGCTGGGTGTGGGGGCGGGCACCTGTAATCCCAGCTACTCAGGAGGCTGAGGCAAGAGAATCGCTTGAACCCAGAAGGCAGAGGTTGCAGTGAGCCGAGATTATGCCACTGCACTCCAACCTAGGCAACAGAGCAAGACTCCGTCCCAAAACAATAAATAAAATTAGCTGTATGTGGTGGCACACACCTGTAATCCCAGCTACTTGGGAGGCTGAGGCAGGAGAATCATTTGAACCCAGGAGGCAGAGGTTGCAGTGAGCCGAGATTGCACCATCGCACTCCAACCTGGGCAACAAGAGTGAAACTCCATCTCAAAAAAAAAAGAAGAAAAAACAAGTTAGTCGGGATGGTGGTGTGCACCTATAATCTCAGCTACTTGAGAGGCTGAGGCAGGAGAATCACCTGAACCCGGGAGATTGAGGTTGCAGTGAGCTGAGATCGCGCCATTGTACTCCAGCCTGGGTGACAGCGAGAATCCATCTCAAAAAAAAAAAAAAAAAAGAAAAGAAATTATTTTCCAAATTATTTATCTAAAACCAAATGTTGATGAGTTGTGCAGAAAAACCATGATCTTGTTAGGGTATTCAAAACAAGCATTGCAGATTATTAGTGTATTTCAAGAGAGTAGTAGTGATGAGAACCGTAAGTCTTCACCTAAGTATCCTACTTGGGGATCACAGCATAAAAATCGAATTTTGATGGCAAAATCTATGGTCCAGAGCCTTTTCCAGCTGGGCTGTGTGTGGAGAACCAAGCCCCTGGGAAGGGATGGGCAGCACTGGGGCACTCATGTCCACACAGAGGGACTGTGGCCTCTGGGACGTGGAGACTCCAGTGTGTGAAAGCAGTGGCCCAAGAGGGATGACAGCCCAGCAGTCGTAGGCACAAGCACGCGACAGCTGAGCACCAGCCTCTCAGGATGACTTCTCAGGGCAGAGGCTCCTCACAGGTGTACCGGGGATCCCGTGGGATCTTCGGATCTGTTTCCTTTGGTGAAACATGCATATAATGATTGACTTGCCGGGCGCGGTGGCTCAAGCCTGTAATCCCAGCACTTTGGGAGGCCGAGACGGGCGGATCACGAGGTCAGGAGATCGAGACCGTCCTGGCTAACACGGTGAAACCCCGTCTCTACTAAAAATACAATAACTAGCCGGGCGAGGTGGCGGGCGCCTGTAGTCCCAGCTACTTGGGAGGCTGAGGCAGGAGAATGGCGTAAACCCGGAAGGCGGAGCTTGCAGTGAGCTGAGATCCGGCCACTGCACTCCAGTCCGGGCGACAGAGCCAGACTCTGCCTCAAAAAAAAAAAAATAATAATAATAATGATTGACTTTCTGTGGGGTGGGGCTTGTCGCAGACCATAAAGCAGATGCAGCAGCGGATGCTGGAGCTCCGGAAGACTCTGCAGAAGGAGCTGGTGAGTGCCCACACAGGAGCTGGCCCCACTTCCCAGCCCTCCCCATGCTGCCTGTGCCAGGTCCGCCTGAGGTCCCTCGCTGCCTATGCTCCCCCCAACCCCTAATTAATTGCAAGGGGTCACTGGGCAGTCCAGTGTTAGCTGGTGGGCCAGCCTGCATGCACCTCTGAAGCAGCTCCGTGGCCGCGGCCCTGCCTGCCTTCTCTGAGCCTGCGTCCTCATCTGAAAGTGGGGTTGTCTGCCACGCCAGCACAGCCACGCTCTAACAGTGTGTGTGGCAGAGGGCCTGGCCAATGCGGGATGCGAGCAGCTCCAGGCCCCAGGGACATGTGTTCTTGCCATGGATAAGGGAATATCTGAGTTTCCCCAAATGATGTCACTCCCTCCTCAAGCCCACCTGGAGGTGCTTCCTTCTCAGGTGGGGCCCTTTTTGCCCTACAATAGTGATCATGGTTTGGACCAGGTGAACCTCCCATGTAATTTTTTCCACCTGCCTCAGACGGTTCAGTGTAACATCTTTCCCACTGGTTTTTCAGAAAATCAGACCTGATAATGAGCTCTTCGAAGTCCGGGAGAAACCTGGACCTGAGATGGCAAACATGGCGCCTTCCGTCACGAATAACGCTGACCTGACGGATGCCCGCGAGATCAACTTTGAGTACCTTAAGCATGTGGTTTTAAAATTCATGTCCTGTCGCGAATCCGAGGTAAAGGGCTTTTGAGGTGTCTTTTGGGTATCGAGGCCCCGCCCTACAGTCTGTCCTGCAGGAACCCCTGCCCAGCCCACCTCTCCCTTTTCCTCGTACATCCTGAATTGACGCCCTTGGAGGCGCTCAGTCATTTCTCCTGCTGGCGCTGGCCTGCGGGGTGAGCGGCTGGCAGGAGAGGCCATGCAGGAACTGGCTCCTGGTGGGAGATGTGGGCTCCACTTCTAAATCCTGGCCTGGGTGCGGACGCCGGGAGCAGAATCCGCCCATCGCTCCTAGGTCCTGCCAAAGGGTAGGGTAGCTGCTGGGGAAATTCCCTGAAGCCTGCCAGGCCCCTGAGGATGCAGGGGAAGAAAGAACCTATCATTGCTGCCAAACTTCAGAGTGCCAGAGCGTCACCCACCGCCTGGTCCTGCTAACCAAAGAAAGCAGGAAATGCCATGTAGCTCCCCCCACCCCACCCCGCCTCACCTCCACCTTGGCCTATGGCAGCAAAACTTACTGTGTTTCAGGCTTTTCATCTTATAAAAGCTGTGTCGGTGTTGCTGAACTTTTCCCAAGAGGAGGAGAACATGCTCAAAGAAACTCTGGAATATAAGGTAGGGTTCTCTGGTCTACTGTTATAGCTTCCAAAGTATGTCATCAGTCATCCCAGCAGTAGCAGTTGAAGACCCCTTAGCCCCACACCGGAACGTAGGTAACCAGCACAGCTGCATGATCAGCTTGGCTGCTGTTGGATGAACTTGATCCAGGCACTTTTCAGCAATGACATCCTTTGTGCCCAAACGTCTGTGCTGTACTTGACCAACAGGCCATGTGTTTTTCAAAGCATTTTCATTGATTGTGCTTTATTGAGAGCCCCAGGTCTGGCTCAGCACTCAAATTCCAAAAGTGTCTGCATAAATGCTCTAATAGGAAAAAAACCCTACAGTTCCACTACCTTGTTCCTGTCAACTTGGTGTTTTTCTCTCATTTCCCTCCTGTACTGAGCACAGGCCTGCAGACTGGTTATTGGAACCATCTTGCTCTGCTCAGAGCCAAAGGCAGGATGCGTGGGGGACAGGAGTGACAGGCTCAGGGAGGGGAGGGGTGGTTCCGTTTCCCTGGCACTAAGTCCTGATTTGCATCTCAGAAGCCTTTTCTGTTTCAAATGCAGATGTCATGGTTTGGGTCCAAACCAGCTCCCAAAGGCAGCATCCGGCCATCTATCTCAAACCCTCGGATACCATGGTCCTAGAGGGGACTACCCAAGGATGGAGCTCCGTGGGTTGACACTTTTTCTGTGAAAAGAACACTGACACACCAGTCTGGGTGGGTTTTTAATCACTGTAACTGCAGTATTTTGTACAAGCGTCTAAACATTGTTTACAAGACTAAGGCCCACTTCCCTGCAGGCTGACCTGAACCTCAGGGGGTAGCTGATCCTGTCATTCTGGTCACCAAACAGGAGGGTCCTGGCACTACCCAGATTTCCACAGTGCTGCTAATATCCCAGCTCCAGCCAGCACCCGGTCTGCACCTGAATCCTCTAACTTCACAGTAGCACTTACCGCTGAAGCCATCAGCATCTGGCAGGCACACCTGAGTCACCATGTAGCGATGCCGTGGGAGGTAGAGACAGCCCTTTGAGATGGTGCCCGGCAGGCGAAACCCACCTGCCTCTGCCAGGAACAGCCAACTCCATGGGAACTCCATGGGAGTGGCTTTTAAAAATTCAGATGAGTTAGAAGCTTTTTATCCCTTCCTCTCAAGAAAACATTCTTTCACCTTGTCTCTCAAACCACCTAGAACTTTAGAGGATCCATCTTTAAGGGCCGGTGTGGATGAATGAGGAATATGCACCTTTCTGATGGTATCTCCACTTAAGAAAACTAGCAAATACATGAAAGGACCCTAAGTATAGTACCAAATACACTCAATTGCCTTTTTAATGAATGTACTTGTCTTGGATAGGTTGCTGGTAAACCATTTTAAACTATTTTTTATAGCTGAAGTTCTTCACTACTATAAACATGTCTTCTGTATTATAAAATCCATTTAACTGGTGTTCTTAAAATCAGAGCGTCCAGAGGGAATTCTTCCTAAACTAGGATTCCCGTTCCTTTGTCTTCTCACTCGCACTCCGGGCACTGCTCCCTCTGAAGCGCAGTGGGATCTGTCTTGATTCTGTGCTGCGTGGCAGCTGGGCGATGCAGATCACCCGTCTTCTGCTGAAGGACAGTCTGCTGTCTCCAGTGGGGCAGCAGCTGTCCCCCAGCCTTGATGGAGACATTGGGGCAGTCTACCTTGTGTGTGGAGCCACTCTCTCCCCCTTATCCCACCCCAAATACTTAAAAAGACACTATAGGCCGGGTGCGGTGGCTCAAGCCTGTAATCCCAGCACTTTGGGAGGCCGAGACGGGCGGATCACGAGGTCAGGAGATCGAGACCATCTTGGCTAACACGGTGAAACCCCGTCTCTACTAAATACAAAAAACTAGCCGGGCGTGGTGGCGGGCGCCTGTAGTCCCAGCTACTCGGGAGGCTGAGGCAGGAGAATGGCGTAAACCCGGGAGGCGGAGCTTGCAGTGAGCTGAGATCCGGCCACTGCACCCCAGCCTGGGCGACAGAGCAAGACTCCGTCTTAAAAAAAAAAAAAATGACACTACACCCGGACGGCCCCCAGCTGGCTGCGGCACTTGTAGCATGCACGACTCTGGTAGTAACCAACAAAAATTTGTTTCATGGATTCCTCGTTACTGAGGAAAGGGAACATGCTGGTTCTGGAAAAGCCACAATATTGAATCTGAAAGGAAACTGTTTATTGTTTGATGAAAGTTTCACTGGTTAAATAAAAAACTAAATTAATAACTGGAGCTCCTAAATTTATTATCCATTATCCAGTAATGGAAAGTTGTATTTCTCAATCATGCTTAGGGCCAAAAGAGGTATATAAAATGTATGTCACAGAAAAACACCTATTTGCAACGTTAACCTAACAAAATTTCCATGAAGAACCAAGCCAGGGCAGCATCTCCTTAGTCCCAGCTCAGGCTCTCTGCCTTCCAGAGGCACCCTTCTCCAGTGACTGACCACCTCATCTGGCTCCTCCTTGTAGACACAGTTGTCCCTTGTTTAGAACACGAATTTCCATTTACCTGGTGGGAACACGAAACAGGAGTCTCTTCTCCAAGTTTGATGGGTAAGAGGCAGCCTTTTTTCAAAAAGTAGCATTTCCTTTCTCAACTGTTCCAGGAAAGCGTCTCTAAGACTGGGTAGCTCAAAGCCAGCCAAAGGCAGCTACTTTTCCACGGAAGCCCGTCCGCTGCCTCCGTGGCTTCTCCAGCCCTTGAACTGGTCCCACACGTACCCCAAGTCCCACTCCTCAGCCGTTTTAGGTGTAGCTGTGGGGCCCGTTCCTAGGTCTGTACTCACTTTAGGGAGGCTTCACTGACTAGGCTTTCCTCCTGCATGTTGAATTTCCTTCAGCTTTAAGAGGAAGAGTGGAGTAAATATTCTAAGTGATTTAATGCACTTTGACTTGTATAAAACTTTCTGTGATAGCGACGGTATCTATAGCCCTTTATACGAGCGGTGGATCTTGAGCTCTCCTTCCATGTTGTAAATAGGGATTGTATTCTTGAAAACTGCTGTAGAAAATTCATCTGTGGTGCAATACACTTTTTGATTAAAGCTCTTCAATCCGGATGCAACTACAATGGATTTTACTAGTTTGGTGTGTCACTATTTCTTTGACTCATTAAATCTGGTATTTTGTGTCTCATATTTAACACTCCAAGGCAACTTCAAGGGCTAGAGAATGTGTGTCTTTTAGAAAGAACCTCCCCTGACTGGATTTGGGTGAATAAATGTAATTTAATGAAGCCAACAGCCTCATTCTACCCCCCAAGAATTGCAGTGGTTCTGCAGAGGGGCTGAGGAGGGGAGGACTGTGTCACTTTGGTCGAAGTCTGTATCCAAGGGCTGTATGAGCCAGAGGAGCTTCAGGAGTGCGAATGGGGCCCTAACCTTTAACAGAATGCAAGCTGCAGTTACACATGCTGAAAAGGAAAGAAAAGCATTTTTGCCCTTCAGAGAGGCTCTGTTATTGGTTATGGGGAACAAAATTATGCCTTCTATCTATTTGCTGATTGCTCCCCATTCCTGACGTTTAGTTCTTTAAAGAAAACTTGCCCATGCAGCAGTGATTCTGCAACACAGCCAACCCAGCATCAGGAGACGTGACCGGGCACATCTGAGGCCCCACCCTCAAAAGATTCCCAGTGCAATCCCACAAACTGAAGACTTCTAAAGCCTAGATCAATTATTAAATGTTTGGCACTTTATTAAATTAAATAAGCTCCAAAATTAATTACATACAAATCAAAGGAGTAAGAAACAATAAATAGTTCATTCAGCAAACACCTCTCTGCAGCAGCCAGCGGCTCTGAGGCCAAGGCTGGCGTCCTGTGGCAGAGGGCCTGTGGATTGCCATGCTCGCTCCTACGGGTGACTCAACAGGGGCACAGGTCTACTCCTCCCACGTCGGGTTTCCGGAACAACTGAACTCTCATTCATTACCATCCCATTCATTACCATTTTTTTACATATATGAAACACACCGCAATGTATATACTAATAAGCCAAGAGCTTTATTGATGCAGCAGGCACTTTACAATGAGCCCAAGAGTGTCCACCTTCTCTGGGAAGACGGGATGTCTGTACAAACTCTTGGGTTTTTTTCCACTTCAAAAACACAAGCTCTCCCGTTTACCACAGCCCTTGGATCTGCACCTGCCCAAACCATCCCTCCCCCAGTGCACACAGAGGCACCTGACCAACGCCAGCCGCCACTCTGGTAGATGGTCAAAATGTCAGTTCTGCAGTACTCGGAGACAAAGGCATAGACTATCAGATCCTAAACAGGATTTAGGAAATAGACGATTTTTCCCTCCACCTTCAAAATAAAATACATTTCAGCAGATACATGTCCTGAAATAGTTTACTTGGGAGTTCCTAGGAAGATGGTCCACTGTCAATCCCTTCTTCACCAGCCTGGGCATCCAGAATTCTTCTCAAGGTAACATGAGTCTTTTTATTTTTTTTAAACAGTCTTTCTTGCTGTAAGAACTCTTATAATGGAGCCTAGTCCTCCTACTGCTAAGGCCTGTGGGGACAGGAAAAGAAAACGTGTCAGATGAGACCTGGCTGGCCAAGGGGAGCCTGGCTTGCCAGAGACGGAGGACATTCCCTGACCTAGATCCCATCACAGACCCTCGAAAGAGGATTCCTGAGACAGAGCACATTCTAGGGAAGGAGCCCTGTCCCAGAGCCATGGGGTCCTGAAAGCTGCCAGCTCTTGAGCAGAACGGGCTTGAGAACATGTCACCAAGCACACAAAGCAGAGCCCCTCGAGTTTCCCTTTTGAGACAGGGTATCACTCTGTTGCCCAGATCACAGCTCACTGCACAGCCTTGATGTCCTGGGCTCAAGCGATCCTCCTGAGTAGCTGGGACCACAGGTGTGCACCACCATGCCCAGCTATTTTATTTTATTTTTTTTTTGAGATGGAGTTTCGCTTTTGTTGCCCAGGCTGGAGTGCAATGGCACAATCTCAGCTCACTGCAACCTCTGCCTCCCCGGTTCAAGCGATTCTCCTGCCTCAGCCTCCCAAGTAGCTGGGATTACAGGCGCCCACCACCGCCCCCGCCCCGCCAGCTAATTTTTGTATTTTTAGTAGAGATGGGGTTTCATCATGTTGCCCAGGCTGGTCTCGAACTCCTGACCTCAGGTCATCTGCCTGCCTCCACCTCCCAAAGTCTCGGGATTACAGATGTGAGCCACCGCACCCTGCCTAATTTGTTTTTTTGTAGAGATGGGGTCTCACTACATTGCCTGGGCTGGTCTCGAACTCCTGGGCTCCAGCGATCCTCCTGCCTCAGCCTCCCAAAGTGCTGAGTTTACAGATGCACACAAGCCCACTGAGTGCCGCCTGCTGAGGTGGCTGGCAGGCACCAAGCTGCCTTAAAGGGACGAGAGGGCCTGGCCCTCCCATCATAGAGGACTTGTTCACTTCCTTCTGAGCCCAGGAGAGTGGAGGCCAAGGAGGCACAGCACACCCACCAGCAGACCTAAGGCCACAACCACAGCCCAGCACCACTACCACCTTCAGGACTGGCCCACTGTAAAACCCCCCCTTCCAACTCAACACTGAGCCTCTGAGGAAGGCAGGCACGTTAGTAACTGCCTGGTCTGCTTTAATGGTGGGCGTGCTTACTGTGGCACTAGGGGTGTGTGGGGGAGGGTGTGGGAGGCAGCCCCAGTGGTACAGGCAGGACACAGGCTGCCAAAGGCCTTGCTCTCACACAGACCCAAGCGAAGGGCAGACAAAGCTCTTTCTGCATCACCTGGATGAAGGCCATATTAAGCGAGGTCAAGGTTTCTGCCCACTGCTCACTCTGGCCTGGTAAGGCTGAGGCCAGGGCAGGAAGCCCTTAGAGCTGGCTGGAGGACTGTATTTCTAAGAACCCCCAACAGCTGCCTCCACCACTGTAAAGTATCACGAAGCCCCAACCAACCAGCAAGCCCCCTTCCTACCTAGACTCCCCGACCCCCTTACCATGCCATGTTATCTGCCCACATGTCCTGTACCAAGGGCACCCTGTCCTGCCTAGCATAAATCGGCAGCTAAAAGCAAAAAAGTAACTGCGATGACCAGAAACAGCAAGTCCCTACCAGGAGCTTTCTTGGGAGAGGGAAGTGACCAGATGTCCCAGGTTGGGGCTCGTCCTCTGACCCCACACGCCTAGCAGACCATCCTACGTTTGCTCTGGAAAATCCGGCCTGCTGATTGAACACTGGGGCAAGCCAGGTGGCTCACTGGGGTGCATGGCAGCGTTCACATACCTTTTCGTGCCACTGGAGTAACACTGCACTGCTATTTTCTGTGGGCTTCTCAAAGCCTTTATAAATGTACTTCATTAACAAGTCAACACCGTTTCTGTCCAGTGACTGCACGGCCTGCTCAATCTCGCTGCTCTTGAAGTTTGTGAGCACTTTCAGCACCACGCCCTGGGCTCGCTCCTGCAGAGGAAAAAGAGCAAGTGAGGCCCAAAGCTGTGCAGGCCGCCATGCCCCACACCAAAGCAAGGACACAGGTCTCCAGAAACACCACCCAGTTTCTAATTCATCCAGGATGGTTAAAATAAGCAGGCTAGAACGTCTTTTGTGTATTTAAATTTCAAAGTATCTTTTATTTATGCCAACAAGTTATTCTACTTATTTTGGGGGGACTAAGTAGTTTACTAGGACAAGTATCAACTCTGAGAGAGAGAGAGAAAATAAAAAAGAGGGAGAAAGAGAGGGAGAGGGGGCGGGGTGTCGCTCTGTTGCCTAGGCTGGACTGCGGTGGTGCAAGCTCAGCTCACTGCAGCCTCTCCCAGGCTCAAGCAATCCTCCCACCTCAGTTAGGGCTACAGGCACACACCACCATGCCCAGCTAATTATTTTTTTTTACTGTTTAATACTGACAAAGTCTCGCTATGTTGCCCAGGCTGGTCTCAAACTCCTGAGCTCAAGTGATCCTTCCGTCTACCAAAGTGCTGGGATTACAGGCATAAACCACGGCACCCAGCCCATCAGTATTTTAGATGACACCAATAAGGCCTTATTATACTCCACAATGGTGGTGGACTATCAAAAAATAAAACCAAGTTGACTCGGCTGCAGCATCCCTCTTGTGTTCACACCCAGAAGGGTGGGGCCGTTCCCCAGAACTCTGTGACGGTGCAGCCGTCGGTGACATCAAGATGCTGTCACAGCTGCTAGAATCCCAGCTGCAGGGAGACCCCTTTCCCTGAACCAGATTTCCGCCTTGGTGACGCAGTGAGCACAATTTAGTTTTTAGAAGGTAGGAAAGCATACAGGTACTTAAAATCCTTGGGCAGACAAAGCCTGTTCAGGCTGTAGGAGCATAAGCACCACAGGTGAGTGGATTCATGCATTTTCCTCCTCAGCCAGGGCCAGGCTGACTTCTCAGCCTACGAGGCCACGAGCGGCAGTGAAGGCTTCCGTGGGGAGTTTCTCGTATAAACACTGACAGCTTTGATGTCAGAGGAGCCTCACCACCTAGGGCGTGCCAGGAGGCTCCCGTGGAAGCACTGCCCAGTGCCAGCTCACTCCCTCTGATGCGGATGAAACGGGCGCCGCCCAGAGCCCCGAGGAGCTCACACTCCCACTGTGCAGACACCCACAGCCCCGGTCCCAGCAGCACCCGGCAGAGCCGCAGCGCCACCCCTTACCTTCACAGCCTGATTCTTGGTGTTGACGGGAGAGTTCCGCAAGGCTGCGTGGAATGCCCGAAGCATGTCCCCTGTGCATCACCACCAGTTAAGGATGGCTAGGCTCAAGCACGTCCACGCTGTCATTAACAAGCTCACTTCAGAAACAGCTCAGGCAACAGTCAGATGGGATCTCATCCAGACCACCCACCTTCCACGGCTTCCAGGTGGGCAGAGACTGTTCATCGCCCGCACGGGGAGGGTGCGGGGCACCTCTGCCAACCATGCAAACCCTCCTCCTTCCTCCCTCTCTAGCTTCCCCATCAAAGCAACTGCCCTTGAGGGGTAACTTGCTGTAAAACCGGATTGCGCTCACTTGTGCCTGCTTGGTGCTGGGCACTGTATCTCCCCTATTGGATCCTCACAGCACCCCGTACATGTGAACTGGAGGCCGTTCTCATCTTCTCACTCTAAAAAAGGGGGAAATGTAGGTACAAAGGAGATCTCCTAACTCTTCATCAATTAAACTATTAAGGAAATTAAGATGTGCTAGAACTTCTAAGACCTACTGGGATCAATGAGGTCCCAACTGTTACCTGGAAAGAGTTTATCAATCTAACAGAAGCTTTTGTCAACAATGAGCCAGTCTCCACCCTTACCCCCCAACCTAAGTTGCAATCCTGACAACACTTCTTTGCTGAGTTCTGAATACCCAGCATGCAAAAGAAAATTACAATCTGGGTTAGGTCCCCAAAGGTGACACCTATTTTAAACTGAATTACATCAGCCAACTTTCATTTCCTCGTGTGAAACACTGGCTTCAGCCAAAAAGCTTCAAAAATAGAACAAGGAATGGCTTCTGCCCAATCGGGTCTCTACTCCTCTTCACGCAGTGATACCCACGTGCAGACAGGAAGGGCCTTCGGAGCAGAGCTGAATCTCCTGGCTTCCCCAGCGTGAGCTCCATCTTGAGTGAGCTGGGTCTGCGCCACCAGGCGAGCCACTCCCAGCCCTGGTTCCCTAGCTCCCTGCTTGGCTCTGATCCACCTTCCACACTCAAGAGGCAGCCCAGTCCCTCTGTCTTTCAGCTCTGGAGTTTCTTTTCCCCATCCAAACAAGGCCAGCCTGGTATCAGCCACTGATAACCGCTACCTTTTAACTCTTTCTTTTTTTTTTTGAGACGGAGTCTCCCTCTGTCGCCCAGGCTGGAGTGCAGTGGTGCCATCTCGGCTCACTGCAAGCTCTGCCTCCCGGGTTCATGCCATTCTCCTGCTTCAGCCTCCCAAGTAGCTGGGACTACAGGCACCCGTCACCACACCTGGCTAATTTTTTTTTGTTTTGTATTTTTAGTAGAGATGGGGTTTCACTGTGTTAGCCAGGATGGTCTCAATCTCCTGACCTCATGATCCGCCCACCTCGGCCTCACAAAGTGCTGGGATTACAGGCGTGAGCCACCGCGCCCGGACCTTGTAACTCTTTTCTTTTTCTTTTTATTTATTTATTTTTTTTGAGACGGAGTCTGGCGCTCTGTCGCCCAGGCTGGAGTGCAGTGGCCGGATCTCAGCTCACTGCAAGCTCCGCCTCCCGGGTTTACGCCCTTCTCCTGCCTCAGCCTCCCGAGTAGCTGGGACTACAGGCGCCCGCCACCTCGCCCGGCCATTTTTTTTTGTTTTGTATTTTTTAGTAGAGACGGGGTTTCACCATGTTAGCCAGGATGGTCTCGATCTCCTGACCTCGTGATCCGCCCGTCTCGGCCTCCCAAAGTGCTGGGATTACAGGCTTGAGCCACTGCGCCCGGCCGTAACTCTTTTCTAATGTGGTGTCTCCAAAGCAATAAGCAGGATCCCATAGGCTGAACAGAAAACATAGGCTCACTTGCTCTTCATGTAAACCTGGCACAACTAACAAATGGAATCATTCAAATGATGGATGGGGAAGGGCAGGGATAAAACTAGTCCACGGGGACAAAAAGCCGCTGCTGTGGCGTTACCTCAGCACCATGTGTCCAGCAATCACTCGGCCCATTGATGGGTGAGGGCCTTCAGCAGCTGGGTGATGTGGGGTGCAGGGAGGGCCTCCCTGAAATCACCTATCATTCATGAAGCCGGCTGTCATACTTGGCTGGCGTTAGACCTTTTCAGAGAATAGGCTGTGGTGCTGGGGAAACCCTGCCCAGCCCTTCATCTCTAGATCTTCCTCAATCACAGCACAACTGACACTGTGGACCCAGGATTCTCTGATGTGGGATCTTAGCTGTGGGTCATAGGCCTCTGCCCACTGGATTCCAGTGGCATCCCCAAGCTGTAACTATCAAAATGTCTCTAATTTCCTGAGGTGAAGGGGAGGGGTGCAAAATCGCTCAAAACCACTGCTGTGGACAGAGCCCTGATCCAGAAGTCTAGAAGCTGCTTCACTGAGGGGGAAAGGAACTCATACTTTTAAACCGCCACAAGGTCTCAGATCCTGTGCCTGGTACTTTCACACACCATCTCATTCCAAAAATCCCAGTAACAATAATCATGATCTCATTTTAAAGGCGATGGAATTGAGACTCAGAGAACGGAAATTACCTGCACAAGGTCACAAAACTAAGCTGTCTAGATGGCCCTGGCACCCAAGCTCCTCCCACAATCCCATGCTGCCGCTCTAGCTGCAGACCTGAGCAGACACTTGCTGTGTGCCCAGTGATGCTGATGTTAGCCCATGAGGCTCCCACAGAACCTAGGAAGCCAGCACGGCTGTCTGCCACGTAACAGAGGAGGATGCTGAGTTGTGAAAGGGTATGTGACCTATCCGAGGTCAGAGCCAGATCATGATAGCGCGCGGTGTGCGAAGATGCACAGCCGAGTTCCTTCTACTCCATCTGCGTGATCTCCCGCCACACACACTTCCCTATATAGCCCCAGGACAGGGTCCCTCTCTGCCCTCCCCAACCCCAATCCATCTATCCCTCTCCCTGCTCCCCTGTCCTCAACAGTCTAAGTCCAATTCTTGGCACATGATAGAGACTCAATAAATATCAGTTCCATTCTCCTCCCTACCTGGCTCCGATATTTGCCAGGGTTTCAGTTATCTTTATCAGCTAACCTCCCTTTCCCCAACCCCAGGTGGAACACTCCATGGTAACAAGGTTTCTGACGCTGCCATGAATGGAGAAACGACCATCCCCAGCATGTGCTAAGCCCAGGCCTCTAAGCAGCCTCAAGAAACCTGTCACCAGGCAGGGGAGTCCCAAGACATGACCTTCAACAAGGCTCTGCACCCAGACCAAGGCAGCAGCTGACAGGCTTGACCTCATTTGTTCAATGAGGGTCCTGGGCCAAAGGCCTGACCTTGGAGCCCCCTTCAGCACTGACTCTCCATAAGCCAGGCCCTGCACCCGACTACAACCAACCTTCCC
This sequence comes from Piliocolobus tephrosceles, assembly GCF_002776525.5. Classification (NCBI taxonomy): domain Eukaryota; kingdom Metazoa; phylum Chordata; class Mammalia; order Primates; family Cercopithecidae; genus Piliocolobus; species Piliocolobus tephrosceles. The sequence continues at coordinate 13,714,618 of NC_045447.1, forward strand.
TCCTGGGGACCCTTCACTTGACCCCATTTCATAACTAGGGTGGACTGGGAGATCCTGATGGGGCAGGAATGACAAGCTTGAATCTCCACTTCCGAAAACACATTCCTGTTCAAACCAAGTCTGAAGGTTTTCGTTTTAAAGGCACACTGAGGAGCACTGCCGGGCTCCCCCTAAAGCAGCAGGTCCCACTTTCCAAGCTGAGTCAACTGGTTCAACACGGAGAACCTGATTTATGTACAGCATGGGCCTCCAACCCGGCCCCCGCCCGTGCGGGGGGAGGGGACATGCTTCCTGGAACACTATTTGAATAAAGAAAAATCCTTCCGGTGAGAATAAGTTTCCTGCGCTCATACTGCTAAAGGACCAAGCAAGGCTGTGACAATCACCTCTATTTTTAATCTTTTCTAAATGCTGTTTTCTGCGGCCACAAGAACAGTCATTTCCAGGCGTGGGGCTCTACTTTCACACTTCACTTCAAGGTGTCTGGTTTTTCTTAGCTCTGAACTACTAGTTCTTTCCGCTGCTTCCTGCACCACAAGGGTACAGGGGGGAGCCAAGACTCACTTGCTGAGCGTAGCTGAGACCACCAAGGTGACCAGAGGAACCATAGGGTTCCCCTTTCTCAGCATTAAGCGGGAGGGTTAGACTGACTGGGGGAGGAGAGGCACCACCTCAGACCCCAGGGCTGAAATACGGCGGCCGCCTCCACTCCCTCCTGGGTCCTGTCTTCCCCACAGCAGTCCACCCACCTATCTTCACGCCCTGCGGCAATCTGGCCCCGGAAGACCGCGCCCCAGCCTCACCGATCACTCGGTTACTCAGATACGGCTCACCTCCGCCCTGCCGCCGACCCAGCCCCGCCATAGGCCCGATTTCCTGCAAGGAAGGGACGGAGTGCTGGGGCCCCCAGGAAGGGACAGCGTGAGGGGACGAGGAGGCAAGAGGGGAAGAAAGCGCGGGACCTGCGGGGCTACCGAGGGAGCCCATCCACCGGGTCCAAGGGCCTGCGGGGCTGCGCTGCACAAGAAGGGGCCAGGGCTGGAGAGGAAGGACCCAGGGAGACCAGGACTCAGGGGAGCACGGCCCAGGGGAGTCAGGTCGGCAGGGAGTTGAAGGCTGACCTGAGGGAACCGGGGGTCGGAGACAGCGGAGGCCCGCCCGAAGGGGCCCGAGAAGGTGGGAAGGCCGCGCGCAGGCCCGGACGCCGCGTCAGGGAAGGATATTGCCGCAGGAGCCCGTCCACCTCGCTCGGGTCCGGGCCTGGCTCCGCCGCCGCCGCCGCCGCCTCCTCCTGCTCGTCCACAAATTTGTTCTCATCAAATTCGTCAATGTCCACCCGGCGGAAGCGCGAGGACAGCGTGTTCCGGGCCATGGCGGGAGCTCGGCGCCCGCTCAGCCGGCTCCACTCGCGGCCCGACCTCAGCTCTGCTCCACTCGCACCGGCTCCGGCTCGGGGGCGGGAAGCGGCCACCGGGCTGCTCCCAGCACCTCCTCCACCGCCTCCGCGCGCAGCCGCCGCCGCCCGCCCACTTCCGGCACACGCCGGATCCGGAAGCGTCATCGGGGCGGGGCGGAACGTGGCCCCTGGAGTGCGGTATGGGGTCTCCGTGGCCTTTCTGACCTCAGTATCCCTTCCGCGGAGCCTCTGTCTTACCACTGAGGAGCGGCCGCCCGGTATCCTTGCAGGCCCCGCATCGTGTGTGCCGTAACCGCGATGGTTATCCGGCTTTCCCGCGCCTCTGAGGAGCCCCTGGCCTCAGCGGGGCCCGGCGCGGGCTCCCGGGGTGATGCCTGCCTGGACAGGGGAAGGCCGGGCCCCCGGGAGAAGGCTCGCGGCTCTACTTCTCGAGTGCCGGCAAGCTTCTTGGAGAAGAAACCTTCGAGCTGATGACTGAGGGAGGAGTAGGAGGTCCTGTGCCCGGAGAGTGACGCGGGAGGGGTCTGTGTCTCGGAATCTTGAACGCCGCCACACTTAGCACGAGGAAGCCGCCTGTACACAGAGGTGACCCTGTTAAAGGAGTGGGAGGCTTTAAAGACGTTTAGTGCGATCAGAGGGCTGACAAGGCGTTGAAGACGTTGTGACTCGAGGGATTCTGCGACCCCACGTGTGTAGCAGTCACCTTGACCAGGCAGTTGGGGCCCCAGGAGAGGGAGATGGCCCTGTGGCCACTGTCCTGTCAGGAGAGGCCTGACTTGAGAGGCACATCTTGATAGAAACCAAATTCTCAGAATCTGAGATGGGGGAAAGCGGGTTAGGGAAGTCAAGGACGACTCTGAGGTGTCAGATTTGGGGCCTGGGCTGTTACCTCAGAGGTTCTGTCAATTGATCTTAGCCTTAGGGTAAGTAAAATGGGTCTTTTTATATGATACTGTGAAAACTATTTTCATCTAATAGTACTCTTTTTAATAAAAGTCAGTAGTTGGAATGTGATTCATTTTTACTGCTTCGAATACTTCTCATTGAACTGTGTCTAAAGATCAAAAAACTATTGCCAGACTATGATGCAACCTAATCTTCCGTGGTAACCAGGATACAGACTCCCATAGTGGGAAACTGGCGCTAAAGAAAAGTCTCCGCCTGTACTCCCAGCACTGCGGGAGCCGAGGCGGGCAGATCACCTGAGGTCAGAAGTTTAAGACCAGCCTGACCAAAATGCTGAAACCCCGTCTCTACTAAAAATACAAAATTAGCCGGGTGTGGTGGCGCAGGCCTGTAATCCCAGCTACTCGAGAGGCTGAGGCAGGAGAATCGCTTGAAACCGGGAGGTGGAGTTTGCAGTGAGCCGAGATCGCGCCATTGCACTGCAGCCTGAGCTACAAGAGCAAAACTCCGTCTCAAAAAAAAAAAAAAAAAAAAAGAGTCTCAGGGGTCCTGGAAACACGAAAAGCCCACCTGCAATACAGTTCCATATCTGGGAAAAAGTCTTTGTGATTCAGGCCTGCGCGAGACAGCAGAAATTCATATCCCCAGAACATCCAGGTCAAAAGGAACTTGAACCCAGAAGTGCCCATTTTACCAGTAAAGAAACAGCCCGCAAAGAAACTGGTAAATGGAATAATGTCCCTGCTCATGGTCATGGACTTTCATTCTAGCCAGGGAGACAGCATTTAAAAATTCGTATTATACTATGTCAGGGCTGACAGTGTTAAGAGGGGAAAAAAATCATGCGGTGCCTGAGTGTGCCTTAGATAAAGTAATCAAAGGAGGTGTTCTGGCCGGGTGCAGTGGCTCACACCTGTAATCCCAGCACTTTGGGAGGCCGAGGTGGATGGATCACTTGAAATCAGAAGTTCAAGACCAGCCCGGCCAACATGGCGAAACCCCATCGCTACTGAAAATACAAAAATTAACCGGGCAAGATGGTGTGCACCTGTAGTCCCAGTTAGTCAGGAGGCTGAAGCAGGAGAATCTCCTAAACCCAGGAGGCAGAGGTTGTAGTGATTGGAGATCGCACCACTGCACTCCAGCCTGGGCGACGGAACAGGACTCTGTCTCAAAAAAGAAAAAAAAAAAAGACCGGGCGCAGTGGCTCACGCCTGTAATCCCAGCACTTTGGGAGGCCGAGGCTGGCAGATCACCTGAGGTCGGGAGTTCGAGACAGCCTGGCCAACATGGTGAAACCCTGTCTCTATAAAAACACAAAAATTAGCTGGGCATGATGGCGCGCACCTGTAATCCCAGCTACTTGGGAAGTTGAGTGGGAGAATCACTTGAACCCAGGAGGCGGAGGTTGCAGTGAGCCGAGATCATGCCATTGCACTCCAGCCTGGGCGACGAAACGAGACTCTGTCTCAAAAAAAAAAAAAAAAAAGGTGTCCCTGAGGAGGAGGAGGTGACACTGAACAGAGACTGGAAGGAAATGAAGGCGGCAACTAAGCGAAGGCTCAGAGGTTGGGGTGGGCTGGGTATATTTGAGTAACAGCCAGGAACAGAAGACAGATGAGATGGGGGTTGGGAGGAGAGCAGGGCTCTGTAGGCCAAGGAAAGGACTCAGTCTTAATTCAAATGGGACAGCTCTGGAAATTCTGAGCAGAACAGTGATATGATCAGAGGTCTGAATTGTTTGAAAAGGATCTTCTAAGCAACTGTATTGAGAACACATCTGGGATCGAGAACCAAAGTAGAGAGGTGATTTAGATGGTGACAGCAACCGTCCAGGGGATAGTGGTAGCCCAAGCCAGGCAGGGGCCAATGAGGATGGTGGGAACAAGTTGGGTAAATTTTTTTTTATTTTTTTGAGACGGAGTTTCGCTCTTATTGCCCAGGCTGGAATGCAATGGGGCTATCTCAGCTCACCGCAACCTCAGCCTCCCGGGTTCAAGCGATTCTCCTGCCTCAGCCTCCCGAGTAGCTGGGATTACAGGCATGCACCACCATGCCCAGCTAATTTTGTATTTTTAGTAGAAATGGGGTTTCTCCATGTTGGTTGGACTGGTATGGAACTCCTGACCTCAGGTGATCCACCCACCTCTACCTCCCGAAGTGCTGGGATTACATTGAGCCACTGCACCCAGACAACTTTTTTTTTGAGATGGAGTCTCACTCTATTGCTCATGCTGGAGTGCAGTGGCATGGTCTCGTCTCACTACACCCTCTACCTCCCAGGTTCAGGTGATTCTCCTGCCTCAGCCTCTGGAGTAGCTGGGATTACCGGCGCCTGCCACCACACCTGGCTAACTTGTATTTTTAGTAGAGACAGGGTTTCACCATGTAGGCCAAGCTGGTCTCAAACTCCTGACCTCAGGTGATCCACCTGCCTCAGCCTCCCAAAGTGCTGGGATTACAAGCATGAGCCACCGTGCCCGGCCCCAATTTTGTATTTTTTGAGATGGAGTTTTGCTCTTTTGCCCAGGCTTGAGTGAAGTGGTGCGATCTTGCCTCACTGCAACTTCTGCCCCCCAGGTTCAAATGATTGTCCTGCCTCAGCCGCCCGAGTAGCTGTGATTATAAGCACCCACCCCGTGCCCAGGTAATTTTTTTTTTTTTTTTTTTTTTGTATTTTTAGGAGAGACGAGGTTTCACCATGTTGGCCAGGCTGGTCTCGAACTCCTGACTTCAGGTGATCCACCCACCTCGGCCTCCCAAAGTGCTAGGATTACAGATGTGAGCCACCTCACCAGGTCTCAAGTTGGGTGAATTGTGAAGGTACAGTAGATGGGATTTGCTGGTTGACTAGATGTGGCATGTAAGAGGAAGAGTCACAAATGACTTCAGTTTTGAAAAAGATGTGCAGAGTCATTAACTCTTTTCTTTCTTTTTTTTTTTTTTTTTGAGACGGAGTCTTGCTCTGTTGCCCAGGCT
>NC_045447.1:13720019-13745365 GCF_002776525.5 Piliocolobus tephrosceles
TTTTTTTTTTTTTTTTTTTTTTTTGTATTTTTAGTAGAGACGGGGTTTCACCGTGGTCTCGATCTCCTGACCTTGTGATCCGCCCGCCTCGGCCTCCCAAAGTGCTGGGATAACAGGCTTGAGCCACCGCGCCCGGCCCAGAGTCATTAACTCTAGTATAAGCATTTGAAAAACAGGAAAGCCACAATGCACCATTTGACTTTTTGTTTTTTTTTTTTTTTTTTGAGACAATTTCCCTCTTGTCACCCAGGCTGGAGTACAATGGCACGATCTCGGCTCACTGCAACCTCTGCCTCCCGGGTTCAAGTGATTCTCTTGCCTCAGCCTCCAGAGTAGCTGGGATTACAGGCGCGCACCGCCATGCCTGGCTGATTTTTGTATTTTTAGTAGAGAGAGGGTTTCACCGCGTTGGCCAGGCTGGTCTCAAATTCCTGACCTCAGGTGATCCGCCTGCCTCAGCCTCCCAAAGTGCTGGGCCACCGTGCCCGGCCTAGATTTGCATTTAAGACTAAGCCATGCCAGCCAGGTGGAGTGACTCACACCTGTAATCCCAACACTTTGGGAGGCCGAGTCGGGCAGATCACAAGGTTAAGAGTTCGAGACCAGCCTGGCCAACATGGTAGCCAGGTGAAACATAGTAAAACCCTGTCTCTACCAAAAAACAAAAATTAGCTGGGCGTCGTGGCGCATGCCTGTAATCCCAGTTACTCGGGAGGCTGAGGCAGGAGAATCACTTCAACCTGGGAGACAGAGGTTGCAGTGAGCCGAGATCATGCTCCTGCACTCCAACCTGGGCGACAGAGCAAGACTCCATTTTGGTGGGGGAAAAAAATACAAAGATTAGCCAGGCATGGTTGCACACACCTGTGTAATCCCAGCTACTCAGGAGGCTGAGGCACAGGAATCGCTTGAACCTGGGAGACAGAGGTTACAGCGAGCTGAAATCGGGCCACTGCACTCTAGCCTGGTTGGAGTGAAACCCATCTCAAAAAAAAAAGAAAAAGACTAAGCCATGCCAGGATTGCCCTCTCCTCTCTTTTTTTCCCCGTATCCCTCCACCTCCTGGAAGCCTGCCTCACTTTGGTGTGGGTTATGGTTCATTAACTCATCCAACAAGCATTCATGTGCTGGGCCTGAAGACTAGAAAAAATAATTCAGGTGTCCGCCAAGGTTCTGTCCCCAGAGAACTTCTAGGTTGGCTATGGAAACAGACCCATAAATGCATCATTTTATTTCAGCCTGTTTGGGGCTAAGGAGAGGATTGCACAGAGGAGTTTGCTACTCATAGGAGATGGGAGAAGTCTCCTTGTGGGTGGTTACACCTGGTAGTAACAAGAGGACAATGTGGCTTCAACCATAGCTCTAAGAGGTGGCGTGTCTTTATTAAGGGCAAGGGAGTGGCATTGGAGTACTGATTAATGCCTACTGGTTGGCAGACATTAATCAGAAAACCTAAACATGCCCTGCTTTGTGAATCCCCGTTTCACTTTCTGGGCTCTACTGAAGTGTTCCTTCCTCTGGGAACATGAACACTGATATTTTGAGCCATTGTTATGCATCAGATTTGGGGTTAATAGGTTTACAGGTATCTCCTCTAATTCTCATAAATGCCTCATTTCACATGTCAGCAAACTGAGACTCAAGAGAGGGGAAGAGATTTCCCAAGAGTCTCAACTACTACCTTGGCAGCAGAGCAAGAATTTGAAACCTGGTCAGGTTCACTTTAAGAAAGGCTGTACTAGACGGGTCCAGTGGCTCATGCCTGTAATTCCAGTATTTTGGGAGGCCGAGGCAGGTGGATCACTTGAGGTCAGGAGTCCAAGACCAGTCTGGCTAAACCTTGTCTCTACTAAAAATACAAAAATTTAACTGGGCGTAGTGGCACACACCTGTAGTCCCAGTTACTGGGGAGGCTAAGGCAGGAGAATCTCTTGAACCCGGGAGGCGGAGGTTGCAGTGAGCTGAGATGGTGCCACTACACTCCAGCCTCGGCGACAGAGCCAGACTCCATCTCAAAAAATATATAAAAAATAAAATAAAAATAAAAAAGGCTGTATGGCCAGGCGAGGTGGCTCACGCCTGTAATCCTAGGCACTCTGGGAGGCCAAGGCGGGCGGACTGCTTGAGCCCAGGAGACCAAATTAGCCAGGCCTGGCGGCTTGTGCCTGCAGTTTCAGCTACTCAGGAGACTGAGGTGGGAGGACTGCTTGAACCCGGTAAGCGGAGGTTTTGGTGAGCGACGATCGCGCCACTGCCCTCCAGCCAGGGTGACAGAGCGAGACCCTGTCTCAAAACAAAACAAAACAAAAGGCTGGGGGCCAGGCGTGGCGGCTCACACCTGTAATCCCAGCACTCTGGGAGGCCGAGGCGGGCGGATCACCTGAGCTCAAGAGTTCAAGATCAGCCTGGGCAACATAGCGAAAACCCGTCTCTACCAACAATACAAAACATTAGCCAGGCGTGGTGGTGCATGCCTGTAATCCCAGCTACTCAGCTACTCGGGAGGCTGGGGCAGGAGAATCGCTGGAACCCGGGAGGCGGAGGTTGCAGTCAGTCGAGATCGCGACACTGCACTCCAGCCTGGCAGCCTGGGCGACAGAGCAAGGCTGTCTCAAAAAAATAAATAAATAAAATAATTGAATAAATAAAAATAAAAGATGTAAATGCTCTTTGCAGCTGCACATACTGCCTCCCCAGAACCTTTATGGAGTTGGATTATAACTGCCTGAGCCCGCCCCTCCCGCCCACCTCGCACTTTAAATTCCTCCACGACATGAGCTCATCATTTTTGAAAACTCTGGCTCCTCCTCCCCTCAGCACCCCCAGACTACTGGCGCCCAGCTCAGAGTTGCCCAGATTGGGAGATCTGCAAGGTTTCCCGAATGAATGAATGAACGAATGACTGAATGGACGAATTCGAGTCCTCCGTGTGCCATCTCTGGTAAGCTGCCGCCCATGTTGGACCTCGGTTTCCCCAACTGCGCGCCTAGAGCGTGACGCCGACCTCGCTATCAGGTGGTGCTGTGAAACAATGCGAGCACCACGGGGCGGGGCTCCAGCCCTTCCGGGCGGGGCTGGCCGTACCACACAGCTCCTCGGGGAGATGGGGCGGAGCCGGGGCTCCCCCGCTGTGGCGCCATTGGCCGCGCCCGCCGCCACCCGGCAGTAGTTGTGGAGGTCAGCCCCGCCTACTTCCTCTTTCCCTCGGAGCGGCGGCGGCGGCGGCATCGGCGGCCTGTGCAGCAATGGTGAGAGCGGCGGAATCGGGCGCCATCCGATCACTGTGAGGCGCGGGGGTTGGGGCAGGCGGTGCGGGCTGAGTCCCCGGATTCTGTCTGCCAGCCGGGCCTGTGGGGCGCCGCGCAGAACGGTCTCGCGCCACCACAGCCCGCCTCTTCGCTTCTCTGCCGGGAGAGGCGCGCGGCCGGGGCCTGGGTTACTCTGCCCGAGCACAGCCGTTGAGGGAGACTGTCGTGAGCCCTGGGTGGGGCTCCGGCGCACTCGTAGTCGATGGCGAATCGCTGCCTTTGGGGGCTGGCCACGTAGGTGAAGGGGATATGGCCCCGCGGCCTGGCTGAGCCACACGCTCTCTTACGCGCAGGCCAAGATCAAGGCTCGAGATCTTCGCGGGAAGAAGAAGGAGGAGCTGCTGAAACAGCTGGATGACCTGAAGGTGGAACTGTCCCAGCTGCGCGTCGCCAAAGTGACAGGCGGTGCGGCCTCCAAGCTCTCTAAGATGTAAGTGAGGCGGCCGGATCACAGCCCTCGTGGGTGGGGAGCGCGTGTGCATCGGGATCGTGGGAGGATTTCAAAGTTGGCTTAAGGAGCTGACCGCTTAGATGCTCACTCCGTGCATCCTGGGGCGCATGGGAGACTCGTTGTGTGCTTAGCCTCTTACCTGCCTTGACCTTGGCGGTCCTTGTGCCTGGAGTGCATCCCCGGAGACCCATCTTAATGCTGCCTTCAAAGCTACCCGGAACCTTTCCTTCCACTTCCCACCAACACTTGAGTTTTTAATTCACCTTTCCCCTTGGTAGGTGGGTGGCTTGCACCCTGGAGTGGCAGCGTAAGTTATTTTACGTGGCTAAGAGTGCGGGAGACTTGTGAAAGGAACGTGGGTTTGGAGTTCATCAACCTGGGTACAAAGTCCACTTCTCAAAAAAAATCAGATGGGTGTGGCGCAGGCCTGTAGTCCCAGCTACTCTGGAGGCTGAGGCAGGAGGGTCACTTGAGCCCAGGAGTTGGGAGGCTATGATGGGGCCACTGCTCTTCAGCCTGGTTGACAGGTGAGACCCTGTCTCCAAAAAAAGAAAAAGGTGGTTGTCCTCTTTGCCCCCAAACAACCTTAGCAGGGGCAAGGGCGGGAGGATTGGATAAGCACGGTTGCACACTGAATCCTCAAGAACCGTGTTGACCAGCCATCTATCTACTAGGTGACTCCCTCATCCTGCCATGACTACAAATAACTTCTGCCCAGCTTGTCGCTTGCTTCAGCCTCCTGGCTTGTAGTGACTCCAGTTTGCAAATGTCTCATTTCTTCTGCGATATCCTAAACTAGCCTGATTGCCTGGTTTGTGGCATGATTCCCTCCCATCAGCTCATTGAAACTGGCATTGGTTGGGTCTTAGCCCTCAGGATAAATTCGTGTTCTGGGATTGAAGGTCTTTTCCTGATCTGCCTCATTTATCCAGCCTGCACTTCCTCAAAGCCTGTACTGTCTCAGCTGACACTTTACAGCTCAACAGCACTGGATTCCCTGCCCCATTCCTGGAATGCCCATGCCCCTCTCTTCCCCCCTCAGACCTCACTCCCAGGACACCTTCCTCCTGAGTGAATAAGGATGGGCTGATAGAGGAGGCTGCAGCTATCCCTGCCCTATGTATGGGTCCTGAGCCTTGGGAAATGCTGTGTCTCTTCCCCATCTTCACTGACGTCTGTTTTGTAGACGAGTCGTCCGCAAATCCATCGCCCGTGTTCTCACAGTCATTAACCAGACTCAGAAAGAAAACCTCAGGAAATTCTACAAGGTGAGTCTGCTGGGGCATAGGGAGGGTTGGCTTCAGGAAACTAAGTGCTAGCCGTCCCTGGCCAGGGGGCATGGTAAAGAGGTTTTGCTTGGTGCCTGGGGCTGAGAGTGGTTAGCCTTCCCAATTTGTTGCCAGGCTGTCCCTTCTACCAGTGTCTTGCACTGGCATGTGGCTCTGCAGACCACTTCCTCAGGCTGCACATGTCAGTAATTCATTGGGGCTTGGGGTATCCTGGCTGGAGACTCTGGTTTTGAATCCAGCCTTCTCAGTTGAGTGGCTTGGGCAGTGATGGGACTGGCTGTTGAAGGTTTTCACTGCCTCTTATTAGTACTGGGTGTGAGTCAGTCCCTGCCAGGCACCTGCCGTGCTCGTTTTTCAGATGAGGGCCCTGAGGCCTAGACACCCACAACCAATGGCATGATGGGCCCCTGTTCGAAACCTTGCCTTGTGGGGGAGGGTCGGCTTGAGTGTTCCTGGGAGGTGTGCACAGGTGTCTGGCCCCCCTCTTAGTCTTGAATTTTGATGACCATTTTCTGGTCTTGTCCTTAACATTCGTCTTACTAGGGTTCAAGCAGAGAAACAAAACTAGTGGGAGACGGTGTGTACACACACATCCAACGTATTCTGAAGAATGGGTTTAGGTGATTGTAGAGTCTGGCTGGGACTCAGGGCCCAGGTTGAAGCTGCTGGTCCCAGAGGGGGCTTGGAGGGAGCCTCAGCCCTGCACTTAAGGCTTTCAGCTGATTGGATCGAGCCTTCTGGGATTAGCCAGGATAATCTCCCCCAAAGTTACCTGATGAGGGTCTTTAATTTTTTTTTTTTGTTTTTTGTTTTTTGAGAGAGTCTCACTCTGTTGCCCAGGCTGGAGTGCAGTGGTACAATCTCGGCTCACTGCAAGCTCTGCCTCCTGGGTTCATGCCATTCTCCTGCCTCAGCCTCCCGAGTAGCTGGGACTACGGGTGCCGGCCACCATGCCCGGCTAATTTTTGTATTTTTAGTAGACACGGGGTTTCACCTTGTTAGCCAGGATGGTCTCCATCTCCTGACCTTGTGATCCACCTGCCTCAGCCTCCCAAAGTGCTGGGATTACAGGTGTGAGCCACCACGCCCGAGGGTCTTTAATGTGCAAAATGGTTCCACATCACTACCCAAGTTAGTGTTTGAATAACTTGAAGGTTTGACACATGGAAACAGCAGCCATGGCTGATGAAGTGCCATAGGCCTGTAACCCCAGCTCCTGGGAAGCCGAGGCAGGAGATGGCTTGAGCCCAGGAGTTAAAGTGCAGTCTGGGCAACATAGTGAGGCCTCATCTCAAAAAAATGAAAAGAGCCATAGTGTAGCCATGTTAGCTGTTCAGGGGACACTAGCATGTGTGTGGCAAAAGTAAATCTTTAATGTCAGCAGCTCCGTGTGGCTAGTGGTTGTTCTGTGGACAGCAGAACTCTAGGGGGTTAACCAATGTGAAAAGGACGAATGCCTAGCCAGTGCCAGCAGGAATGAGGCATGTGGGAGGACAAAGACTTTGCTGCCTCCAAGTACCCTCCAGGGCTGGCCCTCATTGTCCAGGGATCTTTCTGCAGTCCTCTGCCCACCTGCAGGGGCCTGGGGCCCTGTGACCTCAGAATCCAGCTTAGCTAGGGTCTGTCCTGCACCTGACTTGTTCAGGTCAGGGAGAGCCTGCACGCCCTTTCCCCTGGCCCCCGCCGTGCTTGCCTTTGAGGCTATTGCCCATCTTTAAGAGACGCCTTCCTTCATGCCTCCTCCCCCACACCATGGGCCATTTACCTGTTCAGTCTTCCTCACTAGGCTGGGACCCCTGAGCCGGGACTGGGTCAGATTCTTTGCCAAGCCAGTTCGCAGCACAGGGCCCAGTCCTGACGGGGGCGCAGGGGACCTCTGCCCCCTTCAGGAGGGACCAGTGAGAGCCGTCATGGTCTAGAACCCCCTGCTGGAGAGCAAGTGGGGCAGGAGTGGGAGCCGAGGATGGAAAGACAGATGATGGCTCTGTGACAGCTGTGGGCAGGGGCCCCAAAGCAGGAAGAGGGTGAGGCAAGTGGCCTTGGCCAGCCAGGCCTCTGAGGCTGGACATTCATGTGGGCAGCACCTGGTGGGCCCCGCATACCGATGGATGGAATACTGCCTCAGCCCCCAGCATACTTGCTAACCAGAGCCGAGGGAGTGGTAACCACACCCGGGGCTTGGCTGCGCACCCTGTACTAGATTGTCATGTGACTGACTGCCCTCCTGACTGGGAATCGGGCAGTGGAAGGAGCACTGAGTTGAGAGTCAACTTGCCCGAGGTGCAAGCCCCAGCTCTTCCACAGCTTTGCCAAGACTTGGGCACTCAGCCCAGATCAGCAGACTTACATGAAATGAGGATGGCCCCACCAGGCTTAAATTTGGGGATATTAAATTGAGCTAGTGAAGTACGTGGCCTGCTGCCAGTCCTTTGATGGCAGCGTCCTCCTGAGTGGCTCTGGATGGCCCTCCCGAGCCCCGTTAGCTGCTGCAGTAGCTCCTCAGACCCGGGTTCTTGGATTCACCCTGCCGTCTGTCTCCCAGGGCAAGAAGTACAAGCCCCTGGACCTGCGGCCTAAGAAGACACGCGCCATGCGCCGCCGGCTCAACAAGCACGAGGAGAACCTGAAGACCAAGAAGCAGCAGCGGAAGGAGCGGCTGTACCCACTGCGGAAGTACGCCGTCAAGGCCTGAGTGGCGCGTTGTCAATAAAGCACAGCTAGCTGAGACTGCTTTGTTTCCTGGCACTTTCACTGATTGGGTTGAGGCGGGTGGGTCTGGTTCTGGGGACCAGGTGTCTGATGGGTTCCAGCAAGCATCCCGCCCGCTGCCGTTGTCTGCTGTGGTTGGGGCTGGGAGAGTCCTGGCCATGGGGATCTGTTGGATGCCGGCACAGTCACTTTGGGCCTGTGGTGGGAAGCGGCGTGCCACTGAGGGGAGCGGGTGCGGTCGGTGCTGTCCCAGGTGGTGTTAGGTTTGAGGATCCCTGGGTGATTTGGTCGTGCGGGAGGTTTGAGGGTCCCTGGGTGATTTGGTCGTGCGGGATGTTCGACGTCGGGTCTGATCGGCAGCTCCAGACACTAAGATTTTCCCATCTGGGGTGAAGGCACAGGTGTGGGCCACGTCCAGGACTCCCTGCCAAGAGTAGAGGGTGGGACTCGAGGCAAGTCCTGCCTTGGGAGAAGCTGTCCATGGCTCCCTCAGTGCCACAGCGCCGCGCCTTACCTTCAGGGTCTCAAGGCACTTTCCTGTGTTGCAGTCCCAGACTTTGACCTGGAAAAGGAGGGGGCATGGCAGGAAGCCTCGCCAGGCCACTGTGGCATCTGAAGCCACCTCCAGGAAAGTCCCAGACAACATTTTTTTGAGATGGAGTCTTCGCCTGAACACTTGACCTCAGGTGATCCACCTACCTCTACCTCCCAAAGTGCTGGGATTACAGGTGTGAGCCACCGCCCCTGGCCCAAAGAACATCTGAGCCTCTTGGTGTAGGTTTTGTTTGTGGGCTGTATTTGAAATTTCAGAGCAGGCGTTCCCTTCTGCCTGATGCCATTTGGGTCATGGAAATGTCAATGCAGTTGCCAGTGGGCCAGCCCTGACCTGGTGCTGGCCGTTAGGTGGAGAGGCTGGCACTTGGGTCCTGCCCTTGCCCCCTCCTAGCTAGGGCAAGTGGGGATGTGGGCCTTCTGGAGTGAGTGCTGAGGGCTCCTGGTGGAGGGAGGTGGGTAGGTAGGAGCGGGACAGGCCTGGGGTGGTTACCATGCGGGAATAGCCGGCGCTGGCCAGCCACAGCTCGTCGGGAGAGAAGGCTATGCTCCTCACCCAGGTGACGTGGCCCTTCAGTTGGATAAGCAGGCTGCTGGTTGTGGGCTTCCAGATGTGGATGGTCTTGTCCCAGGAACCGGAGGCCTGGACGGCAGACAGCTCTGACCCCTGGGGTTTGGGGCCTGGGAGCCTTAAGGGCCTGGCTGCCAGCAGGGGACCAGCCTGGAACCCAGGACACCCACTCACCAGGAGGCCGGATGCTGAGTAGCACAGGCAGCTGATGTTGCCACTGTGTCCCTCTAGCGCCTGGTGGGAGACTGCTGGGGTCCCCGTCCGCAGGTCCCAGATGCGTATGGTGGAGTCCCAGGAGCCGGTGGCCTGCAGGCAGCTTCTGTATCTGGCCCCGCCAGCTCCCCACCCACTCCACATTTAGGTGGGTCCCAGAGTCCATCCCCTTCCCACCGCTCAGCTCCAAGTGGGTATGGGGCCACCGAGGTGGCCCAGGGCAGAGGGTAGGCTCACCAGGCAGTTCGCCGTGGGTGAGAAGTCGCTGCTCTGGACGGAGTCGCGGTGCCCAACTAAGAGGCGCAGCATCTGGCCAGACTAGAGAGAGCCCTGAGCTTCAGGAGGCAGCAGAGGGCAGCTGGCTACCTGGGCCTTAACAGTCCAGGCAAGGGTACCTCGTGCAAAAAGCCTGAGGGCTGCTGTGTGCAGGGAGGCCTGGAGAGGCGGCTGTGGCCAGGTGGGGGCAGCCTTGGTTGCCCGCTGTGGGCATGGGCCCTGCGGAACCAGTGGAGGGTTTGAGCCGGGAGGGCAGGACTGGTGACATCCTCTCTGGAACTGGTCCTTGAGTCCCAGGTTGGTGGCCCCAGGCCGTCGACGTACCTGCACTTCCCAGAGCATCACCCGCTTGTCCCAGCCACCTGATGCCAGCTGCTTCGAGTCAGGGCTGAAGCTGACCGTCTCCACACTCCGTTGGTGACCTGCAGGCACCAGCCCGGGGTCGGGGAAGGAGGAAAGGTGACATGGACATAGCACCGTCTGAAAGGGAACGCAGGCCTGGCTGCTTGGCTCCCAGCTCACTCACCCTTCAGGACCCGGAGACACTTGGCTCTTGCCACATCCCACAGGCGGACAGTGCAGTCACAGGAGGCGCTGGCGAAGAGGTGGCCATCAGGGGAGAAGCGGCAGAACTTCACGGGGCCTGGGCGGGTGGCCACAGTCAGGGGACAGAGCACTGCCCGCCACCTTCTGCCCATGCAGTCCAATCCTTGCTAATTTTTCCAGCCTCGTTGCCAGCCTCCCCTCACCCAAACTCCAGCCTCCCGGAAATGCCTGGATTTCCATGGCTTGGCCTGGGCTGGGCTGTCAGCCTTGGAACACCCAACCTCAGTGTGCTCATCTGAAAAATCAATACCCAAGTCAAAGTAGGGACCTCCCAGAAACTTGCCCTAACAACCGCTGCCTAGGTTAATTGCCTCCTTTGAGCTCCCAGCCCCTGATCTTCCCTCCTTGCAGCATTAACCAGACTGCCTATAATCGCCTGATTTTTTTTTTCTTGTCTCCTGAATAGTAATTAAAATAGTTACATCTATTGAGTCCTCACTGGGTGCTAGATACTTTGCTTCCATCGTGCCAGTGGAAACGGCTCAGCGAGGTGACAGGACTTGACCAAGATCAAAGTCAAAACAGTGGTAGGTACTACATGGCTGAAACTTGAGTACATCATGCTAAGTGAAATAAGCCAGTCACAAAAAGACAAATACTGTGTGACTCCACTTAGAGGCACCCAGAGAGGTCAGATTCATCGAGACAAAAAGAAAAACTGTGGTTGTCAGGGGCTAGGAGGAGGGAGATTGGGAACTTGTTCAGTGGGGACAGAGGTTCAGTTTCGCAAGAGGAAAAGAGTTCTGGAGATTAGTGTCACGACAATGTGAAGGTACTGGATTCTCTGAACTGTACACTTAAAAATGTATACAAGGCGGGCACGGTGATTCACGCCTTTAATCCCAACATTCGGGGGACTGAATGGGGGTGGGGGGGTGGATCACAAGGTCAGGAGTTCAAGACCAGCCTGGCCAAGATGGTGAAACACTGTCTCTACTAAAAACACAAAACAAATTCACCAGGTGTGGTGGCAGATGCCTGTAATCCCAGCTACTCGGGAGGCTGAGGCAGAGAATTGCTTGAACCCAGAAGGCAGGGGTTACAAGGTTGCCCAGCCTGGGTAACAGAGCGAGATTCCGTCACACACACAAAAATATACAACGGTAAGTATTATGTGTGTTACATCACAGTTTGTGTGTGTGTGTGTGTGTGTTTAAAGAAGGATCTGAGTCCAGGCCTGTTAGAGTCTAAGCCGCAGTGCCCAGGTATCACATCCCATCTCCTGTCCTGCCTAGCCCTGCCTTGCACCCGTGCCCAGCTCATTGGAGGTCACTGCGGTCAGCTCTGCAGAATGCCAGAGCCTTGTGCCTCAGGTCTTCTGAGCTAGGTGGGGGAGCCCCACCTGTGTGGCCACCCAGCCTCCACAGCAGCTGCCCACTCTGGGTCTCCCAGCCATACACGCAGCCATCCTCTGAGCCTGTGAGCAGCATCTGGCCATCAGGGGAGAAGGCAGAGGAATTGACCTAGAAACAGAGCACAAAAGCGGTCCCATTCTGGGGAAGAAACCCCTGTCCACTCATCTCTGGCCCCTAAACACTGCCCCTAAGAGCCTGGGGTTGGAGCTTGACTTCAAGCCTCACTCCACCACCAGAGCCCAGAACCCGGACCCACTGGGCTCCCTGGAGCCCAGTAAAACCAGAGCCTGCAGCTGGAGGCAGGAGCCTTCTCTGGAACCTTAGCCTGGAACCCCAGAGCCAAGATCTCATTCCAAAGCCGCAGCTGACAACGGAGAGCCCAGAATCTACTCTAAGCCCTGAGTTCACTTTAGAGCCAGGGCCCCAGAAAACACCAGAATCAGCAGGGAGCTTTGTGCCCCCCTCCAGGCAGAGCCCAGAGCCCCGGGCTCTTTTTAGAGGCAGAGTTTAGAACCTAGAGCTGCTCTGGAGCTGGGACCCAGCACTGGAGCCGAGCGCCTACTTTGAGCCTTCTTGGGTTAGCAAAGTCTACTCTAGACTCAATATCTTAAGCTAATGCCCAGAGAACATTCTGGAACCCCCACTACACAGACCCAGGAACCACTCTGCACCCAAAGCCGGGAGTCTGGGCAGAGCCCGCTGGGCCTTACCTCCCCGCCGTGACGGCCGAAGAATTTCACTCTCCGCACGGTCAGGGCGGCCGGGACCCCGCTGTTCATGGGCGCCCGGCCCCGCCCCGACCTGGCGGGCTCCCACCTGGGCTGCCGTGGGACCCCAGGACTGAGCGGAGGAAAGGAGAAACTGTGTACAAGCCGTCTCCATGGTAATCGGGGCGGGGCGTACAGCCACGGTGGGGTCCCTGCAAAGCCACGAGGACTGACAGGCAGGGCCAGACCTCTCGCAGCTCGGAGGAGGTGGAGCCGCAGCAGGCGGGACCCCGGTGGGCTCGGAGAAGGGACTTCCGGCGCCAGCCGCTGCGCTTCCACCCGAGGGCAGCTCTCGCGCCGGGCAACACGGCATGCAGAGCGGCCGCTAGAGGGCGCGCCGGCCACACGCACCGCGCGGCCCAGACCCCGCGCCCTGCGGACTATGCACTGCAAAGGGTCCCTGCACCCCTTTGAGACAGGAGAGCAATGAGCCTGTCTCCCCATCTCATAACCGGGAGCATCAGCCCTGCCCCACAGGACTCCAGGGGTGAGCCAAGCACAGGGCCTGGCACATGGTAGATGCCCAAGAGGGCCCGCTCAGGAGCCACAACCCCTTCTGTCCAGGAGTGGCCAGTACTGAGGTTGAGGATGTCCCAGGAGAGCGCTGGGGACAGTAGCCAGCTCTGTCCTCCAGGGCGTGGGAGCCAGAGGTAGCGTGTGTAAAGTACATGGCATTAAAAGTGGGGTCACGTCGCTGCTAACATTCTTGGCAGCACAAAATGTGCCATCTGAGGATGGGGTGGAGGCTGGGGCGCAGGGAGGGGGGCAGGGGACCAGTGCCCGGGAGCTGCCAGGATCCTTACCGGATAGAGCAGTCTGAAGCTTGGAATGAGCAGGACTTGGTTTCATTGTGAATTTTACAGGTGAGGAAACTCACCCGGAGAGCTGGGAGGACTTGCTCAGAGATACTCAGCCAGTAGGAGTGGAACTGGGATTTCAGTCCGCGGCTGTCTGACTCTGGGGGTCTGTACTGGGACCACCTGCCGTGAACTCCAGGGGCCTCGCAGCAGATGTCAAGGTCCGCATCTCCTGGTACATCTGGGAAACTGAGGTCCGAACGGGGCAGGACTTGGCCCAGCCATCTAGCCAGTACCTCCATGGCAGAGCTGGGGCAGGACCCAGTCTCCCCACTCCCACAGCAGGACAGGGAGGGAACAGAGGACCCCCCCACCTGCCCTGCCCATGGATTCCAGGCTCCCTGGGGGCAGGGGTGGAGCAGCTGGGCTTTGGGAGCTTCAAACTCAAGGGTTCCCAGCTGTGACTCACACCCCTCCCCCCCCAAACCTCTTTGCCAGAAACTTCTCTCAGGAGATCTGCTGTGCTCCTGCTATTTTAAGCCCCAGACAGTCAGGCGGGCGAGGGAGCAACAATGGCAGCTTTGAGGCAGTCCCACTCCATCCCAGACCCCAGAGGACCTAGGTCACTGTGGAACCCTTCTGAGCTGGGCCTATAAGACTGTCCCCCCACACCCAGACATGGGCTCCCAGACACAGCTCCCCAGAACTGCTATTCCCTGGCCCTCTGGCCCTCCTGCTCAGGCACCCCCAACCCATGCCCCGGCCCTGGGTACATTGTCCAGCCACTTGGTTGCTCCTGTTCTATCCAGAGGGCCCAGAACCACCTTCCCCTAGCCCAGCCCTTCACTCCCAGAACTCTCAGGTTAGTCCTTGTCCACCAAGCCCAGTGTCTGCTTGGCCAAAGGGGTGGAGCTGGGGTTGAAACCCGTGGACTTGGCTCAGGCGTCTGCAGGTGGAACCACCAACATGAATGCTCAGGGTCCGGAGCATCATCTCTGTGGACGAAGTGGTGGAGAAGTTTCTGCCAATTTTTCCACCACTGACTATCTCTTCCTTCTCCTCGGGCAGCCTGCCACCTTCTCTCCTCTATCTGGCCAGGCTGTCCAAGGAGTGGGCTCTACCAAGATGTCCAGGATGGATGCTGTGCTGGGTTTTCTCACTGTCACTCCATCCCCTGAAGGGTACTGGAGGTCCTGGACCAGCCTTGCCTCTCCTCAGCTACTCATGTCAACCTTAAAACACCCCACAGGGCCAGGCATGGTGCTTCATGCCGGTAATCCTAGCTCTTTGGGAGACCAAGGCAGGCAGATCATTTGAGGCCAGGAGTTGAAGACCAGCCTGGGCAATACGGTGAAACCCCATCTCTACTGAAAACAAAACAACAGCAACAACAAACCTCACAAACATCTGCTCAGCAAAAACAAAACAAATTGAAAACAAGGCAAGCAAAAAAGAACCCTCTATTTCTTTGGGTAAGAAGAGCAAGCAAAACCCCCAAATCTCCAGAGTGGTCAACTCTCGGGAGAGGAAGGGAGGGACTAGAAAAGGCAGGACCCTTGGGGCCTTGAGGAGCGACGAGCAACATTCCAGCTCTAAGCTGGGCAGGGGCCCCAGGTGTCCATTGAATTGTTCTTAAAGAATCAGCTCCGCTTATCGGGCCCCTGCCTGCCTCTCCTTACTCTTCCTGGCTTCCTTGCCCTGCCCCATTTCTTATCCCCTACCCGTAGTCCTGCCCCCAGTCCCGAACAGTTTAGTGGGGAGCCAGCATTTCCTGACCGGTGCCCCAAGAAGCAGAGAATGTTGTTTTGTGGCAAAAGAGGAAGTAGGAGAGAGAGTGGGAGAGCCTAACTGCCCTGGTCTCTTCCAGGTTCCAGCTCCCAGCTCAATACCTGAGCTGTTCCTCCTGCCCTCTAGTTTTTTTGTTGTTGTTGTTTTGCTTTGTTTTTTCTAAGATGGAGTCTCTGTCTCCCGGAATGGTTGGAGTGCAGTGGTGCGATCTCGGCTCACTGCAACCTCCGCCTCCTGGGTTTAAGCAATTCTCCTGCCTCTTCTCAGCCTCCTGAGTAGCTGGGATTATAGGCACCTGCCACCATGCCCAGCTAACTTTTGTATTTTTAGTAGAGACGGGGTTTCACTATGTTGGCCAGGCTGGTCTTGAACTCCTGACCTCGTGATCCACCCACCTCGGCCTCCCAAAGTGCTGGGATTACAGGCATGAGCCACTGTGCCATGCCTGCCCTCCAGGTTTTAAAACATACCTGTTCCTGGCTGGATGCGGTGGCTCACCACTGTAATCCCAGCACTTTGGGAGGCCGAGGCAGGCAGATCATGAGGTCAGGAGTTCGAGACCAGCCTGGCCAACATGGTAAAACCCCATCTCTACTAAAAATACAAAATTTAGCTGGGCGTGGTGGCAAGTGCCTGTAATCCCAGCTACTCAGGAGGATGAGGCAGGAGAATCACTTGAACCCGGGAGGTTGTGGTGAGCCGAGATTGTGCCATTGCACTCCAGCCTGGGCAACAAGAGTGAAACTCTGTCTCAAACAAAAACAAAAACAAAAACAAAAAACAAAAAAACAAAACCCTCTTCCCTTAAATTCCTCCTTTTGCTGAGTGAGCTCCAGTAGGTTTTGGTTACTTGCCACTCAAAAGGCCTTGACTAACACATCTCTAATTTCCAAAAGCCCTCCCTACTGCTGTGTCTCTGGGGCCTCTTTCCTGGGTCTCCCCTGCAGGAATTTGCAAACAGGGTTCCTGGCCCCCCAAGGGTTCCCTGAGCTGTAGTCAATGCCATCATGTTGCTGTGGCTTCCCCAGAACCTCAGGTTATCCTTATTGGAATACACTGTAATTTGTCATTAGCCCTCTTAAAAAGTGTGGGGACCAGAACTAGAAGCATGCTAGCCGTTTGGACTGACAACCACCAAGCTGAAAGGTACTGTCATCTCAAGTTTCCTAGACACTCCATCTCTAGCAATGCAGTCTGCATTACTAGAGGCATTTATATTTCCAAGAGCTATGTGATTCACTGCAAATGCACAAGAGCTTTTTCCCATGAACTGCTGTCCAGCCAGCCCTCCCTCCCCCGTCTGGTACTCACACAATGGGTTCTTCGGAAACGCACGCAAGACCTTACATTATGCTGGTGAAAGGTCATCTTCTTGGCCCCCATCCAGCCGTCTAGTCTTGAAAGCATTTTAAAAGTCCCACTTCTATTGCACAAAGCATTAATTCTGCCGCTGTGGCAGCTGCAAACTTTATGAGCAGGCCTGTGTTCTGATCCAAACTGGGGAAATGATCAACATGACAGAGGTAAGAACGGAGCCATGGCCAGGCGCGGTGGCTCACGCCTGTAATCCCAGCACTTTGGGAGGCTGAGGCGGGTGGATCACCTGAGGTCAGGAGTTCGAGACCAGCCTGGCCAACATGGTGAAACCCTGTCTCTACTAAAAATACAAAACTTAGCCAGGCATGGTGGCATGTGCCTGTAATCCCAGTTGCTTGGCAGGCTGAAGCAGGAGAATTGCTTGAACCTGGGAGGCAGAGGTTGCAGGGAGCTGAGATGGCGCCATTGCACTCCAGCCTGGACGATGAGAGCAAAATTGCATCTCAAAAACAAACAAACAACAGAGCCCTGTGGTCTATCACTACAGACCTCCAGTGATTCTCTTTTTTGCCTCCATACATCAGAGTCATGGGCTAACGGTGGGGTCAGGGAGGGCACAGTCCCTTAGGAAAGCTCCGGATCTGGGTGGGAAGGAAGGTAATGTAGATTCTTTTTTTTTTTTTTGAGACAGAGTTTTGCTCTTCTTGCCCAGGTTGGAGTGCAATGGTGTGATCTTGGCTCACTGCAACCTCCGACCCCTGGGTTCAAGAGATTCTCCTGCCTCAACCTCCCAAGTAGCTGGGATTACAGGCACTCACCACTACGGCTGGCTAATTTTTGTACTTTTAGGAGAGATGGGGTTTCACCATGTTGGCCAGGCTGGTCTCAAACTCCAGACATCAGGTGATTCACCCACCTCGGCCTCCCAAAGTGCTGGGATTACAGGCGTGAGCCACCGCACCCCGGCGGTAATGTAGATTCTACCTCAAGCAGGGTTCTGTGGTTGCAAACAACAGAAACCATGGATGGCCAAAAGGGACCAAGAGGCTGGGGGATCGCAGATGGGAAGAATAGCATCACTGTCAAGCCAGGGAAGGGCAGGAAGCAG
This sequence comes from Piliocolobus tephrosceles, assembly GCF_002776525.5. NCBI lineage: Eukaryota > Metazoa > Chordata > Mammalia > Primates > Cercopithecidae > Piliocolobus > Piliocolobus tephrosceles. The sequence goes on from NC_045447.1 coordinate 13,737,127, forward strand.
TGCCACTCACCACTCCCGGGACCAGCCCAGCACATCAGGATCCTCAGAGGGCTCGTGATTGACCCAGCTGGGGTCAGGTACCCGCTCCTTGGTGAGGGGAGGGCCATCCAGGTTAAGACCTGGGATTCTTCCCCAACCTCCACCCTGGTCTGTGAGTCAATCAGGAAGCTCTAGGTCAGCTTAAAACCAGCTGTCACCTGTGTGGCCTCAGGAGCCAGGCAGCTGCACCCTGATCTGGCTCCATCACCTACTACCTGTGACCTCGGGCTGGTTACCCAACGCTTCCGCACCTCCTGTTCCTCATCTCTAAAATGAGGATAATAATTAGCACCTGTATCATGAGGTTGGCTTTGAGGATTAATATATGTAAAGTGCTTGAAACGACACTTGATGCACGGTTAGCTGGGCTATCATGAAAGCGTTATCATCTTATGAGTCCACCATTTTTTTTTTTTTTGAGACGGAGTCTTGCTCTGTCGCCCAGGCTGGAGTGCAGTGGCCGGATCTCAGCTCACTGCAAGCTCCACCTCCTGGGTTCACTCCGTTCTCCTGCCTCAGCCTCCCGAGTAGCTGGGACTACAGGCTCCCGCCACCTCGCCCGGCTAGTTTTTTTGTATTTTTTTTTAGTAGAGACAGGGTTTCACCGTGTTCGCCAGGATGGTCTCGATCTCCTGACCTCGTGATCTGCCCGTCTCGGCCTCCCAAAGTGCTGGGATTACAGGCTTGAGCCACCGCGCCTGGCCAAGTCCACCATTTCTTACTGTAGCCCCAAAGATATCAAGAAAGGCCCTCTGGCCAGACACGGTGGCTCACGCCTATAATCCCAGCACTTTGGGAGGCTGAAACAGGCAGATCACTTGAGGTCAGGCGTTTGAGACCAGCCTGGCCAATATAGTGAAACTCCGTTTCTACTAAAACTGCAAAAATTTCTACTAAAAATGCAAAAAAATATATATAGCTGGGCGTAGTGGCATGCACCTGTAGTCCCAGCTACTCAGGAAGCTGAGGCAGGAGATTCGCTTGAACCTAGAAGGCAGAGGTTGCAGTAAGCCGAGATCGCGCCACTGCACTCCAGCCTGGCAACAGAGCAAGACTCTGTCTCAGGAAAAAAAAAAAAAAAAGCTTAATGTCACCAATCATTGGGAAAATGCAAATCAAAACCACATAGAGATATAATCTCACCCCAGTTAAAATGGTTTTTTATCAAAAAGATAGAAAATAGGGCCAGGCGAGGTGGCTCACCCGTATTATCCCAGCACTTTGGGAGGCTGAGGCAGGTGGATCGCTTGAGCCCAAGAGTTCAAGACCAGCCTGGGCAACATGGTGAAGTCTGGTCTCCACTAAAAATACAAAAAATTGGACAGATGTGGTGGTGTGCACCTGTGATCCCAGCTACTCGGGAGGCTGAGGAGGGAGGATCACCTGAGCCCAGGAGGGCCAGGCTGCAGTGAGCTATGATCATGCCCCTGCACTCCAGCCTGAGTGACCAGAGTGAGACCCAGTCTCAAACAAACAAACAAACAACCCCACAAAAGACAGAAAATAAAAGATGCTGGTGAGGATGTGGGGAAGTAGGGGAGGATGAAGACAGGTTGGATCATGGGTACAAAAATATACTTAGATAGGCCAGGTGTGGTGGCTCACACCTGTAATTCCGGCACTTTGGGAGGCCGAAGTGGGTGGATCACCTGAGGTCAGGAGTTTGAGACCAGTCTGGCCAACATGTTGAAACCCCGTCTCTACTAAAACTACAAAAATTAGCCAGGTGTGGTGGCGGGCGCCTGTAATCCCAGCTAGCAGGGAGGCTGAGGCATGAGAATCACTCGAACCTAGGAGGTGAAGGTGGCAGTGAGCCAAGATCATGCCACTGCACTTGTGCTCCAGCCTGAGTGACAGAGTGAGAATCGGTCTCCATAAAAACAAACAAACAAAAAAAAAAAAACAAAAAAACCAAACCATACAGTTAGCTAGAAGGAATAAGTTCTAGTGTTTGATAGCACAGTAGGGCAACTATAGTTTTTTGTTTTATTTTGTGACAGGGTCTGTCTGGCTTTGTTGCCCAGGCTGGAGTGAAGTGGCACAATCACTGCTCACTAAAGCTTTGACCTCCCAGGTTCAAGTGATCCTCCTGCCCAGACTTCTTGAGTAGCTGGGGCTACAGACACATGCCACCACACCCAGCTAATTAAAAAAAAAAAGAAATTAGCTATAGAGCTTAAAGTTGTAGAGCTGGAGTCTCATGATGTTGCCCAGGCTGGTCTCAAACTCTTTGGCTCTTTGGCGCAAGGAATCCTCCCATCTCAGCCTCCCAAATTGCTGAGATTACAGGCATGAGCCACCACACCTGGCCAAGGGCAACTGTAGTTAACAAGTTATTGTACATTACAAAATAGTTAGAAGAGATGTGGAATGTTCCCAACACAAATAACTGATCAATGTTTGAGGTGATGAATTTCCTAATTACCCTGATCTGATCATTACTCACTGCATATATGTCTCAAAATATCACAGGTACTTCATAAATATGAACAACTTAGGCATCAAAAAAAACTGTCTCATTCTCTTCTCTTGTCCGCTGCCATGTGAGATGTGTCTTTTGCCCTCCGTCATGATTGTGAGGCCTCCTCAGTCACATGGAACTCTAAAGAAAACAGGAAGGCTGGGCACGGTGGCTTACGCCCATAATCCCAGCACTTTGGGAGGCCCAGGCAGGTGGATCATGAAGTCAGGAGATCAAGACCATCCTGGCCAACATGGTGAAACCCCGTCTCTATTAAAAATACAAAAATTGGCCGGGCGCGGTGGCTCGCGCCTGTAATCCCAGCACTTTGGGAGGCCGGGGTGGGTGAGTCACGAGGTCAGGAGTTCAAGACCAGCCTGGCCAAGATGGTGAAACCCCCGTCTCTACTGAAAATACAAAAATTAGCCAGGCGTGGTGGTGGGTGTCTATAGTCCCAGCTACTCAGGAGGCTAAGGCAGGAGAATCCCTTGAACCTGTGAGGCAGAGGTTGCCGTGAGCCAAGATCGAGCCACTGCACTCCAGCCTGGGCGACAAAGTGAGACTCCATCTCAGCAAAACAAACAAACCAAAACTCACTTTGGGTTCAGTATTGAAGGATGTTATCTATAATGGCCACTATTCTTTTAATGGGTTACATCATACTATTCTGTTCTGTTTCGGATGCCAAAATTAAATAAAGGCATAAACAAACAGAAAACCAAAAAAGCCATTCAACAGAATACGGACTCTAAAAAAAAAAAAAAAGGAAACAAAAAATTTTATTTTATGTATTTATTTATTTATTTTGGACAGAGTCTTGTTTTGTTGCCCAGGATGGAGTGCAGTGGTGAGATCTCGGCTCACTGCAACCTCCACCTCCCAGGTTCAAGTGATTCTCCTGCCTCAGCCTCCCCAGTAGCTGGGATTACAGGCATGTAACACCAGGCCCAGCTAATTTTTGTATTTTTAGTAGAGACAGGGTATCGCTGTATTGGTCAGGCTGGTTTCGAATTCCTGGCCTCAGGCAATCCACCTGCCTCCACCTCTCAAAGTGCTGGGATTACAGGCACGAGCCACCACGCCCAGCCCTAAAACAAAAAATTTTAAAAAGAAATAAAAAACGAAAACCTCCTGTGTTTTGCAGAAATCCAGGTAGCCTGTGTGTGGGTTGGGCCCAGTCACCTGTTATGGAGAGGGGCGACAGCAGCTTGGTTCACTTTCCAGTGACCTTCGTCTGCATTGCCAGTCACACTCCATCTTCTGAGCACTCTGAAATCATCTCCTGAACGATCTGCCCCCGACCTTGCTTGGTGAGTCGGGCTCCCGAGTCCATGACTCCTGGGCTCACCCTTCTAGAAGGGTGGGGTGATGGTGCTCTTTTCTCTGCTGGCTTCTGGCCTCAGGTTTTTTGTTTGTTTGTTTGTTTGTTTTTGAGATGGAATTTTACTCTTGTCACCCAGGCTGGAGTGTAATGCAGTGAGTCTCGGCTCACTGCAACCTCCACCTCCCAGTTTGAGGCAATTCTCCTGCCTCAGCCTCCTGAGTATCTGGGATTACAGGGACGCACCACCACGCCTGGCTAATTTTTATATTTTTAGTAGAGACGGGGTTTCATCATGTTGGCCAGGCTGGTCTCGAACTCCTGACCTCAGGTGATCTGCCCGATCTCAGCCTCCCAAAGTGCTGGGATTACAGGCATGAGCCATAGCCCCTGGGCCATCTCTGGGCTGTTCTGTGTGGTGTCAGATTCATACCCTTCACTCTGGCTTTCTTGGGATACGATTTGCCAGACCTAGAAACTCAGCCTTATTTATCTTACTATATTTTTTAATACGTGTTTTTCTAAGACAGTCATTCTGTTTGGATAGCAAAGTGACCCGGACGTCAGAAGGAACCTGAGAAGCCCAGGGGGTTTGACCGCCACCCACTTCCCCCAGCGTGGGCCCACATCCCCAGCCTGCATTCCCAGTTCTCAAGTTCAGGGACTCACACCCACGGGTCTCCTTGGGCCTCTCCCACGTTCCGGTGAGTCTTACAGAGAAGACTCGGAGGCTCTGGGCTGAGCACCGGTGGAAGGTCTTGAACACGCCACCCTGTGGATACCACGCTCAGGTCTGGGGTGGATCGAGGATGCAGGGCAGGGTAAGGGGCAGCCAGCCAGGCAGGGCCTCTGTGACAGGTGACAGGCCTGTCCAGCTTGTGGGGGTAGGGCCACAACGTGATCCGCCCGCCTCGGCCTCCGTAAGTGCTGGGATTAAGTGCTGGGATTAAGGGTTGAGCCACCGCGCCCAGCCAACTTTGCTCTTTTAAAGGAGACTGTGCACAGTTTCGGGGGCGGGGGGTGAGTGTCCTTCTAACAGCTTCTCCATTGAACCCCATTTTCCCTCTGTGAAGTGGTGCTTGGTCCCTGAGAAGGGAGGTGTTGCCCAGTTAGATGAGACCAAACCAGTGAGTGCCTGGCTCGGGGCCTTGAACATGGCTGATACTCAGAAAGTGGCTTCCTGTCCTGGGTGATTAGCAGGCCTGTGGTGTCTGTGATGGTAGCAGAAGAAAGCCTGCGTCCTGGAGGCCTACGCTGACCTCCTGGGGCTCTAGGGGGACCTGACCCCACCCTGGGGAAGCAGCCCAGGAAGACAGATCATCTGGGAGCTGAGCCATGAGATGTGGAACGTGGGATGAGTGGTGGCTCATGACCGCTCTCCCTTATTCCCTGGTCCTCTGGCTGGTGGCCCACCTGGGACCCTGAAATGGGGCTCCTGGAATTCCGCTCCTGCCTGGAGCCTGGAGAAGATGGGCTTGGCCCCAGGGTGGGGCGGAGGAGAGGAGAGGGGACGCGGGTGTAGGCGCTAGGGGTGAGGGGAGGGGCAGAAGGGGGTGCTACCAGACCCCACTCACGCCTTCCCGCGCCCCCCATTCTTCCCTTGCTCCTGTCTTCCACCCATTGCCTTCCATCTACATCCCTCCCTTTTCCCTCCCTCCCATCCTTGCCGGATCATGCTCCTCAACCCCTCTGGGCCCCTGACCTCTGCAGGGCCCCAGAGAGCTCAGGGAGGAGCAATGGACCCTCTTTCAGCAATCAGGGAGGTCTTCCAGGAGGAGGCGACGGGCTTCCAGGCCTCTGGAGTTAAGGAAGTATTTGCCAGGTGCTAAGTGGAAAAGAAGATTCTGAGAGGCAGAAACGGCATCTGTAAAGGCCCCAGGGTAAAGCTGCAGAGACTGTTTCTGAAGCAGCCAGAAATTGGGTGTGGTGGGCACTGTGTCCCCTGGGGACTCCTATGGAAAAGAAGAATTAGAGACTAGGGGAGGCATGGGGAATGGAGGCCTGGAATGCCTAGCTAAGGGGCTTAGATGGCATTCTGGGCCATGGTTTTCTTTTTTTTTTTTTTTTTTTTTTGAGACGGAGTCTCGCTCTATCACCCAGGCTGGAGTGCAGTGGCCGGATCTCAGCTCACTGCAAGCTCCGCCTCCCGGGTTTATGCCATTCTCCTGCCTCAGCCTCCCTAGTATCTGGGACTACAGGCGCCCGCCACCTCGCCCGGCTAGTTTTTTGTATTTTTTAGTAGAGACGGGGTTTCACCATGTTAGCCAGGATGGTCTCGATCTCCTGACCTCGTGATCCACCCGTCTCAGCCTCCCAAAGTGCTGGGATTACAGGCTTGAGCCACCGTGCCCGGCCTGGGCCATGGTTTTCAAAGTAGGTGTCATGGAACCCTGAGGGTGCCAAGAGTGGCCTTAGAGCTACCTGGTGCAGGGCGGGTCGGGGGGTGAAATTTGGAGAAAGAGGAGATGCAGGTCTGGAATTCTGGGCTTCTGGGCCCCCTCCAGCCAGAATGACTCCAATCTCACGAGAGTTCTGGACTGTGCTGTCACAAGCATTGGGGGAGCCGCCAGGAGCAACAGGGGCCTTCAGCAGCAGCAAGGGACAGCCCAATGGAGCTTTAGGAAGCCAATGGAACTTCAGGGCTCAGGTGGCCCCCCAGCCACCTCTGCTTAGGTTCTCTGACCTGACTGTTTCTTCCCAGGCCACCAGGAAGTAACAATGATAATAATTAATAATAACCTGACCATCACAGCACCACCAGCTGGGGAACTCGAGAGGCCAGGAGAGGAACAGACTCAAAATGAGGGTCACCAGCCAGTTCAGTGGCACAGCCAGGATATGGACCCAGAGTCTTGCTCCCCGATGGGGGCCTGGCCCCCCTCATGCAGCCTGGAGCAGGTGTGGAGCAGCTGCTTCCGGGCCCGATCCCTGGCTGGGGCCTCGTGCCGCCAGCAGCCCCCTCTACCCACCTGCCCTCCCAGCTGTCCCGGCGACACCTGGCACCCATGGGCCCTGTGGAAATCTGACCGGCCTTGCACCGCCCTCCAAGGAGACAGCTGGTGGATGGGGCTTGCGAGAGCGGGGGTCATGTGGGAAAGAGAACTCAGGCCAGAAAGTGGGAGCTGCCCTAGCCAGTCAGGGAGACACTAGCAGTTTCTGCTTGCTGTGTGACCTTGAGTTCCTTGCTGGGCCTCTCGGGGCTGGCAAGGGCTTCTCTGAGCCACCTGGAGCTGGGGCTAAGTACAGGCAACTTGTGGGTTCCTGGGTTCATGGGCTCACACCTGGAACTTGGCACCGGCCTCCACTGGGCACCCCCCAGGCCCCCACCCTGTGGGCCAGAATGATGGGATCTGACTGGCTGTGTGAGTCCAGGCTAATGTATTGGCTTGTCTGGGCCTCAGCTTCCTCATCACAAAGTTGAAAGCGTTGGCAGCTGGGGTGCCTTGCAGCAGCCTGCCCCCTCCACTCAGATGCTTGTCTCAGCGCCCCCACCCCTCTTCCAGGCCCTGAAATATTTCAATGGCCATTTTGTGTCAGGCCAGGGGACTGATGTTTGCTCAGCTGCCCCCAGCCCTGAGACTTCATGATAATGGACTCCTGCCAGCCCAGGGCCCCTGTGTCTGGGGGTAGGGGTGGGTAGGAAGCCCTCCTTGGCCTGTCTGGGGCATTGTCCTTCCCTTCCTGACCAGTAGGGGTAGGAGGAACATTGGGTCATTTCCTGTCACATTTCTTTCCAGAAGTTCAGGCCTAAATCTCAGTGTTCCACCGTCCACAGCCGTGCCATCCTATGCAAGTCCCCATTGCCCACTCTGCAAGGGCTTAGCATCCATCCAGACCTGGGTTCAAATCCCCACTTCAGGCTGGGCATGGTGGCTCACACCCAAAATCCCAGCACTCTAGAAGGCCTAGGCAGGAGGATCGCTTAGAAGCCAGGAGTTCAAGACCAGCCTGGGCAACATAGCAAGCACCCATCTCTACAAAAAATAAAAGATAAACATTTAGCAGGGGCCAGGCACAGTGGCTGATGCCTGTAATCCCAGCACTTTGGGAGGCTGAGGCGAGCAGATCACTTGAGGTCAGGAGTTCAAGACCAGCCTGGCCAACATGGTGAAACCCCATCTCTACTAAAAATATAAAAATTGGCTGGGTGCGGTGGCTCAAGCCTGTAATCCCAGCACTTTGGGAGGCCGAGACGGGTGGATCACGAGGTCAGGAGATCGAGACCATCCTGGTCTACACGGTGAAACCCCGTCTCTACTAAAAATACAAAAAACTAGCCGGGCAAGATGGCGGGTGCCTGTAGTCCCAGCTACTCGGGAGGCTGAGGCAGGAGAATGGCATAAACCCGGGAGGCGGAGCTTGTAGTGAGCCGAGATCGCGCCACTGCACTCCAGCCTGGGCGACACAGCGAGACTCCG